>NC_067482.1:39875117-40207617 GCF_947179515.1 Apodemus sylvaticus | reverse complement strand
AAAACTGGGCACCTCACTTCCAGAACATCCTGCTATACCACTCCTGGGCATATACCCAGAGGATTCCCCACCATGTAATAAGGATACATGCTCTACTATGTTCATAGCAGCCCTATTTATAATTGCCAGGTGCTGGAAAGAACCCAGGTATCCCTCGACAGAAGAGTGGATGCAAAAAATGTGATATATCTACACAATGGAGTACTATTCAGCCATTAGAAACAATGAATTCATGAAATTCTTAGGCAAATGGATGGAGCTAGAGAACATAATACTAAGTGAGGTAACCCAGACTCAAAAGGTGATTCATGGTATGCACTCACTAATAAGTGGTTATTAACCTAGAAAACTGGAATACCCAAAATATAATCCACACATCAAATGAGGTACAAGAAGAAAGGAGGAGTGGCCCCTTGTTCTGGAAAGACTCAGTGAAATAGTATTCAGCAAAACCAGAACGGGGAAGTGGGAAGGGGTGGGAGGACAGGGGAAGGGAAGGGGGCTTACGGGACTTTCAGGGAGTGGGGGGCTAGAAAAGGGGAAATCATTTGAAATGTAAATAAATTATATCGAATAAAAAAAAAGAAAAAAAATTTAGTAATATCTCTAAAAAAAAAAAAAAGAAGTTAGACTCCAGAAAACCAAACAACCCTATTAAAAATGGGGTACAGAGTTAAACAAAGAATTCTCATCTGAAGAACATTGGATGGCGGAGAAGCATCTTAAAAAATGCTCAACTTCATTAGTCATTAGGGAAATGCAAATCAAAACAACCCTGAGATTTCACCTTACACCAGTCAGAATGGCTAAGATTAAAAATTCAGGAGATAGCAGGTGTTGGAGAGGGTGTGGAGAAAGAGGAACACTCCTCCACTGCTGGTGGGGTTGCAAATTGGTACAACCACTCTGGAAATCAGTCTGGCAGTTCCTCTGAAAACTGGGCACCTCACTTCCAGAAGATCCTGCTATACCACTCCTGGGCATATACCCAGAGGATTCCCCACCATGTAATAAGGATACATGCTCTACTGTGTTCATAGCAGCCCTATTTATAATTGCCAGATGCTGGAAAGAACCCAGGTATCCCTCAACAGAAGAGTGGATGCAAAAAATGTGGTATATCTACACAATGGAGTACTATTCAGCCATTAGAAACAATGAATTCATGAAATTCTTAGGCAAATGGATGGACCTAGAGAACATCATACTAAGTGAGGTAACCCAGATCCAAAAGATGAATCTTGGTATGCACTCACTAATAAGTGGATATTAACCTAGAAACCTGGATTACCCAAAACATAATCTACACATCAAATGAGGTACAAGAAGAAAGGAAGAGTGGCCCCTTGTTCTGGAAAGACTCAATAAAGCAGTATTCAGCAAAACCAGAACGGGGAAGTGGGAAGGGGTGGGTAGGAGGACAGGGGGAGAGAAGGAGGCTTACGGGACTTTCTGGGAGTGGGGGGGCTAGGAAAGGGGAAATCATTTGAAATGTAAATAAAAAATATATCGAATAAAAAAAAAGTTGTCTTGACTCAATGCACTTGTCAGCGGGATTCAAATGAGAAATACATTAGTAAATGTATTACTAATGTAATTAAGGTAGATTATAGTAGATTATAGTAAGTGTAGAAATTAGTAAAATGCATTTGTAGGAGTAGATGCAGAGTTCTCTGCAGGTAGAAATTTATATATGGAAAATAAAATGAAGAGTTAGAACAGCCTCACATGTGATCAGTACCATCTAATAGGCTGGGGTTCCAAATAAAATCAAGAAGAGGCAGGACAAGGAAAGGAGAAAGGTTTAATCTCTCTTCCTCTGTAGTCTGGCTGATGTGAGATAAGAAACATTCTTACCCATCTCTGTTCATCAAAGCACTTCTACCTTGCCACAATCTTAAGACACTGAAATTTGCTAATCATGAACCTTACTGAGATAAACTTTTTCATGCAAATGGTTTATCATAGAAATGTCATGTCTTGTCATAAAAACCTATTTTATATATATTACTTATCTCTACTCTGTCTCTTATATGTTAATACTATGTCACAGATGAGAAACTAAAAATTACTGATTATTAGGTAAGACATCAAGGATAAGTTTTCATTTTGATGGCTGTTTTTCAAGGCCCCTATTTTTATATTTTATATAAATATCTACTAATTTAAATTCCTGATTAAAAAATTCTATGCAAGATGGGTTTTCTAACATTGACTCCAGCATAAGGATTAATCTCTTGACATATTACATATATAAAACAGAATTAAGTAAAAAAGTAGTCAAAGCAAGATATGTTAAAAACAAGTTAAAATCCAGATGTTACCTCAAAAACAAATGGCAATGTGAAAATGTCTTTTCAGGAGCTACATTGAAGCAAATGTTACACAGACTTATGTTTCTTGACATGCAGGATTTATCAAGAATGCCTAATACTGGTAATAGTGTTTTGAAGTAGTCCCTGAGCGAAATAAAGAGGGATTCCTCTCATAAATTCCTTTTTATGTCTTATTTTCTGCTGGCTAAGTTTTATTCCATGGAAAACAGACTTACCCTTACATGCACTTTCTAATAGATGGCCCTTTTAGGAGTTTGTTCATGTTTTTATACAACATGCCCTTTGTTACTGTTTTTCTCTGAAGTGTGAAAGTGGCAATGGTATCTAGGAATAATACAAGAACCATCACTTGGTGTCTATGATTTGCTGCCTTTAAAACAGGGATTTGCCCTGGTTGTAAGTGCATCACCTATGTAGTGGACAGTGTACTTGAAATGTGTTATAGGCAAGTAAGTAAAATCTGTATATGGAAAATTTATCAAGTTCAATGACGGTAAATTTATACCATCTAATAAAAGAGCTTAGAAATGATTTTCCTATAACATGATAGTACTACATTAACCCAAGTTAGTGATACTTTCTTTGACATTCAGTGCTGATGTAAAGCAAAGCTTAAATCATTTTATGAAATTGTTCATAGTTTTCACTTGCCATCATGTGAATTCTGTGTATGATATCTCATAAGCACTGGTGTCCTGAAAGAGGCAGTTTGTCTGATTTGTGTAGAACTTAACTGCATGTCAAATAATGATTTGACATCATTTTCTTATAACCCACTTCAAACATTTACTCTTTAGCTATCCACAATGTGAGAATAAAGAACAGTCACACATTTAGATAATTTTGTATAATTTCTGTATATTTTTCTATATAGTTCTATCCTTGGCACCCTTGCTTATTTTTTATATTGTGTATTTCCGAAGACTGAAAACCAACCACAAAATTCACTATTACCTAGAAATTGGTTGACAGTGTACTTTAGATACATCCCTCTATATTTAGATAGCGTTAATTAGTCAAGTTTTATCAAAAGTCAAGTGGTCTGGTAGGTTTTATTCCACAAGGGGAAAACATTTTTTTTTCCCCGAGACAAGGTTTCTCTGTATAGCCCTGGCTGTCCTGGAACTCACTCTGTAGACCAGGCTAGCCTCGAACTCAGAAATCTGCCTGCCTCTGCCTCCCAAGTGCTGGGACTAAAGGCGTGTACCACCATCTCCCGGCTTTTGTTTGTTCGTTTGTTTGTTTGTTTAGAGGAAAGCATTTGGAATGTAAAGAATATAGAAAAAAATATCCTGCATAGACTGATGTGTTTGAGCACATCATCTCCAGATGGTGGCATTGTTTCAAAATCTATAGGAGAAGGGTTAAGAGGAATAAGACTTGAACTTTATAACACTATCCTGATTTGGACCTGTCTCTAGTGTCTGAGTAACAAGCTGCTACAACCTTTTCTACCATTACAAGCCTGCAAACTGACAAGCCTGGCCCCACATGACAGAATGAATTTCCTTAAACTGTGAGACAAAGCAAGTCTCTCTCCCATAAGTTGTTTATTATCAGGTACTTATTCATAATGTGAAGAAAATCAATAAAATACAATATCCTTTATAAACATTCTTAAGTTATTGATGATTGGGTTGAATACAGTGAGGGCCTTTGAGGTTGTCTCCAAAAAGAACACTTATCTCACAGGCACCAGTTTCAAAAATGACCAGTGACAGTGGAGTACAGACTCTCTAGGTAAAGAATTTGACACTGTACTTACCATCAGAATTGACTGGATAATTAAATCTGCATAAGGCTTTTTTAATTCTTGATTAATTAATTATTTTTAACTTTATTTTTATTAGATATATTCTTTATTTATATTTCAAATGATTTCACCTTTCCTGTTCCCCGCCCCCAAAAAGTCCCATAAGCCATCTCCCCTCCCCCTGCTCCCCAATCAATCCCCTCCCACTTCCCTGTCCTGGTATTCCCCTATATTGCTGCATCTTTCCTTTCCAGGACCAGGGGCCTCACCACCTTTGATGTCCAACAAGGCCATCTTCTGCTGCCTGTGTGTCTAGAGTGCATGGGTAACACCATATGCACTATTTGGTTGATGATTTTGCCCCTGGGTGCTCTGGGAGTACTGATATCCCAGTACTCATATCATTGTTCCTCCTACGGAGCTGCAAAACCCCTCAGCTCTTTGGGTCCTTTCTCTAGCTCTCCCATTGGGGACCCTGTGCTCAGTTCAATGGCTGACTGAGAGTGTCCCCCTCTGTTTTTGTCATGAAATAGCAGAGCCTACCAGGTGACAGTTATATCTGGCTCTAGTCAGCAAGTATTTGTGGGCATCGAAAATAGTGTCTGGGTTTTGTAACTGTATATGGGATGGATCACTATGTGGGGCAGTCTCTGGATGCTATTTACCTCAGTCTCTGATCCACACTTTGTCTCTGTCTCTCCTTCTGTGGCTATTTTGTTTCCCCTTCTAAGAAGGACCAAAGAATCCATACTTTGTTCCTCCTTCTTCTTGGGCATCATTTGATATGTGAATTGTGTCTTGGGTATTCCAAGTTTCTGGGCTAATATCCACTTATCAGTGAGTGTATACCATGTGTCTTATTTTGTGATTGGGTTACCTCACTTAGGATGATATTTTCCAGTTCCATCCATTTGCCTAAGAATTTAAAGAATTCATTGTTTTTAATAGTTGAGCAGTATTCCATTGTGTAAATGTACCACATTTTCTCTATCCATTCCTCTGTTGAGGGACATCTGGGTTCTTTGCAGCAATTTGGATATGAAATTGGATCTTTCAAACATTCATATTTAATTCAATTTAATTTTTATTTTTATTAGATATTTGCTTTATTTACATTTCAAATGGTATCCCCTTTCCACATTACCCCTCTGAAAATCCCCTATCCCATCCCCCCCTCACCCTGATCACCACTCCCCAATTTCCTGACTTGCATTCCCCTATTCTGGGGAATCAAGTCTTATAGCACCAAGGTATCTCTTCTCATTGATGTCTAAAATAGTCATCTTCTGCTACTTATATAGTTGGATAAATGGGTCTCCCCAAGTGTACTCTTTGGTTGGTAGATTAGACTCTAGGAGCTCTGGGCATACTGGTTGGTACATATTATTGTTCCTTCTTCAGGGCTGCAAACCTTTTCAGCTCCTTGGGTCCTTTCACTAGCTGTTCCATTGGGGCCCTTATGTTCATTCTTTTGGTTGGCTGTGAGCCATGGGTATTTTGATCCCCTTTCCAATAAGGATCAAAGTATCCACACTCTGGTCTTCTTCTTGAGCTCCATGTGGTCTATGAGTTGTATCTTGGGTGTTCAGGCTTTTGGGCTAATATTCACTAATCAGCAATTGAATACTGTGTGTGTTCTTTTGTGATTGTGTTACCTCACTCAGGATGATATTTTCTAGCTCCATTCATTTGCCTAAGAAGTTCATGAATTCATTGTTTTTAATAGCTGAGTAGTACTCAACTGATTAAATGTGCCACATTTCTATATCCATTCCTCTATTGAGGGACATCTGGGCAGTTTCCAGCTTCTAGCTATTATAAATACGACTATTATGAACATAGTGGAGCATATGTCCTTATTATATGCTTGGAGCATCTTCTGGGTATATGCCCAGGAGTGGTATAGCTGGATCCTCAGGTAGTGCTATGTCCTGTTTTTTGAAGAACTGCCAAACTGATTTCCAGAGTGGTTTTACCAATTTACAATCCCACCAGCAGCGGAGGAGTGTTCCTCTTTCTCCACATCCTCTCTAGCATTTGCTGTCCTCTGAGTTTTTGACCCTGGTCATTCTGGCTGTTGTGAGGTAGAATCTCAGGGGTGTTTTGATTTGCATTTCCTTGATGATTAAGGATGTTGAACATTTCTTTAAGTGTTTCTGAGCCATCCATTATTCCTTGGTTGAGAATTCTTTGTTTAGCTCTGTACCCCACTTTTAATAGGGTTATTTGCTTCTCTGGAGTCTTAACTTCTTGATTTCTTTATATATATTGGATATTAGCTCTCTATCAGATGTGGGATTGGTAAAGATCTTTTCCCAATCTGTTGGTTGCCATTTTGCCCTATTGACAGTGTACTTTGCCTTACAGACACTTTGGAATTTTATGAGGTCCCATTTGTCAATTCTTGACTTAAGATCATAAGCTATTGATGTTCTTTCTATTCAGGAAAATTTCCCTTGTACCCATGTCCTCCAAGCTCTTCCCCACTTTCTCTTCTAGTAGATTCAGTGTATCTGGTTTTATGTGTAGATCATTTATCCACTTGAACTTGAGCTTTGTACAGAGAGATAAGAATGGATCAATTTGCATCCTTTTAAATGATGACTACCAGTTGAACCAGCACCATTTGTGGAAAATGCTGTCTTTTTTCCATTGGATGGTTTTAACTCCTTTGTCAAATATCAAGTAACCATAGGTGAGTGAGTTCATTTCTGGATCTTCAGTTCTATCCCATTGATCTTCCTGCCTGTCTCTGAACCAATACCATACAGTTTTTATCACTATAGCTCTGTAGTACAGCTTGAGGTCAGGAATGGTAATTCCTCCAGATGTTCTTTTATAGTTGAGAACAGTTTTCACTATCATGGGTCTTTTTGTTATTCTATATAAATTTGAAAATTGCTCTTTCTTTTTTTTAAGTTTTCAGTTTTTTTTTAAAATATTTTTATTTTCTATATTCTTTGTTTACATTCCAAATTATTTCCCCTTTCCCGGATCCCCCCTCCCCATATGTCCCATAAACCTTCTTCTCTCCATCCATTCTCCAATCACCTCCCTCCTTTTTTTTCTCTGTCCTTATATTCCCCTCCAATGCTAGATTAATCCTTTCCAGGATCAGGACCTTCTCCATACTTCTTCATGGGAGTCATTTGTTATGCGATTTGTGCCTTGGGTATTCAGGGCTTCTGGGCTAATTAATATCCACTTATCAGAGATTGCATTCCATGTGTATTCTTTTGTGACTGGGTTACCTCACTTAGGATGATATTTTCCACATCTTTCTAACTATATGAAGAATTGAGTTAGAATTTTTATGAGGATGGCATTGAATCTGTAAATTGCTTTAGGCAAGATGGCCATTTTTACTATATTAACCATATGTTAATCCAAGAACTTGGGAGATCTTTTCATCTTCTGAGATCATCAATTTCTTTCTTCAAAGACTTGAAGTTCTTGTCATACAGATCTTTCACTTGCTTGGTTATAGTCACACTAAGGTATTTTATATTATTGTGAAAGGTCTCATTTCCCTAATTTCTTTCTCAGTCTTGCTATCCTTTGAGTAGAAAAATGCTACTGATTGGTTTGAGTTAATTATGTTAATTATGAGCCACTTTTCTGAAGTTGTTTATCAGCTTTAGGAGTTCTCTGGTGGAAGTTTTGGGGTCACTTAAGCATACTATATCATTTGCAAATAGTGATACTTTGACTTCTTCCTTTCCAATCTGAATCCCTTTGACCTCCTTTTGTTGTCTAATTGCTCTGGCTAGGACTTTAGTACTATGTTGAACAGGTAGGGAGAGAGTGGACAGCCTTGTCTAGTCCCTGATTTCAGTGGGATTGCTTCAAGTTTCTCTCCATGTAGTTTGATGTTGGCTACTGGTTTGCTGTATAATGGTTTTATTATGTTTAGGTATGGACTTTGAAATCATGATCTTTCTAAGACTTTTATTATGAAGAGATGTTGGATTTTGTCAAATGATTTCTCAGCATCTAATGAAATGATAATGTGTTTTTTATTCTTTGAGTTTGTTTATATAGTGGATTACACTGATGGATTTCTATATATTGAACCATCCCTGTATCCCTGGGATGAAGCTTACTTGATCATGGTGGGTGATCATTTGATATGTTCTTGGATTCGGTTGGCAACAATTTTATTGGACATTTTTGCATCAGTATTCATAAGGGAAATTGCTTTAATGTCCTTTTTTTGTTTGGCTTTTGTGTAGTTTAGGTATCAGAGTTATTGTGGATTCATAAACTGAGTTGGGCAGTGTTCCTTCTGTTTATATTTTGTGGAATAATTTGAAGAGTATTGATGTTAAGTCTTCTTTGAAGGCCTGGTAGAACTCTGCATTGAACCCATCTGGTCCTGGGCTTTTTCTGGTTGGAAGACTATTAATGACTGCTTCTGTTTGTTGGGGAGCTATGGGATTGTTTATATCATTTATCTGCTCCTATTTTAACCTAGTCTCTGTCTAGGTAATTGTCCATATCCTCTAGATTTTCTACTTATTAACATAAGTAGAGGCCTTTGTAGTATAATCTGATGATTTTTATTAATTCCTCAGTATCTGTTGTTATGTCTTCCTTTTCAGTTCTGATTTTCCTGTTTTGGATACTGTGCCCTCTCTGTGCCCTCTGGTTATTTTGGCTAAGCATTTATCTATCTTGTTGT
This sequence comes from Apodemus sylvaticus, assembly GCF_947179515.1. Taxonomy (NCBI): domain Eukaryota; kingdom Metazoa; phylum Chordata; class Mammalia; order Rodentia; family Muridae; genus Apodemus; species Apodemus sylvaticus. The sequence goes on along the minus strand of NC_067482.1, from coordinate 40,198,847 downwards.
TGTTGTTTTTTTTTTTTTTTTTTTTTTTCAAAGATCCAGCTCCTGGTTTTGCTGATTTTTTGGATAGCTCTTCTTGTTTCTACTTGGTTGATTTCAGCTCTGAGTTTATTTCCAGCCATCTACTCCTCTTGGGTGTATTTTCTTCTTTTAGTTCTAGAGGCTTAAGCTGTGTTGTCAAGCTGTTAGTGTATGCTCTTTCCAGTTTCTTTTTTGAGGCACTCAGAGCTATGAGTTTTCCTCTTAGCACTGCTTTCATTGTGTCCCATAAGTTTGGGTATGTTGTACTTTTATATTCATTACATTCTAAAAAGTCTTTAATTTCTTTCTTTATTTCTTCCTTGATCAAGTTATCCTTGAGTAGAGTGTTGTTCAGTTTCCATGTGTATATGGGTTTTCTATTGTTTTTGTTGTTATTGAAGACCAGCCTTTGTCTGTGGTAATCTGATAGGGTGCATGGAATTATTTCAATCTTCTTATATTTACTAAGGTCTGTTTTGTGACTGAGTATATGCTCAATTTTTGAAAAAGTATTGTGAGCTGCTGAGAAGAAGGTATCTTTTGTTTTAGGATAAAATGTTCTATAGCTATTTGTTAAATCCATTTGTTTCATAACTTCTATTACTTTTACTCTTTCTATGTTTAGTTGGTGTTTCCCTGATCTGTCCATTGACGAGAGTCAGGTATTGAAATCTCCCACTAATCTTGTGGGAGGTGCAATGTGTACTTTGAACTTTAGTAAAGTTTCTTTTATGAATGTCAGTGCATTTGGAGAATATATGCTCAGAACTGAGAGTTCATCTGGGTAGATTTTTCTTTTGATGAGTATGAAGTGTCCTTCTTTATCTTTTTTGATTACTTTAGGTTGAAATTCGATTTTATTCAATATTATGATGACTACAGCAGCTTGCTTATTGAGACTATTTGCTTGGAAAATTGTTTTCTAGCCTTTATTCTGAGGTAGTGTCAGTCTTTGTGGGAAACCCTCTGAGGTGGGTTTCCTGTGTGCAGCAAAATGTTGGGTCCTTCCTATGAATACAGTCTGTTAGTGTCTTTTTATTGGAAAATTTAGTCCATTGATATTTGACATTAAGGAGAAGTGATTGCTGTTTCCTGTTATTTTTGTTATTAGAGGTGGAGTTATGTTTGTGTGGCTTTCTTCTTGCTGTTTTGTTAAAAGACAATTAATTTCTTGCTTTTTCTAGTGTGTAGTTTCTCTCCTTTTTGTTGGTGTTTTCCATTCATTATCCTTTGAAGGGCTGGATTTGTGTAAATATATTTTGCAAATTTGTTTTTGTCATGGAATACCTTGGACTCTTCATCTATGGTAATTCAAAGATTTGCTGCATATGGCAACCTGGATTGGCATTTATGTTCCCTTAGAGTCTGTATGACATCTGCCCAGGCTCTTCTGGCTTTCATAGTCTCTGGTGAGAAGTCTGTTGAAATTCTGATAAGTCTACCTTTATATGTTACTTGACCTTTTTCCCTTAATGCTTTTAATATTCTTTCTTTGTTTAGTGCATTTGGCATTTTAATTATTTATGTGACGTGAGGAATTTCTTTTGTGGTCAAATCTATTTGAAGTTTTGTAGGCTTCTTGTATGTTCATGGGTATCTCTTTCTTTTGGTTTGGGAAGTTTTCTTCTATAATTTTGTTGAAGATATTTACTGGCCCTTTAATTTGGAAATTTTCACTCACTTCTATACCTATAATCCTTAGGTTTGGTCTTCTCATTTTGTCCTGTATTTCCTGGATATTTTGGGTCCAGAGCTTTTAGCATTTTTCATTTTCTTTGACTGTTGTGTCAATGCTTTCTATGGTGTCTTCTGTACCTGAGATTCTTTCTTCTATTTTGTATTCTGTTGCTAATGCTTGCATCTATGACTGCTGTCTTCCTTCCTAGGTTTTCTACGTCCAGAATTGTTCCCCTTTGTGATTTCTTTATTGTATATACCTCCATTTTTAGATTCTGGATGGTTTTGTTCAATTTCTTCACGTGTTTTATTGTGTTTTCCTATTTTTTTTTTTTTTTTTTTTTTTTTTTAGGGCTTCTCCCTGTTCACTTGTGTTCTCCTGTATTTCTTTAAGGGAGCTATTTATGTCCTTCTTGAAGCCTTCTATCAGCATCATGAACTGTGATTTTAAATCTAAATCTTTCATTTCTTGTGTGCTGGAGTATTCAGGAGATGGGAGAATTGGGTTTGGATGATGCCATGTCGCCTTGATTTCTGTTAGTAACATTCCTGCATTTGACTTTTGCCATCTGGTTATCTCTGGTGTCTTCTGGTCCTGCTGTCTCTGGCAGGTGCTAGTCCCACCTGTGGGCCTGCAAGCCAGTCTCAGCACCCCTAGGTGACTGGCTTTCTCCTGACCCAGAGTGCTATGACACTGCCCATCTCCTGGGTACAGGTGGGGCCCTGGAGGACCCTGTCCCAGCTGTTCTGGCACTCCAGTTTTCCCTGTACTCCTGGATGTACTAGCCAGCTCAGTCTCTGTAGAGAAGATGGTGGCCTCACCTCTAAAAGAGGGAGTCAAATCCCTCAGTGCATAGCAGTTCTCCCCTGGCAGGATAGGTGCACAGTTGGCTGAGGTGCTACTCCTCTCCTGAGTGTAGTTGGGGCCCCCTCATGTACCCTGTCCCAGCTGTTCTGGCATTCACGTGTTCCAGGCACTCCTGGCTGTACCCACCCACTCAAGTGCTGGAGAAAAGAACAAATTTACATTTTTTATCATTATCATTAAACCTTGTTTTTAAAAGGTTTCTTTTGAGAAGGCAGTAGATAGAGTTTCCCTTTAGTTTTGGCTCAATTGATCTTTTGCCTCCCAAAGCATGCTTTGACAAGTATTTTCTGCCAATTCTACTGCTGTGTCAGAAGCTCCTGTACTTTCTTTGTTAAAATGCCCCTGTCTGTTTAAGTTCAGTATCCGTGATTCATTTTTCTCTGTATTTCATGCCGTCCTCTGGTATAGCCTCTCAATTTTCTACCCATGTGCAATAAAGTACCATTTGACCAGGTCATAGGAGTTATTAAAAACCCAATTACTAGCAGTAATTGCTTTCTTATTTATTTCAGGTAAATGTACATTACAAATTTTAAAAATGTGTCACAAGGATATATTATGTAAAAGAACAACAATTAATAGTCTTCTTTCAATACTTCACATACAGGACCGAAGGCAAGAATTAGGTATGAAGCAAAAGAAAGAGTATGGGTTACTATGGTGACCACTCCATTACTATGTCTCAGCCAAAAAGCACAACAGGCCAGATGGATTTCTTAATAGTTCAGGACATTCAAAAGAGGAAATGATGCTTGAAAATCTTTGCAAAGGTCAGTGACAGAAGAGAAGGTAAGAAATTCAATCTGCCTCCTTTATTGTCTTTCTTTCTTTACCAGAGTTAATCCAAAGCTAAACCATCTTCTAGCCATTGCACATGTCCACACATGACTATGTTTATGCCAAGGTGGCATTATATCTCCTCTTGAAGAAATGGCAGGAGACAGGGGTACTCCAGTACCATATCAGCTGAGCTGGCATATGCTCTTAGAACACTCAATTGAACAGCTTCTTGCAATGTTTTCAGGACACATTTGTTAGTAGTTGTAACATAAGAATAAAGTAAGAATAAAGGGGAAAATAAGGAAATATCAAAGCATTTGGCCTGAAACACCCATACTTTAAGCCTCATCCTTAAATTAAATTTATTTTTTGAAAACATTATATAATTGGACTTAGACTTATGAGAGAAAAAAAATTCTACTAATTATTTATTTGTGTTCCTAGAAGCAACTAGAGTAGCTGGTAGAAATTATTCTCAAGTAATCATTCATACAGGATAAAAATGTATAAAGAAGGCAATATTTTACATGGCTCCAAAGGAATCTATTTTCACCTTTGATCTCTAACATTCTTTCCTACAGTGGTTAATATTTCTTTACTACTAAATTAATTAGCAGTTATTAAGCCAGTGGCTACCTGATTCTAGCCCTATTCATACTGAAGTTTTTATGTTGGTTTCTAAGATTCGCCTTAAGGACTCAGAGCCAAGTGCAAGCAAAGCCAGAGCTCTTAACAGGACATGTGTACAATGATGAGGACAATAACTTTATTACGAAGGCAACACTTTAAAATTAGCTTAGTGTTATAATTTTACCTCACAGTGTCGAGAAGTGCAAGGGAAATCATTGATTAGTGTAAAAAATGTTAGTGGATAATCACAAGTACTCACAGTCTACAGTATTATTTCTCTCTTTTCTTAAATTAATTAATTTATTTATTTATATACATTTCAAGTATTATCCCCTTACCTGGTTTCCCCTTTTCCCAGAAACTCCCTGTCTCATCACCCCCCCCCCCCGCTTCTATAAAGGTGTTCATCCAAACACACACTCCTGCCTCCCTATCCTACACTGACACAAATATTGAACCTTCATAGGACCAAAGATCTATTAGAAATATTACTGTGTCTGAAGAGGGCGGCCTTGTCAGACACAGTATTACTTCTAATAGTTCTTTCCCTTGCACTCTAAATCTAGTTAAGTATAAAACCATGAATCTCTTGAACATCTAAATTTTGCTTATTTTCCCTTTCTCTTTGGTCATCCCATCCCTACCTCTCTTGTCAATTCCTGCCTGTATGGGATTCAGGAACCATCTAAACACCTGAAGTCTTATGCCAATAAAGTTCACTTTTTTTCCATTTAAAAAAGTCTTTGTTTCTTTCAATTTGTTAGAGAAGCTAAAAACTACGTAATGTGTTGACAAATTAGGTCAATTTTGTATATCCTTGCTTATATTAAAATAATAAATGTTTCACATAAACCGAGCTCAAATAATTTTATATGTGGCATACCATTTTGATTGATAAGGAAATGCCATAGAAATTCTAACTTGTCAAGTTGTATTTGCCACAGGCTATGTTTTATGAATGGCAATTTCACATCTTGGGTAATGTTCGAACATCTAAAATACAGGTTTTTATCTACTGAAAGAAAATAAAAAAATACTATATGAAGATAGGGCTTTTCATATCCATAATTTGCAATGTATTTGATTCCCTAAATCCTATTATTATACAAATAAATAATCACAACTCTTTACATTTTCAAACGAACATGAATCATATACAGGATATTAATGACAATGTTTGCAACTTTAACTTGATACTTCCTAACCTGGTGCTTCTGTTTGGCTCTCACCAACTTAGTATAGCTATAATATGCACTCAGATTACTTAGCATTTTATATTATAGAATGCTACTAACCAAGTAAACACTAGGTCGAAATACTGTTTTCACCACATTTATACATTTGTTACACTGCAATTAAAATATAAAGTGGCTCTATATTTGATATTTTAACAAACAGAAATATGCATGTATAGAAAGACTGTAAATGCTATGCTCTTTAGCATAATATTCCCAGTTTTATTATGCAATCCATTTAATATCTCCCATAAGTGATTCTTTTACTGTATCATAGATGCTATATATTTTACTTAAACACTAATATAGCATATTCAAATAAAAGGAATTAAGGAATTACATTTCTTTTTCTTTTTTTATTTTTTTATTCGATATATTTTTATTTACATTTCAAATGATTTCCCCTTTTCTGGCCCCCCACTCCCTGAAAGTCACATAAGCCGCCTTCCCTCCTCCTGTTCTCTCACCCACCCCTTCCCACTTCCCTGTCCTATGGTCACTTGATCCTCGACAAAGGGGCTGAAAGTTTCAGCTGATATTCCATTTAAGTATTATAACACATAATGCCCCTCTATATTCACAAATTCAAATATATCTCTACATACACCCAATATGCATAAATCATAACTAACATGTTATTTTTGCCTACATCTGTACAACTTCCAACCCCAGTCATCTCTCTATACCATTAGGTCAGCTTGGCTTAGTTTCCCCTTATGAATGAGAGTATCTCTATATCTATATTTAGTGAACCTTCTACATCAGGTTTAACTATAACTGTGCTTTGCTATTTTCCAAGCAAACTATGTAAAGCTCTCACTAGGACAAGTTACTTTTGTGTGTTTCTACTCTTATATTAAGTGACATTAATTTTATTGATTAACATAGAATTTGTGTTATGTATGTATATAAGAATGTACATGTGTGTACACACATGTACGTGTGCATGTGTGGTGTGTGTGTGTGTGTGTGTGTGTGTGTAAGCCAGATGTTCAGATCAGCTATTTTTGTCTGTCACTTCTCATCTTATATTTTGAGATAGGTACTAACACTAAAAGTCAGGCTTACTAATTAGCCTGACTGGGTAGCCAAAAAGTAATGGCTTTTGCTTTCTCTGCCTTTTAATGCTGAAATTTTAAACATATAATGAAGCCTGCCTTTTTAGAGCGTTGCTAGGAATCCAGCATCAAGTCTGTGCTTGCATGGAAGGCATTTTATTCACTGAACCATCTTCCTAGAGTCAAATAATTTGTTTTTACTGTTAACTTTTCAATAAATGAATGAATACATTGAAATTATTAGCAGTTTAATCATTGCACGCCAACAGTGGGCAGAAGGAACTTACCCCTATTGTTAAATTAGGGAAGGCTGAAAGAAGCTGAGGAGAATGGAAATCCGGTAGGAGGACAAACAGTCTCAATTAAACTGGACCACTGAAATTTCTCAAACACTGGACCACCAAACAGGTAGCATACACCTGATAAGAGGCCCCAACACACATAGTAGAGGACTGCCAGGTCTGTCTTCAGTCAGAGAAGATGCACTTAACCCTCAAGAGACTGGAGGCCTCAAGGAGTTTAGAGGTCAGGTGGGGTGGTGGATGGGGACATCCACATGGAGACAATGGGAGGGGAGGAGGTAGGGGTTGGGGAACAGTCAGAGAGTGAACAGGGGTGAAGGTAATAAAATATGTAGTGTAAAAAATAAATTAACTAAAAATCTAGCCATTCTAGGATCCCATCATTATCCACTGAGCTCCATTTATACTCTTTCCAAATATCACATGTGCTCCGATGGCTCTTGCCTCAGCAAACTACCACCTAATTCTGCTTCAGCAAGACACCATGTGTGTCTACATCACCAGACACAACCACCATGTGAGTCTACATCACCAGACACAACCAGAAACTTTCACTTCAGTTGAGTTCCCTTACTGCTTTCTCAATGAAGAATGGTTAGCCCTGAAACAACGTAAGCACAAAGAAGTGGAATCATCATGTTTTCTTTATACATTTGTACACAAATACACAAATATAAAAGTGTGCATCAGTATAAATATAATCAAAGAAAAATAGGCTTTCAGCTTGAGATCGGGAGGTACATGGTGACAGTAAAGGTACCAGGGAGAGAATTGGGGGAGTAAAAGGTTGGGAGAATTATATAATTCTATTCCAATTAAAAACATAACATATTTTAAAGTTAATACATAAATATATAGAACTTGGCTCAAACTATAGTAAGAGAGCATATTCATGTAAATTAAAAATATATACAAAAGATGTTTTTTAAACTTTTTGATTCATTTTATCTTATGTTCATTGGTTGTTTTGCTTGCATGTATGTCTGTATTGGATTCCTTGGAACTGCAATTACAGACAGTAACTGCCCTGTGGGTGCTGGGATTTGAACACAGGTCTGCAAGAACAGTCAGTATTCTTAATAGCTGAACCATTTCATGTATAAACTGTATACAAATTGCATATACTATTTACAAATTTATACAGACTGTAGTAACAACATATATTTACTCTGAAAAAATTGCATAAATTTCCAGAAAGCACTATTACCTTAAGCCACAAATTACCAATATAAATACTATATACATGGCAATGAGATTACATTACTTCTTTCAAAGGCTATTGATATAGTTTGTATTTTGTGTTTGATATCATGCTGCCTCTGTCTCCTAATGATGGGGTAAGAAATGGGACTTTGATAGAGAAGATCAGACAAATTGCAGTAGGGTAGTGAATAGTGATATATAATTGAAGTAAAACTGAAATTAGTTGTTACTGTAGTTAACTGAAGAAACAGTTGACCATGGCTGGGCTGTCACTACAGATTGACATAAAAGAGCAATCTGTTGGTAATGAGAAGAATATAGCTGCTTCAGAGCAAGTGATTCCTGCAAAATCACTTCATATTAAAGAAACTCTCAAAATATTTCATGTCATTGAATGTGCAAAGGATGAGATTCGAGAAACTAATTCAGATTTGGCAAGGAGAATGACAATTCCCCAAGGCATAGGAAGATGTTCGTACTGTGAGATACATGAGAGGAAAGCAAGCAATATTCAAAACCCTCCAAATCTTCCAAGAATTAATATTAAGTAGAAATTTTCTAAAGATATCAAACTATTTTCAGTATTTTTATTGTTCTAAAGTACAATGTACTGTGTACTATTTTCAGTCTCTCCTATACCTTCCTTGATGGAACAATATTTTTTAATATTGTAATAAGATCCCTAAATATCAGAGGACAGTGGTAATCTTATACTTATCATTAAAATTACATTGCAGCTCAGTGTGTGTTGTCATATGGTAGCAACTACATACAAAGCTTAATTAAATTTCATATAAAAATCTCCATGGTAAATAAGGTAGGATTTACTGGGGAATATTTTCTAATAAAATTAACCTTTCAACTAAGTATAGTAATATATTTTTACTTTAATATTTATTTAAGTAAGTACTAAAAATCTAGTTTGAGGCAGTTTAATGATCTTAAACTTTTACTAGAGAAGATATTTACTAGAGAAGAGATTATACGTTTTTACATCACTTACGCTGCTTATTCATCTGTTCATATGCTTTTACATAATAACTAGTTTTGGGAATGCTGGATCTTTATTATGTTAGGTACATTTCTTCATTGATTCGCACAATAGGCCTTATCCCAGTATTTAGTAGTAATATGAAGATTTGTGGCATTTGATTTTTCTCATTTCTGTTACCAAGCTCCTGACAACTCTTCAAAAGGAGGAATATTCATCTTCATTTAATGATTGAGAAGAAACAGTCCATCATTGTGGAGAAGTCACTGTGGTTATATAGCTACATGCAGCAAGGACATGTGACTGGGATCCTTCAAACACACACAGATACACAAACAAGGATAAACACACACACACACACACACACACACACACCATAATAGAAGAACAGGAAACAGAAACTGGGCAGGAAGTAGAACTTGGGTGTAACTTATCTCTTGAAGGCTCTACTTCCTGAATTTTTCACAGCCTTAAAAATCAGCAACAGTAATCAGGACCGAATGTTGAAACAGATATGATTATGATAGACATTTCTGTTCTGATCATTACAGGGCTCTATAGGGCAAGAATTTTAAAAATCATCACTCAAATCTGTTTCTTAACAACACAATTGTTTTGCTGATCTTACATTTTCACTTTAAAAACAATTAGTGGTTCTTTTTATTGCAATTCACTATGGCTTAACTTTAATTAGCAAGGGAAGTATAGAGGCAATTCGATGTTTCTGGCATATGATTAAATTAAGATTTACTAAACATTTTTGGCTTTATTTCTAATTTAACTCCTAGGATTCAATCCAAATACTCTTTTGCACTGAGTTATTATACAAGTGGCAAATATTTTCATAGTCCAAATCTTGTTTACTTATACATACATTCATTTAACAAATAGTGAACAGTTTCTGCAGACCTGTATTATGCTACATACTGGAAAAATGCAAATAAACAAAGGTCATGGACTTTGTAGTTTCTTGTTATTTTCAATCTAGAAATGATGTGAGTCTTTATTTTGTAGCAAATGCAATGGAACAAAGCAGAAGCTGGAAGAGCTCTTTTGCTCTTAGGTTGATCTTTGCTCTGTAAACATAACCTCTTAGTGTTGTGATTCATAGAGGACGAGTTGGATGGCCACATAAGCTCATTGTAAATAAGATCAGAGACAGACACAGAGAGAGAGAGGGGGGGGTATTAGAAGAGAATTGGAGACTATTGTAAAGGAAGTTGGCTACTTCCGTTTAAGTATTGCTTTTAGCAGTTGTCAGCAGGAATTGCTTGAAACAACTCTTTTCAGTTCTGGCCATATTTTATCTCCAGATCCATATTTCCAAAGTTAGGAAACTTTCAGAGAAAACAAACTTTCAGGAAACCAACCAAACAACCTAGGAACCAACGACCAACCAACCAACCAAACAAACAAACAAAAACAGGGAAGTCTAGTGTTATTTATTCAGGATTAGAGATACCACTTGCAGGTATAATCTTCTAAGTGCTCCTTTCAAAAACAGACAGGTTTATATTTTAATAAACCCTAGGAAATCTCTTCTGTTCCCCAATACATATAAAATTGATATGTGTGAACAACCATGCCTTTATTAGGCAGTTCTGAAGATGAAAGTGGGGGCTAGGTGCATGTCAGCAAGGATGCCAATCCTACTTTACCAGGTGCTAAATTAAAGATACAGAATTCACGTATTCTAGTGTTATATATTAACATTACACATTAACATTTTTAAATAACTCTTGCCTAATTTCATGAGCCCATAATTGCTCTTTGCCTTTAAAAGTTGACATACTATGTAAAATAAAGCCTAATGAATACATAACACACAGTGATTTTATATATACTTTCTTGTCCCTTTGAATATACTTCACACAGTTTGCAGGAAATAAGAGTCTAAATGAGATGTAGCTCAGGGATCTAGGTGGAAAGGAGACAGACTGATTATAAAAGTCAGAAAGGATAGATGACTCCAGGGATACAGAGTCCTCCAGACACAAGAGTATTAACTCAGATGTGGCAGCATGCATAGGGCCTGCACAGGCTCAAGCCAGATAGCACCTAGTATAGGCAGAGGAAATGGACCTGAAGTGCCACATCTTACACAAAGCTATTTGCAAATAATACCTCCTGGAAAAAGGACTATCAGTATATCCAATGGAGTATCAGTGGGTATGTCAACAACATTCCAGGGAGGCCTCAAGTCCAAGATTAAATAGAGCAAAAGGCCAAAAGAAAACAGACTTCATGTTTTTTTTCCCCCTCTGGCTTGTTCTGTTTTGTATTCTTTTGTATGTTTGCATTTTGTTTTTGTTTGATGTTTTTCCTGGTTTCCCACCCCCTTCTTTTGTTGTTGTTGAGAGAAAGAACATGAAGATTGGTAGGTAATAAATAGAGAGGATCAGTGATGGAAAAGAATATGAGCAAAATGTCTGAAAAATTTAAATACAAAATTAGAAATACTTAAAATGTTAAAAGATACTTTGTTGGGCATGTATCCTTATTACATGCTGGGGAATCCTCTGGGTATGTGCCCAGAAGTGGTATAGCAGGGTCCTCTGGAAGTGACGTACTCAGTTTTCTGAGGAACCACCAGAGTGATTTCCAGAATGGTTGTACCAGTTTGCATTCCCACCAGCAGTGGAGGAGTGTTCCTCTTTCTTCACATCCTCGCCAACACCTCCAGTCTCCTGAGTTTTTAATCTTTGCCATTCTGACCTGTGTAAGGTGAAATCTCAGGGTTGTTTTGATTTGCATTTCCCTAATGACTAATGAATTTGAGCATTTTTTTAAGATGCTTCTCAGCCATCCAAAGTTCTTCAGGTGAAAATTCTTTGTTTAGACCTGTACCCCATTTTTAGTAGGGTTATTTGGTTTTCTGGGGTCTGACTTCTTGAATTCTTTGTATATATTGGATATTAGCCCTCTGTTGGATGTAGGGTTGGTGAAGATCTTTTCCCAATTTGTTGGTTGCCGATTTGTCCTTTTGATGGTGTCCTTTGCATTACAGAAACTTTGCAATTTTATGAGGTTCCCATTTGTCAATTCTTGATCTTAGAGCATAAGCTATTGGTGTTCTGTTCAGGAACTTTCTCCCTGTACCAATGTCCTCAAGGGTCTTCCCCAGTTCATAGCAGCCCTATTTATAATAGCCAGAAGCTGAAAAGAATCCAGGTGTTGCTCAACGAGGAATGGATACAAAAAAATGTGTTGTATATACACAATGGAATACTATTCAGCCATTAGAAACAATGAATTCATGAAATTCTTAGACAAATGGATGCATCTGGAGAACATCATACTAAGGGAGGTAACCCAGTCTCAAAAGATCAATCATGGTATGCATTCACTGATAAGTGGATATTACCCTAGAAACTTGTAATACGCAAGACATACTCCACATATCAAATAATGTCCATGAAGAACTGAGGAGTAGCCCCTGGTTCTCGAAAGGCTCAGTGCAGCAGTATAGGGCAATACAAGAACAGGGAAATGGGAAGGGGTAGATGGAGGAACTGGAGGAGGGACGAGGGCTTATGGGACTTTTGGGGAGTGGGGAGCCAGAAAAGGGGGAAATCATTTGAAATGTAAATAAAAATATATTGAATAAAAATACTTTGTTGAAAATTGTCAGTAATCCTTTGTTTCTATGAGCCTTTAATTTGAAGTAAAATAGGTCTACAGGAGATAACAGTTGGTGGTCATTTTCAGCATTCACAAAAGAACCCAACAAATGACATAGCCTGAACTCATTATCAATATGTATGCTTATTCACACACTTAATAAACTTCCAAGGACTGGATATACGTTTTAATGGTAGCAAATGTCACTTTCCATGCTACTGACTTTTTAGTCTAAAATTTCAATGTATACATATGATATATATAAAGGTGAGATGATATTAAAGTAATTTTCAACTTATGTTCATCTTTATGTCTTTCATCCAGCTGATGTTAAAATATCAAATATTTTTATAAATTGTCCTTTTCTTATTTGATTAAAAATTTTACTTTTTGGTTTTCTTAATGTATCAGTTATATAGATTACTACAGGCATAGTAGTCTATGGTGGTCATGGTTGGTATTTCTGAAATTATTGTTCATATATAATGGAATTAGACAGAAAGTGAACAGTAAGAATAGCATGAAGGTGGCTCTGAGCATGATCTTTCAGAAGATGTTTTCTATAGCCTAAAGATACAGGTTCTAGCACAGTCTGTCCTGTCATTTGTCCTTTCGGAAGACATTCTCTAGTTCTCTGGATATGCTGTCAAATGTTCCCACTGTGTGATGTATTTAATATGTTTCTCCAAAATTTTGTTATAAATATCCAGAAGCTATAAATATGGCATTATTTAATAAAATGATCTCTGAAGTTACAATTGTCTTGATGCTCTAGAGCGGTGATCATCCTACACTGAGTGAGTGGGCTTTAAATAGAGTGATAGGAGTCATTACAAGACATTAGATGAAAAGATATTAACACAGACAAAAGCACATCAACTCCCCAGATACTGGAGGTTCAGTAACAAGCCAGCTAGCAACCAGAGCTACCAGGTACAGTATGATTTTTGTCTATATCTTAACCATGTTTAGTGCATCACTGATTTCAGATGTCTGGCGTTCACAATTATCACAAAGGAAAGTTCTATGTCATGATCCTTGTAGCTCCTGGTAGTGTCTGGTATCAGCCAGAGAGGGGTGTAAATGCATACATTATACACTTATGTTTAAAAGGGGGATTAATCCTTGAATCTCCTTAAGACAAGTGCCAACATGGTTTAGGATATAAAAGAAGTTAGCATACCTGATGAGCTAACCCTGGTTGCCTTCATATTATAAACAATGTTGACACTTTCCTATGGATAACATTAAAATTAATACTGTTTTATATTTTAAGTTTTGAAATTTCTTTTATAATCTATAATATGATATAATACTTCATTCTATTTTTCTTCCTCTAATAGTAAAGATAGGCTCCTGTAATTAGACACTGTATTTATAGCAGTTAATAAAAAACATAGTTTTCTACTCTACACCTAAGACAGAAGAGACTTTACATATGATGGGTTTTTTGGATCTGAGAAATTCAGTGGTAGAAAAGGTCATAGCAATTTTCATTGACCACATGCTTCTGGTGAAATGAAATCATCCAGCATATGATTCTTAGAAAAGATAGGACAACATGAAAAAGACTTCTAAATGTCAGAGCAACCTCAGTTTAGAACACATTGCTAAAAACTACAGAGAAGGTGACCAAAGCTGGATGCAGAGAAAAATATACAGTTTTTTTTCTTTTAATTTTTTTTATTCGATATAATTTATTTACATTTCAAATGATTTCCCCTTTTCTAGCCCCCCCACTCCCTGAAAGTCCCGTAAGACCCCTTCTCTTCCCCTGCCCTCCTACCCACCCCTTCCCACTTCCCCGTTCTGGTTTTGCCGAATACTGTTTCACTGAGTCTTTCTAGAACCAGGGGCCACTCCTCCTTTCTTCTTGTACCTCATTTGATGTGTGGATTATGTTTTGGGTATTCCAGTTTTCTAGGTTAATATCCACTTATTAGTGAGTGCATACCATGATTCATCTTTTGAGTCTGGGTTACCTCACTTAGTATGATGTTCTCTAGCTCCATCCATTTGCCTAAGAATTTCATGAATTCATTGTTTCTAATGGCTGAATAGTACTCCATTGTGTAGATATACCACATTTTTTGCATCCACTCTTCTGTTGAGGGATACCTGGGTTCTTTCCAGCGTCTGGCAATTATAAATAGGGCTGCTATGAACATAGTAGAGCATGTATCCTTATTACATGGTGGGGAATCCTCTGGGTATATGCCCAGGAGTGGTATAGCAGGATCTTCTGGAAGTGAGGTGCCCAGTTTTCGGAGGAACCGCCAGACTGATTTCCAGAGTGGTTGTACCAATTTGCAACCCCACCAGCAGTGTAGGAGTGTTCCTCTTTCTCCACACCCTCTCCAACACCTGCGGTCTCCTGAATTTTTAATCTTAGCCATTCTGACTGGGAAAATATACAGTTAAGAAACATATTATTATTTATTTTTAATCACATTTATTTAACTAGTCATAGGGGTGTGTGTGGTGGCTCAAATATATGCCACAGTACACTTGTTGGGATCAGGGGACAACTTATAGGAGTAAGTACTTTTCTCCTATTATGCAAATGCCCGTCATCAGGTTTAGTGCTATGCCTTTATCCACTGGTCCTTCTAGTCTACCCAAGAGACAGTTATTTAACTGCTGTCAAATCAGTCTTGTAAGATTTCTCTTAAGCATATAATTTAATTGTAGAAAAGATTTCTATTTTTTTAAGGAACATAGATAACAATTTTCTTCCTATACTCACAAGAAATGTCAATATATTTGCCAGTGATGCTTTTGGAAAATCATGTTGGGATAGAAAGAAGGAATATAAGTAACAGTACCAACCTCACCCTGGATGAACTGGCTTTCCTTCATCACCTCCTCTCACTCTTCTGATTTTATTCACCAAAAAAATCAAGTCAAATTTTATTTTCATTTTTTCCACTTCAGTATTTATTGCATTTTTGGTTATGTTTTCCAGATTTTTATCTATATTTACAAAAAACTTTTAAACAGATATGACCATATTTACTTCATTCACAGCTGCTTTTACTACAAGACAGCTCTGAATATCTGTTTGAGGGCATAATACCAGAATAATACCAGAACTGAATGGATATATAGATAACTTTTGAGACGATATTTCATTTTTCATCTTCTTTTGTTTTACCCTAAGGGAATCAATATAAAAAGTAAGGTGTTTTTTTTTTTTTGGTTGGTTTTAGTTTGGTTTGATTTTTAGTTGAAAATAATAGAGAATTTCTAAAATGTCAGCATTTTTGTCAGCTTGAAGACACTGACCCACAAGAATAAAGTATAGCGATGTTACTTGAAAAGAATAATTTTAATAAAAAGGAAATGATCCAGAGAGTCTTGGAGCCCTTAGGACAGAAAATGTTCACATTCTGTTTTATTAATGCTTGCATTTGTCTGTTAAAGCAACCAACTAATGGATGAATTTTCCCAAATAATCATTTTTTTCTCTGTCTGAAGTACATAGCTGTTTGAGTTCATGCAACGAACAATGTCCAGAAGCTTATATGAGTGGACATAGTTCAGCTAATATCACACTGCTTCCGCTGAAGCACTGACAAGCAGGGGCCTTCAAACACTGAATAAAATGCAGAAGGAATCCCAGTGGATTGCTCAAGTTGGCTTAAAAATTCCCCCAAGTGGTTGCTTTTTTATTATCCTAAGATAGTTTGCTCAGATTTTCCCCCACATATTCAATGTTCATAACTTTCTCAGAAAATTGACAAAGATGTGATTTTTCATGCCTGTTGTATATCAGGTTGTGTCATCAATAACTCAGTGGATCACACTGAGAAATGTCAAGATTTTTTTTCCAAGGACAAAATCATAACTAGGAAACTCATTATCATTATATAAAAGAAACCCAACAAAAGAGACATAAGAATGGTTGGAGAAGAGGAGGGTGGAGCCGACATGTGAATGAAGAAGGAATATGGATTAGTTATATGGATTAGGTTAAATTAAGAATGTAATCTACATGTATAGCATTGTCTTTTTCCTGGTTTTTATTAAAGTTCTAGCACTTTTCACTCAATATATTATTAATTGTGAAACTAAGCTCTACTACTTTGAACATATGAACATATTATAAAATATGGTATGGTTTCTTTTCATATTCAATGTAAGTTCATTTAATATTACCTAGAAAATAAATTTATGAGTTCATTTATAAAACTGTTTCCATTTAACTGAGGAGACAGGGCATATTCATTTTCTTTTAGATATAGTCATTATTTATATTTCAAATGTTGTCCCCTTTCCTCGCCCCCATCCCAAAATATCCCATAAGCCATCACCCCTCCCCCTGTTCCCCAATCATCCCACCCCCACTTCTCTGTCCTGGTATTCCTCTTCTACACTATAGCATCAAGTCTTTCCAGGACCAAGGGTCTCTTCTCCCTTTGATGTCTAACAAGGCTATCCTCTGCTGCCTATGTGTCTGGAGCCATGGGTAACTCCTTGTCTACTCTTTGGTTTATGGTTTTGTCTCTGGGAGCTCTGGGTGTAGTGGGTGGCTCAAATTGTTGTTCCTCTTATGGTGCTGCAAACCCCTTCCGCTCCTTGGGTCCTTTCTCTAGCTCCTCCATTGGGGACCCTGTGCTCAGTTCAATGGCTGGCTGAGAATGTCCCCCTATGCATTTCTCATGCACTAGCAGAGCCCTGCAGGTTGTGGTGGTGCATGCCAGTAGGATTTGCTGAAGGAAGCAGAGGCAGGAGGACCACTAGTTCAAAGCTGGCCTGGTCTGACATATGCTAAAAGTCTGTGCTACTTGAACTGATAAAAGGAAAACATGCCTTGGATACCAACATTTATCTCTGCTACACAGCTGTCTCAAGCTCTTCCCAACCACAGATATAAGCATTTATTTTTACCACCCTGCATCTCACACAATAATAGACAAAATGTTAAAAATAAACCAAAATAAACAATTAGTAAAATAAATTAGTATAGAGAAGTTGAGTAATTGCTATGAAAAGTGTGTTCATGTGATTTTTAGGTCTTCTGAATCATATTGTAGGAAGTGTTGGAGACTTTAGAGACTGAACTACAGGATCTACAAGCCACTGGTAACTGATGATTCTGGTAGCATTCTAGAATGCAAATACATTCAATGAAACAAAGGCAGTGGAGGTATTTAGGTTCTAGAGAGCTGTACCCAATTAGCAGCAAAGACAGATGCCATTCTCATTACATTCTAGCCAAGAATCTGCTGGGGAGTGCTCTGGTCCTGCACTAACCATTCATCCTTGAGCAAGGCCAAATTCAAAATAACTGAACAAATTTGCTTAGAGGAAACTCCAAGTCAATATAACACTGCAATGGTGGCATTTGACTGCTTACCACTTAGTCTGCTCAGGAAGGAAAAGATATGAGAAATGTACAAATGTATCAGCAAGTTTAAAAATGGAGATGAGGATGATGCCGAAAATGTAGCTGTAGTTCTTAGAGTGATTAATTTCTGTTGTGGAGAAAACTCACACTCCTTGCTGGGATTTCAGGACAAGTCTCGAGGGGAAAATCTTAAAAACAGTGGCTTCAACCCCTATCCCTTAAATGAGGCAATTTTTTTTTTTTAGATTCTACTAGAAAGGAACAATGAGGCTACTGGAGATGCTATACATGAGAAACTGGCTAGATTGCATTTCTAGCTGTTCACATGATAGTATCTTTGAAGGAATGTAAAATACAACAGTTATAGAGGATTATATTAAAGTTCCAGAAGACCACTGGGGGCATATCCACTGGGTGAAGCTGTAAGGATAAAACATGTTTCAGTGGATCTTAAAGAACATTAAGACACTAGGACTGAGAATGCCTGGTAAGGGAAGAGTACAGGTAACCAATTGAGCTAGGCCAGGAAACAGGCTGTCTTTGCTAGAGATAGCAGGGGTGGAGGGGTGGGGCTCAAGAATAGTGTTTCTGATCACAAGTTCTAGGTTCTGGACCTTGAGCTGAAGGATTTGGTGTTTGTCCTGCTGAGTTTGGGATTTTCATATTCTTGACTTCTATATATTTTTATTCATTGATAAGAATTCTAATCCAAAGTGCCCCACTTTATGTTTATTTTACATGATTTTGCTTGCACAGTTTAAAACCTGCCTTGTGTACCCAAAGAGAATTTGGGCTTTTGAACAGTATTAGAACATTTAAGATCAGAAGGATTGTTACAAATGAACTAAATACATTTCAAGTCAGATGATTGTAAGCCTATGTGGAGAATGTGTAGATATTATGACATGTTTGATATTAAGTTTATAAGAGTATACATAAGATGGTTCATCTTGTCAAATTGTATGACCTTAGAAATATCTAAGACAGAAGATTCTTGGTGTGACTCTGAAGGTGTTTTTGGGAGATGTAATTACACAGAGGAGATAAGTCCTAGGTATGGGCAGCACTGTCCTATGGGCTATGGCACCAGAATGACTGTATGTGGGAGAAATATGTCTGAATACCAGCATTTGTCCCTTTCAGTTTTCTGTATATGGAGTAGCTGAACTACAAAAAGTCAAACCAATGAATGAATTCACAGTTTAAAGTATGTAGGCACGATGGAATACCACTCAGCAGCCATGGGCTACTGTTACATGCAGCATAGGAATCAAACTCAATAATTATATTTAATGAAAGAAGGAAGAAGGAAGAAAGACAGGGAAGAAATAGGAAGAAAATTGTATAAATACAATATAATAAATATTGTATTTATAAATATAAAATTGTATAAATACAATACAAGATACAGATTATCTTCATATTGTTTCAGATAGGTTCCCACTATATAAGCCAGGTTGGTCTTGAACAAGTGACTCACCTGTCTCCATCTTTCAAGAAATGAAATCACAGATGCACTTTACTTGTCCAATTCTATGGTTTGCTATGGACATGCTATCGTGGTTATACACATATGTCATATGTCAGTGATTATCAAGTTGATTGCCTTAAATATGGACTATTGACAGTTCGTCAGTTACCTTCCAGTGCAGAAAAAGGAGAAGAAATGAGGAAGAGTTATAGAAAGTCTAAAAGTTTAAACAATGGAACCATAAATTAATAACTCATAATTTTAAAAGTAAATTTTATTGCTATATTAATAAGGGTGTGATTAGATTAAGTGAAAATTTGTGATTCTTTGATTTTACTATATACTAGTATTAATACATTTAAGATCGCATAACATATATGTATATGTATGTATATATACATACATCTGCATATATAATTCTTTTGTAAAAGCCCTCTGTGTTTTGACTTTCTTTTGGCCTTTCGTTATATTTCAAACTCCATTTCAGTTGTTATATTCTTAGTTTAGCTACATTTTAACTGAATTTCAGTGAGTTTTCTTAAGCTGACAGAAATACACTCAATCAATGATTTCAAGACAGATGGAAGTGATCTTAAAATTCTCTGTAAAGGAATTTTGAGAGGTCACTATGACCAGAGAACAGGATGTCCTGGACATTCTCCAACAGCACCACGTGTAGTCAGCCACAGTGAAAGAAAACAACCGCTTTATTCTCTTTGCTTCTTAACATTGGAATGAATGTTCTGACACATCTTACCATGCAAACTGCTCAGACAATCATTGTGATCTTTGACCTCTTCAGACCTAATGTTAAACATAGTGACTTATCTCCCAAGAGTTTCTTTCTTCAATTAAAATTTACTGTGTCTCTTTAGGAAAGCATTTGAATTACTTATATAATTTTTTTCTTTCAGCTCTGTTCCAATTAAATACAATTTAACAAATTAGTTAATATATATCAAGATAGATCTATTTATTTCATGCCAGCAAGCTTATATGTAGCAAAATGTAGCTTGAATGACTGATTTCCCTTCAGCTGTTTTTTCTCTAAGGCTTTGTTTTAGGAATGCCCCTCCATGTACATTTTCATGCACTATGGCAGTGTCCTCAAGGGTCTTCCCCAGTTTCTTTTCTATTAGCTTCAGAGTGTCTGGCTTTATGTGGAGGTTCTTGATCCATTTGGAGTTGAGCTTAGTACAAGGAGACAAGGATGGATCAATTCAATTTGCATTCGTCTGCATGCTGACCTCCAGTTGACCCAGCACCATTTGTTGAAAAGGCTTTTATCCATTGGCTGTTTTTAGCCCCTTTGTCAAGGATCAAGTGGCCATAGGTGTGTGGGTTCATTTCTGGATCTTCAATCCTGTTCCATTGATCTGCCTGCCTGTCACTGTACCAATACCATGCAGTTTTGAACACTGTTGCTCTGTAGTATTGCTTGAGGTCAGGGATACTGATTCCACCAGAATTTCTTTTGTTGTTGAGAATAGTTTTAGCTATCCTGAGTTTTTTGTTATTCCAGTTGAATTTGAGAATTGCTCTTTCTAACTCTATGAAGAGTTGAGTTGGAATTTCGATGGTTATTGCATTAAATTTGTATATTGCTTTTGGCAAAATGGCCATTTTAACTATATTAATCCTTCTGATCCATGAGCATGGAAGGTTTTTCCATTTTTTGAGGTCTTCTTCCATTTTCTTCTTCAGAGTCTTGAAGTTCTTATCATAATGATCTTTCACATGTTTGGTAAGAGTCACCTCAAGGTACTTTATACTGTTTGTGGCTATTGTGAAGGGTGTCATTTTCCTAATTTCTTTCTCAGCCTGCTTATCCTTTGAGTATAGGAAGGCTACTGATTTGCTTGAGTTGATTTTATAACCTGACACTTTGCTGAAGTTGTTTATCAGCTGTAGGAGTTCTCTAGTGGAGTTTCTTGTGTCACTTAGGTAGACTATCATATCATCTTCAAATAATGATAGTTTGACTTCTTCCTTTCCAATTTGTATCCCTTTGACCTCCTTATGTTGTCTAATTGCCTGAGCTAGTACCTCAAGTACAATATTGAAAAGATAAGGGGAAAGGGGGCAGCCCTGTCTAGTCCCTGATTTTAGTGGGATTGCTTCAAGTTTCTCTCCATTTAGTTTGATGCTGGCTATCGGTTTGCTGTATGTTGCTTTTACTATGTTTAGGTATGGGCCTTGAATTCCTGTTCTTTCCAAGACTTTAAGCCTGAAAGGATGCTGAATTTTGTCAAATGCTTTTTCATCATCAAATGAAATGACCATGTGGTTTTTTTCTTTGAGTTTGTTTATGTAGTGGATTGCTTTGATGGATTTCCTTATATTGAACCAACCCTGCATTCCTGGGATAAAGCCTACTTGATCATGGTGGATGATCGTTTTGATGTGTTCTTAGATTCGGTTGGCAAGAATTTTATTGAGTATTTTTGCATTGATGTTCATAAGGGAAATTGGTCTAAAGTTCTCTTTCTTTGTTGGATCTTTGTGTGGTTTTGGTATCAGCTTAATTGTGGCTTTATAGAAGGAATTGGGTAGTGTTCCTTCTGTTTCTATTTTGTGGAATAGTTTAAAGAGTATTGGTGTTAGGTCTTCTTTGAAGTTCTGATAGAATTCTGCACTGAAACCATCCGGTCCTGTGCTTTTTTTTTTGGTTGGAAGACTTTCTATAACCCCTTCTATTTCTTTAGGGGTTATGGGACCATTTAGATGATCTATTTGGTCCTGAATTAATTTTGGTATTTGGTATCTGTCTAGGAAATTGTCCATTTCCTTGAAATTCTCCAGTTGTGTTGTGTATAGGCTTTTGTAGTATGATCTGATTATTTTTTAAATATCCCCAGTTTCTGTTGTTATATCCCCCTTACAGAAGTTATTGATATGGTGAACAATTCAGATACAATGTTTAAAAAGTGATTATATTTAGGTATTTATTGCTAATATTCTGGCTTAGAGGCATCTATAACAACGTTACAACTTTATGGCCTGGGAATCAATCAACCATTTTGCTTATTAATTCCATTCACTGTGATTCAAATCACAGGTCAGAATCTTTTGGAAAAGCCAAAGGCTAGGTAGAGCCAAGACGTAATGAGAAATGTGATCTATCATGTGCCTGGCAGTTGATGCCGATTTTGTGCTGAGAATTTAGCTAAAGTTTAAGTAGAAATACCTATGCGTAGTCTCTCCTTGTGATCTGGAATAGAAAGGCAGAAAAAAGAAACAAAGAGGGAAAAGGTGTAGATTGTATCTCCTATGACCTACTCTCAAATTCACAAAGCACCTGTTTTGTTCATCCTTCTTGCTTTCTGTAGTAGAGCCTTCTAATTGTTCTTCAGATGCAGATTTTCTTTTATTCCTTGTTTTTCAATGCCTCATGGTCACAATGAATATTGTGATTGAACCATAATTTATGGAATATAGTTACATATATACATGCATTATTTTAAGGCACAATATCTTTATACTTTGTTTAAAATATATTTTATGTGTAACATATATTTTATGTGGGTATATGATATGTGTTTTTAGATGCCTGGGGTGTTGTGCAATGCCAGGCATTGATTTGATCCCCTGGACTGGGGTAGTAGGCAGTTGTGAGATGCCCCATATAGGATTCTGAGAACTTATCTCCAGTACTCCTGGAAGACTTAGAAGCAGTGTTTGCTGGCCATGCATCTCTCCAGCACACAGGCTTTTAAAAGACCTTTGTTTTATCTTATTCTGTCTTAAGCAGAATATAATCATCTTTGGGGTGACTCTGAAGTCACCTGTAGATGATGGTTGTCCATCCTTGGCCTAGATTCTGTTATGAGTGTACTGAAAAATTCTTCTGACATTTTAGCTAATGTTGAGTGAAGAGAGGTGAGCCTTCAGTTTAGTTTAAATTAATTTTCATTTTCCTGTCACAGTAGTTTTCTTGTCTTGTATTTTGAGGAGAGTAACTGTTAAGAAATTCATGTTAACCACATATATACAATGTGTAAACAAAATTTATGTATAACACAATGTCTATAAACATTCTCATTACAAACATTTATATGACACATTGACACCTTTTGATGATTAAAAATTGTTCTCAAAGTTCTCAGAAGTGCTTTTACTCAAGAGAATGTATATTCATTCATAAGAAGCAAAGTAATCAAATATTACATAAATTTTACCTAATAACTCAGTTGTATAAAGGAAGGGAAAAGTAACAAATTGATGTGTGTTTTATAAATAACTAAAATGTCAGAAGTTTTATAATATTGGAACTAATTAAACAATATAAGAAAATTATTGAATACTATGAAAATTTATACATGGGTAAGAAAACATTTTATACAATAGTAAATAAGTCAATATTAGCCCCAAAGCTCAGAATAGCAGGATACAATTCACAGACTACATGAAGCTCAAGAAGGAAGACCAAAATGTGGATGCTTCACACTTTTCTTCTTAGAAGGGGCAATAAAATACTCATGGGAGGAAATATGAAGACAAAGTGTGGAGCAGAGACTGAAGCAAAGTCCATCCAGAGACTGCTCCACCTGGGGATCCATCCCATACAGACACAAAACCCATACACTATTTGTGGATGCCAACAAGTGCATGCTGACAGGAACCTGATATAGCTGTCTCCTGAGAGGCTCTGCCAGAACCTGACAAATACAGAGGCAGATGCTTGCAGCTAACCATTGAACTGAGCACAGGGTCTGAATGGAGGAGTTACAGAAAGGACTGAAGTAGCTAAGGGGGATTGCAACTCCATAGGAAGAAAAACAATATCAATCAACCAGACCCGACTAAACTGCCAGCCAAAGAGTATGGAGGGACCCAAGGCTCCAGCCAAAAATGCAGCAGAGTATGGCCTAATTGGGCATCAATGGGACGAGATGCCTTTGATCCTGTGAAGACTAGATGTCCCAGGGTAGGGGGATATGTGGATGGGGAGTCAGGACTGGGATCACCCTTATAGAAGCAGGGGAGGGGGAAGGGCAGGATGGGATGGGGATTTCTGGGTTACAGGGAGGGCACCAGTAGAGAGAATAACATTTGAAATATAAATAAAGAAAATATCCAATACGGAAAATGTTAAAAAAAAAGAAAACAAAACAAAAACAACAACAAACAAAAAATAGAACATAGTTTAAGAGATAATAAATATTTAAGAGTACAAAAAATTATAGTAAATGACATTTATTGTGTCTTTCTTGGGAGTAATGATGATGAAAATAATGCTTTAGTTTCTTGAATCAGTTTATAATACAAATGAAATTAGTGTCAAAAATCAACGTCTTAAATAATTGTGAACATCAGCAATTTAAGAGGCAATTTTAAAACGACAAATCTGCAATATACAGCAGCAATGAACCTTAAAGCAAGATATAAGTGTAAAGTATTCATTTGTAAGTTTCTGAAAAGTTACCACTGAAAACAGCCATTTTCATATTTACAACTAACCTTGTTCTGTTTCCCAGAAAAACAGGTAACCAAAGAAGTCACAGTTATGGAGAGTGACACTCAATTAGAAGTTCTTCTCCAGGATGTGGAAGAGAGAGATAGAACACCCAGGCAGTGGGTGAAAAAAAAGGAAAGAATTTTTGGTGTTGTTGTTGATATAAGAACACATACAATTTATAATTATGAACAGTCAAGCTTTAGCATTTAAGAATAGCTGCAAATCTCAGTTTTTCCTTTATAAATGTTGAAATAAGAAACATAGTTGCTGTGAAGGGAACTATAGGAAATACAGAATCAATTTAATTTAGTTAGTGGTAAAGTGTCAATTCAACTGTCATATGTGATCAATTATGTAAGATTTTTCCCACATTTTAAAGATAAGCTAAGTTGTGCCTCTACAGTCACAAACATGCCATGTCTATTAAGGAATTGGGGTTTCTGGAAGGGCGGAGCTTAGCTCTATAGGATGAAAGCATGAATCAAGATCCAGCAGGAGGGTGGACCAGGGGAAAGAGAAGTTAATCTGCCTGGTGTACTGTGGCTTTACTTTTGTTGTGGAGAAATAAAGGAAAACAGTTTTTCATTCCTGCTAAATTATATTAATAACCCAATTCAATTTCCTTAAGTTTTAATTAAATTTTTTATGCTAAATCTTAGCTAAAACAGTGTACAGCGAGTATACGTTGTCACAAGACAGCAATTAAAATGATGTGTCAAATATGAGAAGAAATATTTTTATTGCACATGTCAATGTTAATTTTTTCAACGGTGTGAAGCAGAAGAAAAAGAATCATAGAGGTGCCCACTGTTGTACTATTCAGGAAAATATATCAGACTATTCTAATTAATGCATGACTACACTTAAATGTTAATTTGTCAAAAATAAACAACATATCTGTGCTTGAGAAAATCTATTGACTGATTGATTGAGTGATCAGTTTTTCTTTACTTGGTAGAATAAAAGCCCTTTCACTAACTGAGAATCATGCATTTGATGGCACAGTTCCAAGTATTTTCTATTACCACACAATTCTAAGCAGTCTGACTTTCTGTCTAATCTTTACCGTAATTACTTTGCACATTTGTATAATTTCTTTTAAAGACATGCACTACTGGGTTTTTTAATATAAATTTAATGACATAATTGCAATGATTCTTAAAATAGAATTTCTAAAAGTATTTTTTTATGATAAAAACCTTTAAATTAATTTTTCAAAGGAAGATGCTGCATTGCTTATTGCTTCAATTCCTAGTGGCTAGAGCTCACACACATGAACAAAATTAAATATTCAAAAGTTAAGAGAATTTCCTGGACATGACAGCACCATTGCACTCACGAACTTAGTGACACAAGACTGCTGTATGATTAGGCATGTCAACAATTCATCATAAAAGGGCGAGTGCTACAAAGACTCACTACTCCCTGGAAATATCTTATCAGTTAATAGTTGCTGGAGGATGAAGTGTTATTTTCTTCCGTGTGATAAATGCTGGCAATTTGTCCAAGCTTCAGTAAATAACCTCCCACACATGCTCATGCAAGCAACCCTAATTAGACTCAGTGGGTTGCACACACAGAGAGTGTCTGGAAGGAGTGTGGTGACTTATTGGCATTAGGAAAGTTTCAGTGGGAGAAGGAGTGGAAGAGAAATAGTAATGAGAGGTCAAAACCACCAAAACTCACATGCCTGCATGGAACCATTAAAGAACAAAAAATAAGTAATTAAAATATTCTGATTTAATTTTCAGTGGGGGGTAAGATTCATTTTAAGAATATTTGATGTTGTTAATGTTATCATCGAAAAAAGTGAAAATTTCAGTCTTTCTCATACCTGTTTACTATATATGGCTTTATTCGTGATACTCAAAAACAAATATTAGGTTTAATTTATTTTGAAATTTAAATGGGCTATTTTTAAAACACAAATTTAACGTTGTATAGTTTCTATATCTCTAAGAGTAGATACCTAATTTTAATTTTAAAGTAATCCCTTCCTGGCAAAACCAAGTCTGTATACAGTTCAGATTTCTAGGAAGAAAGTGGCAACTTGGGGATTGTAGAAGAAATTTTTCTTTTCTTTTCTTTTTCTTTTTACTTTTTTTCTTTCTTGTACTGGATATTTTCTTTATTTACATTTCAAATGTTAGCCCCTTACCATGTCTCCCCTTGGAAACCTCTATCCTGCTTCTACTAGGGTGCACTGCCACACATTCACTCTCTCCCACCTTCCCACACCAGCATTCCCCTATACTGGGGTGTTGAATCCCCTCAGGCCCACAGATGTCCAACAAGGCCATCTTCTGCCACATATGCAGCTGGAGCCCTGGAACCCTGGATCCCTCCATATGTATTCTTTGGTTTGTGAGCCAGTCCTTAGAAGCTCTGGGGTTCTGGCCTGTTGACACTGTTGAGTATCCCATGGGGCTGCAAATCCCCTCAGATCCTTCAGTCCTTTCTCCAACTCTTCCATCAGGAACCCCACACTCAGTCCAATGGTTGGTTGTACACAATAGAGTCCTGGCTTACCGACTTTATATGGGATGGATCCCCAGGAGGGGCAGTATCTGGGGATGGCCTTTTCTTCAGCCTCTGTTCCACACTTTGTCTCCATATTTTCTCCATTGATTATTTTGTTCTCCCTTCTAAGAAGCATCAAAGCATCCATACTATGGTCTTCTTTCTTCTTGAGATAATATCCACTTATTGAATACATACTGTGTATGTTTTTATGTTGACTGGGTTACCTCATTAAAGATGATATTTTCTCTCTCTGCCTTTTTTCTTTTTTCTTCTTAGATATTTTTTTATTTACATTTTAAATGTTGTCCCCTTTCCTGGTTTTCTATCTGAAAACTCCCTATCCCATCCCCATTCACCTGCTCACCAACTCACCCACTCCTACTGTCCTGTCCTGGCATTCCCCTACACTGGGGCATCGAGCCTTTACAGGACCAAGGGCTTCTCCTCCCTTTGATGTCCAACAAGGTCATTCTCTGCTACATATGCAGCTGGAGCCATGGGTTCCTCCATGTGTAATTTTGTTGGTGGTATAGTCCCTGGAGTTCTGGGGGTGCTGGTTGGTTCATATTGTTATTCCTCCTATGGAGCTACAAACTCTTTCACCTCCATGGGTCCTTTCTCTAGATCCTTCATTGGGGAATCTGTGCTCAGTCCATTGGTTGACTGTGAGCATCAACTTTTATATTTGTCAGGCACTGGCAGAGCCTCTTAGGAGACAGCTGTATCAGACTCCTATCAGCAAACACTGTTGTCATCCACAATAGTGTCTGGGTTTGGTAACTGTATACAGGATGAGCCCCCAGGTGAGGCAGTCTCTAGATGGAGTTTCCTTCAGTCTCTGCTCTACACTTTGTCTCTGTATCTCCTCCCGAGTATTTTGATACCCCTTCTAAGAAGGACCAACATATTCACACTTTGATATCACTTCTTTTTAGCTTCTTGAGGTCTGTGAATTGTATCTTGGGTATTCCGTGATTCTGGGCTAATATCTACTTATCAGTGAGTACATATCATTTATGTTTTTGTGTAATTGGGTTACCTCACTCAGGATGAAACTTTCTAGTTCCATCCATTTTCCTAAAAATTTCATGAAGTCATTGTTTTTAATAGCTGAGTGTTACTCGATTGTGTAAATGTACCAATTTTCTGGATCCATTCCTCTGTTTAGAAACATCTGGGTTCTTTCCAGCTTTGGGCTATTATAAAAAGAATGCTATGAGCATAATGAAGCATGTGTGCTTATTACATGTTGGGGCATCTTCTAGGTACATGCCCAAGGAGTGGTATAACTTGGTCTTCAGGTAGTACAATGTCCAATTTTCTGAAGAACCTGAAGACTGATTTCCACAGTGGTTGTACCAGCTTGCAAGCCCACCAGGAATGGAGGAATGTTCCTCTTTTTCTACATTCTTGCCAGCTTCTGCTGTCATCTGTGGTTTTGATCTTAGTCATTCTGACTGGTGTGAGGTGAAATCTCAGGGTTGTTTTGATTTGTATTTCCCTGATGATTAAGAATTTGAACATATATTTAGGTGCTTCTTGGCCATTCAAGTTTCCTCAGTTGAGAGTTCTCTGTTTAGTTCTGTTCCTCATTTTTAAATAGGGTTATTTGTTTCTCTGATGTCTAACTTCTTGAGTTCTTTGTATATACTGGATATTAGCCATCTATCAGATGTAGGATTGGTAAAGATCTTTTCCCAATCTGGTTGTTGCCGTTTTGTCCTGTTGACAGTGTCCTTTGCTTTAAACAAGCTTTACAGTTTTCTGAGGTCCCATCTGTAGATTCTTAATTGGTGTTCTGTTCAGGAAAATTTCCCCTGTGCCCAGGTGATGGAGGCCTTTCCCCACTTTCTCTTCTATTAGTTTCAGTATATCTGATTTTATGAGAAGGTCCTTGATCCACTTGACCTTGACTTGAGCTTTGGACTTGAGCTTTGTACCATGAGATAAGAATGGATCAATTTGCATTCTTTTACATGTTGACTGCCAGTTGAACCAGCACCATTTGTTGCAAATGCTATCTTTTTTCCACTGGATGGATTTAGCACCTTTGTCAAATATCAAGTGGCTGTACATGTGTGGATACATTTTTTGGTCTTAAAGTCTATTCTATTGATCTACCCACCTGTCACTGTACCAGTACCAGGCAGATTTTTTTTATCACTATTGCTTGGTAGTACATTATGGGGTCAGGGATGATAATTCACTTAGAAGTTCTTTTATTGTTAAGAATAGTTTTTACTATCCTGTGTTTTCTGATATTCCAAATGTATGCTCTTTACAACTCTATTAAGAATTGATTTGGAATTTTGATGAAGATTACATTGAATCTGTAGATTGCTTTAGGCAAGGTGGCCATTTTTACTATATTAATCCTGACAACCCATGAGCATGGGAGTTCTTTCCATCTTCTGAGGTCTTCTTCAATTTCTTTCTTCAGAGACTTAAAGTTCTTATCATACAGATAGATATTTTACTTGCTTTATTAGAATTACACAAAGATATTTTATACTGTTTGTGACCATTGAGGAGGGTGTTGTTTCCTTAATTTCTTTCTCAGCCTGTTTGTACTTTGAGTAGAGGAAGGCTACTGAATGGTTTGAGTTTATTTGTATACAGCCACTTTGCTGAAGTTGTTTATCAGGTTTGGAAGTTCTCAGATGGAATTTTTGGGGTCAATTAAGTATTCTGTCATACCATCT
The DNA here is from genome assembly GCF_947179515.1 of Apodemus sylvaticus. NCBI lineage: Eukaryota > Metazoa > Chordata > Mammalia > Rodentia > Muridae > Apodemus > Apodemus sylvaticus. Next base: position 40,168,960 of record NC_067482.1, on the reverse strand, counting down.
GCAAATAGTGATATTTTGACTTCTTGCTTCCAATTTGTCTTCTTTTGAACTCAGTTTGTTAAATAATTACTTTGGCTAGGATGTCGAGTACAGTACTGAATATGTATGGAGAGAGTGGATGGCCTTGTCTACTACAATATTTTAGTGGAATTGATCAAGTTTCTCTCTATTAATTTGATATTGGCTACTGGTTTTCTGTATATTGCTTTTAGTATGTTTAGGTATGGGCTTTGAGTTCCTGATATTTCCAATACTTTTAATATGAAGGTGTGTTGAATTTTGTCAAATGTTTTCTCTGCATCTAATGAGATGATCAGTTTTTTTTTTCCTTTGAGTTTGTTTAGGTAGTGTATTATATTGGTAGATTTCCATATATTGAACCATCCCTGCATCCCTGGAATGGAGACTACTTGATTGTGGCAATTGATCATTTTGATGTGTTCTTAGATTCAGTTTTCAAGAATTTTATTGAGTATTTTAGCATTGGTATTTATAATGGAAATTGGTCTGAAGTTCATCTTTGTTGGTTCTTTGTGTGGTTTTCTTATCAGCTTAACTGTGGTTTCATAGAACAAATTGGGTAGTATTCCTTCTTTTTTCTATTTTATGGAATAGTTTGAAGAGTATTGGTATTAGATCTTCTTTGAAGGTGTGAAAGATCTTCTTTGAAGGTGTGATAGAATTCTGTACAAAACACATCTGGTCCTAGGAATTTTTGATTGGGATATTTAATGTATGCTTCTATTTCTTTATGAGTTATGGGACTGTTTAGATGGTTTATCTGATGCTTATTTAACTTTGGTATTTGTTATCTATCTAGAAAATTGTCCATTTTTATCCAGTTTTCTAGTTTTATTGAGTATAGGCTTTTGTAGTAGATCTGATTTTTTTTTAATTTCCTCAGTTTCTGTTATTAAAACTCCCTTTTCATTTCTGATTTTGTTAATTTGGATACTCTCTCGCCATGCCCTCTCATTATCTATCTTATTGGCTTTTCTTAGAGAACGAATTCCTGGTTTTGTTGATTTTTTTTTGTATAGTTCTTCTTGTTTCTACTTGGTTGATTTCAGCCACATGTTTGATTATTTCCTGCTGATTACTCCTCTTGGGTGTATTTGCTTTTTTTTATTCTAGAGCTTCGAGGTGTGTTGTCAAGTGACTAGTGTATGCTCTCTCTAGTTTCTTTGTGGAGGCACTCAGAGCTATGAGTTTTCCACTTAGTACTACTTTCATTGTTCCCCATAAGTTTGGGTATGTTGTGCCTTTATATTCATTAAATTCTAAAAAGTCTTTAATTTCTTTATTTCTTTCTTGACTAAGTTATCATTGAGTAGGGCATTGCTCATTTTTCTATGAGTATGTGGGCTTTCTGATGTTTTTGTTGTTATTGAAAACCAACCGTAATTCATAGTGATCTGATAGGAGGCATGGGATTATTTTATCTTCTTGTATCTGTTGAGGCCTGTTTTATGACTGATTTTATGGTTTGTTTTGGAGAAGGTACCATGAGGCACTGAGAAGAAAGTAATATTTTAGGATACAATGCTCTATAGATATCTGTTAAATCCATTTGTTCCATAACTTGTTAGTTTCACTGTGTCTCTGTTTAGTTTGTGTTTCATGATCTGTTCATTGCTGAGAATGGAGTGTTGAAATCTCCCACTATTATTGTGTGAGGTCCAATCTGTGTTTTGAGATTTAGCAAAGTTTCTTTTATGATTGTGGGTGCCCTTGCATTTGGAGCATAGTTGTTCAGAATTGAGAGTTCTTCTTGGTAGGTTTCCCTTTGATGAATATACAATGTTCTACCCTTTTTTTTTCCTTTCTTATTTTTTTTTTTTTTTGGATAACTTTTGATTGAAAGTCAATTTTCTTCAACATTAGAATCACTACTTTAGCTTGTTTCTTGACACCATTTGCTTGGAAAATTGTTTTCCATCCCTTTACTCTGAAGTAGTGTCTTTCTTTGACACTGAAAATTCTGGGTCCTGTTTATATATTCAGTCTGCTAGTCTATGTTTTTTATTGGGGAATTGAGTCCATAGATATTAAAAGATATTAAGGAATAGTGATTGTTGCTTCCTGTTAATTTTGATGTTATTTTTATGTCTGTGTCGCTGCCTTCTTTTGGGTTAGAAAGACAATTACTTTCTTGCTTTTTCTAGAGTTTATTTTCCCTCCTTGTGTTTGAGTTTTCCATCTGTTATCCTTTGTAGGTCTGGATTTGAAGAAAGGTCTTGTGTATATTTGTTTTTGTCATGGAATATCTTGGTTTCTCCATTTATGTTAATTGAAAGGTTTGCTGCATATAGTAGCCTGGGCTGGCATTTATGTTTTCTTGTGGTTTGTATGACATCTTTCCAGGATCTTCTAGCTTTCTCTCATAGTCTCTTCTGAAAATTCTGGTGTAATTCTGATAAGTCTGCCTTTATATGTTTCTTGAACTTTTTCTCTTACTGCTTTTAATATTCTTTCTCAGTTTTGTGTATTTGGTGTTTTGACTATTATGTGATGGGAGGAATTTCTGGTCCAATCTATTTGGAGTTCTGGAGGCTTCTTGTGTGCACATGGGCTTCTCTTTCTTTAGGTTAGGGAAATTTTCTTCTATAATTGTGTTGAAGATATTTACTTGCCCTTTAATTTGGGGATTTTTGCTCTCTTCTATACCTATTATCCTCAAGTTTGGTTCTTTGTATTGTGTCCTGGATTTCCTGAATGTTTTGGTTTAGGAGCTTTTTTGCATTTTGCATTTTCTTTGACTGTTGTTTCAAAGTTTTCTATGGTATTTTTTGCACCTTAAATTCTATCATCTATCTCTTGTATTCTGTTGGTGATACTTGCATCTATAACTCTTGATCTCTTTCCTAGGTTTCCTATCTCCAGGGTTGCCTCCCTTCCTGATTTCTTTATTGTTTCTATTTCCAATTTTAGATCCTTGATGGTTTTGTTCAATTCCTTCACCTGTTTTGTTGTATTTTCCTGTAATTTTAAGGGATTTTTTTGTTTCCTCTTTAATGGCTTCTGTTTACCTGTGTTCTGTTTACCTGTGTTTTCCTGTATTTTTTAAAGGGAGTTATTTTTGTCCTTAAAGTCCTCTATCATCATCATGAGATATGAATTTTAAATCAGAGTCTTGGTTTTCTGGTGTGTTGGGTTACCAGGGCTGGCAATGGTGAGAGAAATGTGTTCTGATGATGCCAAGTAGTCTTGGTTTCTGTTGCTTATGTTCTTGCCCTTGCCTCTTGCCTTCTGGTTATCTCTGGTGTTAGTTGGTCTTTCTGTCTCTGAATATAGCTTGTCCCTTCTGAAAATCTGTTTGTCAGTACTCCTGGGAGACCAGTTCTCTCTGGGAGGAATTTGCGTATGGAGAACTGTGGCACAGGGTCAGCTCTGAGGCACAGATGGAAAGCAGAAGGAACCTGTTCCCGATTGTTCCTTTATTCCTGTGTCCTGATGGCTCTGTGCAGGTTCCTCTTGGGCCAGGAACTTGAGCAGAAGTGTGGGGCTCTTCCCAGTGCTGACAGATGTGTCAGTACTCCTGGGAGATCAGTTCTCTCCTGCCTCTATTTGGGTATGGAGAGCTATATCACAGGATCAGCTCCAGGTTCACATTGAAGAAAAAATTCTAATCCTTTCTTTCCCTGGAAAAAATGAAAATGCCACCTATGTCAGAAATGTTTGCAAAGGTCTAGCACTGTAAGTATTAGTGATGACTTTGCTAATTGTTATATGATGTACATCTCTGGAATCTTCCAGTGGCCATTTCCCCTTTCCAATGCCATCTGAGTAGTATTGCTTGATACCACCCAGTCTTTTCCTTTTTATTCCTTAGCTCTGTGATAACTGACTTGAAATAATAATTGCCTTAACAAACATTGCAAATGATATAAGTTCCTATTGTTTTAAATGCTGTTTCAAATTCTTACTATGGGGCATTTTGGGTATATGTCCAGGTGCAGTATAGCTGGGTCTTCAAGTAGAAGTATTTGCAATTTTTTGAGGAACCACCAGATTGATTTCCAGAGTGGTTGTAAAAGTTTGCAATCCCACCAGCCATGGAATAGTGTTTTCTTTCTCCACATCCTTACCAACATGTGCTGTCACCTAAAGTTTTGATCTTAGCCATTCAGATTGGTGTAAGGTTATACTCTCAGGATTGTTTTGATTTGCATTTTCTGATGACTTAGGATGTTGACCATTTCTTTTAACTGTTTCTAGGCCATTCAAGATTTCTCTGTTGAGAATTCACTGTTTATCTCTTTGTATCTCATTTTTTCTTTCTTTTTCTTTTTTTTATTCAATATATTTTTATTTACATTTCAAATTGGGTTATTTGCTTTTTGGAATCTAGTTTCTTGAGTTCTTTATATATTTTGGATATTAGCCATCTATCAGATGTATGGTTAATACATATATTTTCTCAATCTGTAGATTGCTATGTTGTCCTGTCAACAGTGTCTTTTGCCTTCTCGAGATTTTCATTTTTATGGGATCCCATTAGGGACACACACACACTCTACTATGTTCACAGCAGTGTTATTTGTAATAACCGTAAAGTTAAAACAACCCAGATGTCTCTCAACTAAAGCATGGATACAGAAAATATGGTTTATTTACACAATGGAATACTGTTCAGCAATTTAAAATCAGGACATCATGAATTTTTCAGGCAAATGGATGTGACTAGAAAATATCTTCCTGAGCAGCTTGTTCAGCGGAGAAGCCCACCACCAGTGGAACCAAGGCGACAGGGTCCAGGCAGGCCCTGTGCCTGCTACCACTGGCCACCACCAGTCAGCCAAGCTATGAGTGGCAGTGGAGTTACAGTACTTTTCACCACACTGAAGCCACATTAAACCTCTGCCTCCCACCAGCCAGTTACCAGAGGCTCTCCACCATCTTGGCTCCCAGACGCCAGAGAGATCTGACAGCCCCAGGTACATAGTCCAAGGCTAACATCTCTTGGGTCTAAGCCTGAAAGGCATTGACCTGCACCCAGGCCCTGGGCAGCTCGGTGGGCCACCTGTGTGCCAACCCAGCCAGGAGGTTGTTTGCCCAGCAGACTGCCCAGCACTTGTAGGGGGCGCAAGTGCGGCAACATCTTGGTTACCTGACAGAACCAATTAGCAGATATAGCCCAAGGCGAACTCAGGGCCTGAGCAGCTAGGCTAGGCGTGTGTGCACCAACCGGGTTGGGGAATTGGCAGCCTGGCAGAGTGATCAGCACTCGGAAAACGTCCCCACAGCATCCACCAGCATCACTCCCTGAAGGAGCAAACGGGCATCACCTAGTTCACAGAGACAACTTGGGGCAAGGCAAACTAGGGCTCCAAGGGCAACCAAGAGGAGGGCAGCACATCAGCAAGCTATGCCAGGGGAAACCCAGCCATCTGGTGTTGTGGAAATAGCCTTATAGTCTCACAGGAGGCTCAAACACCAGCCAGTGACAAGATCAACTAACGCCAGAGATAACAAGATGGCAAAAGGCAAATGTAGGAATGCTACTAACAGAAATCTAGGCAATATGGCAGTGTCTGAACCCAAATCTCCAACAACAGCAAGTCCTGGATACCCCAACACACCAGAAAAACAAGATTTGGATTTAAATCTTGTTTTTTAAAATCCTCATTATGCTGCTAGAGGAACACAAAAAGAACATAAATGAATCTCTTAAAGAAATACAGGGGAAGGAACATGAATAAGTTAGAAACCCGTATAATGGAATCACAAAAATCACTTAAAGAAATTCAGGAGAATAAGGCTCCAGAGATAGAAGCCAACAAGAAGAAATGCAAAAGATACTTAAAGAAATGCAGGAGAAAGTGAGCCAACAGGCAGAAGTCATGAAAGAGGAAACACAAAAATCTCTTAAAGAATTAAAGGAAAACACAAACAAAAAATGAAGAAACTGAGCAAAACCATCCTGGATCTAAAAACAGAAGTAGAAACAACTAAGAAATCACAAAGGAAGACTCTATAGTTTTAAAGTTGAGGAATTTGGGGATAACATATTAAGAACATGTTTTATAAAATATTATCTTAGGACACACATGTATTAAGATGTAAAAGATTATCTCTCAAGAGAATATAACATGAATAAATGCAACTGAATGAAGGCTGTTTCTGGAATGGTGTCTTAGGGTTTTACAACTATGAACAGATACCATGACCAAGGCAGCTCTTATAAGGAAAACGTTTAATTGGGGTTGACTTACAGGTCCAGAGGTTCAGTCCATTATCATCAAGGCAGGAACATTGCAGCATCCAAGCAGACATGGTTCAGTAGAAGCTGAGAGTTCTACATCTTCATCTGAAGGCTGCTAGCGAAAGACTGTCTTCCAGGCAGCTAAGATGATGGTCGTAAATTCCACATCCACAGTGACTCATGAACTCCAACCAGGCCACAGCATCTAGTAGCATGACTCCCTGGGCTGAACATGTATAAATCATGAAAGATGGGAAGAGCAACAAAAGCAGTTTGAGACTGAATGACTTAATAACATTTGTTCCAAGGCAGTGGTCCTCAACCTGTTTGTTGTGATCACTTTGACAAACTTCTATATCCAAAAAGTATTTACCTTAGAATTCATAACAATGGCAAACTTACAGTTACAGATATCAACAAAATAATTTCATGGTTGTGGGTTGCCACACCATGAAGAATTTTATTATAGGATAACGGCTTTAGGAAGGTTGAGAATGAAGAGGCATATGTGACCTATGTTGGTCTCATTGTAAGCTCTGATATAACATTAAATGTGTTAAATGTGTTTTAAAAAGCCTGGAATGAGGAAGACTGTACCTTTGAGTAGCAATGACAACATGTAGGAAAGTATGTACTCCCAAAGTCCAAAATGCTATTATATTAATAGTAAATAATACATGTTAAAATATCTTCCTTGATATGGCAAATAAAATAGCAGAACCATTAGAAAAGTGTTGAAAAGGCTATTTAGGATAATTTGCAATTAAGACTTTGAGCCAGGCAGTGGTGGTGCATGCCTGTAATCCCAGCACTCTGGGAGGCAGAGGCCGGTGGATTTCTGAGTTCGAGGCCAGCCTGGTCTACAGAGTGAGTTCCAGGACAGCCAGGGCTACACAGAGAAACCCTGTCTCAAAAAAAAGGCTTTGAAAAAGGAAGTAGAAGGAATGCAATATACAAGAATTCTCAGCAATAAAATGAAATCTGTTTTATGTCCCATGTTACCTGTGCCTGTATCAGTACTCTCTTTGTGTTTGATAAATCAAAGTTTCCATATTTTTAAAGGAAAAATCAAATTTTGCTTGTTATTTTGGTATCAAATTGTTTTCATCTCATAGTAGGTCAATTCCTCTGAAAACATTAAGCTACATTATCATGACACTTACTTGTCATGACTAAAGATAGTTCACTTGAAAAGGCCTAAGTATACAGCCTTACCTACAAGATATAAGTAGTTTGAAGGGGGGAAAAGTATTAAATTAAAATACTGCAAAACTATTGGAAAAGTGTCCGAATCTGCAAGCATGGAGTTGGGTGAGGAGAAGTCTGAGTACTTCTGAGAAGCTTCCAAGGAAACAAGATAAGAAACTTGTTCCTTCATGAAACTGTTCTTGAAATGTGTTTTATGCTCATTCCAGGTGTAGTGGGTCAGAATGACTTTCCCTTGTTCGTTATTGTTCCAGGCTGCCATTCAGTTCAATGTTGAAACTATCCTTTGATCTCTCTGTGGAAAGCATGCTTTTGCCACATGTGGTTTGGCCTCATAATTGTATACAGCTTCAACTTGTGAATGCTTGATTTGTGTTGCCTCGCTAAGCCTCAGTGGAAGCATTGTCTGAGGCTCTGGAGGGAGATGACTGCTGTGTGAGACTTTAGTTGACCTCCTTTATAGACTCCTTTCTCCCAGGTCATCTGCCTCCAGTGCAGTGACATAGGAGAGCTTTGAAATTTCAATTCCATAATATCCTAAACAATAAGATTCCATTTTAAATAAAAACAAATAAAACTTCTGTTATTTTGTTGAAGATGGTTGTGTTGGTGTATTACAAATATCTATCCCCTTGGATTTTTATGTGCATGAATGACATGGAGGTAAAATGGGATGTTTCTCTTCAACAAGGATCCAGGTAATCACCAAAGGCAAGAGTAATGAAAGGCTGGAAGCCTAGGGCAGAAACACAATTGATGCCTTTTTGTTTCTTAAAAAGGCACTTTTTCAAAATGTTTTGCAATTCTAAATGTGTGTCTTTATGTTTCTTTTCCAGGAGAAAAGAGAATAAGCAACTTCTTTGTTCAGAGTGGAAAAAATAAGTAAAAATATCCAAGGTTCAAAGTTCTTGACTTTCTGAACTTATGAAATACATAAATACATAAAAAATCCCTAATTCTATTACATTGGCAAGGTTGGTGGGTGTATACCACTTAAGAAAAAAATGACAATTTTGAAGCTATTACTGAAGTTGTATACAACTAGTTAATTTCTCCATTATCACATAGAATCTGTCAGTGTGCATACATAGAACTGTGCATAACTCAGAGTTACATTATCAATATTAAATTAGAATTACCTATAGAATTGCAACAACAATGATAAAACATCATGGAATTTTTTTATATTTTTTTTAAGGATGAAGTATTTATTTTTGCTCACTGTAGCTGTCCAGCATCCATGGATGAACTGGGTTACCTGAAGGGGGACTGGAAGTGAAAAAGGATGGGTGGGGTGCAAGAGAAGGATGAAACCAAGAAAAAAGTTTCTGATCAAAGCTTAATAGTCAACTCTGCATTTATATAGGGAAATCCCACAGACCCATCCTTTGTTTCAGCTTGACTGAGTAGCAAAGCAACCTCATCCGGCAGTCTACTCTGCCACACCAACACTGGAGGAGTCTATGTGACATGGCAGAAGTCGTGCTTTCAGACCTGAGGTGTGTGTTCCTCAGAACTTAGCCTCCCGGAGGTCCCTGGCATCCTGCTTCTGCATTGACCAAATTCTGTGGATTTGGGTTCTGTGCCTTGTCTTTCTTGATTTTTTTATGATAATAGTTAACATAATGCAATCTGGCCAGATCTTGATCGATCAAGGGCCCAAGGGATGTTCCAGGAAATATTCCTGGTAGCGTAATCATTCCAGGACCTACAAAGACTGATGCCAATGAACCTGATGACCAGCACCAGGTAATACCAGACTTTGGTCAAAGAATATTCATGAACTACTCAACACAAGATCTCCCATTTTTCCAAGCTTTACTTAGAGTTAAGTGGAAGGAAAATGAGATATTTGGAGATGTAATGAATCAATTATAAAAGGAAGAGTTGTTTGTGAAAAATCCAGATATATTGGATAGTGAAAGGATAAAAGTTCAACAGATGGTAGGGAAAGAACAGGATGGTGTGTTAGAAGTTAAGGAGAATAGTCTGGGAATTACAACAACTATATGGTAGGTTTTATATACTTACCATGTAGTAACAAAAAATGAGAAGGCAGACATGTTTAACCTTATTTAAATATTATACAATGTGTGCTTACATTGAGACATTAGATGAGAGAACCTCATCAATATGTGTAATTATTTCTTTTTTTCCTAAACCCACCCCACACATGCTATGTTGGCTATAATGTAAGACCAATGGAAATATGAGCTGCAATGAATAAGTCTTTCATTTGTTTCACTTTTTGACATAGAATCCTACTCTGTAGCCCAGGCTTGCCTGAAATTCATTAACCTCAAACTCATGGCCATGACCCTGTCTCAATGTTCTCAGTGCTGAGTTTATAGGCATGAGCCACAATGCTTGGAAATAAAGCTTTTGCATGTGTGTATTTTTATTTCTCCATAATCAATGTCTAAGGCTAGAGTTACCTATCATGGAGAAGATCTGTAAAATTCAATGTGAAAGCTGAAAACTGCTATTGCCAGTTTTATGTTCTCCACATTGTTCTGTCTCTGCACTCATCAGCACTTAGCATCATTTCATCCTGTAGCCGTTCTTGTATTTGTGCACATATACTGAAACCTTGATTTTATTTTGAATTTATCATCTTAACCTGAACAGTTGAGATTGTAGTTCAGAAGTACAGCAGTCAGAAGTACATTTTAAAAGTCCTTGCTATGTCAGCCTGCTGAGTTTTCCCTTGCTCCATTCAGATGAAGGTATAGATGTGGACAAGTAAGCCATTAATCAGCAACTTTCAGCACTTCAGCTCTTAATAATGTAAATTCATTTGCTTTGATTTAACCTAATTTGGCTACTTTTAGAGACAAGAATAGCCTTCTTTAGATGCATAGATTTTCTTTTTCTTAGGTTGTTTAACATACTAACAAAAGAATTATCCTATACTCATCAATGCACTGGACTAAGATGCTCATAATGCTTATTAAAATATATTATATTAATACCAGAATATTTGTATGCGCTACTGAGTTCAGATATACTTGTGGTAATGCCATAAATGTGTATTCCATATCATCTCAGAAATAAATGAAATTGTATCTTATTGGAAACTATATTTAAAAGAAGTAGGTATTTTTTCAAGTCTACTAAAGTACATCAAATAACATTGGTGCATTGAATTTTTCAAATAGGTTTATCACAGGCTGTACAATCATGTCTACTATAGGCACAATTTTACTTTTTCCATTTTTATCTTGTAGTCTAACTTTTAGCACATGTCTATTTGAAGATAACACATGTACCAAGATAAAAATAGTCATGTCAGTCATCCAGCAGGTCTTAATCTCAGGCAGTAATATCCTTGCAAGAAGAGACATCAGAGATCTGACAAGATAATCCCAGAGAATAATCAGATGAGGACATAGCAGCCAAATATAAGCAGAGCTGTTAGACATCACTGCAAACGAATTCCTGAATGATGTTTATCCTTGACTTTCAATCATACAACCTTTCTTTTCTAAGCCCAAAATACTAAAATATCTACTATCAATCTTTAAGAACTAATGGTGCATCATTAGAATCTTATGTGTGTTTGTGTGTATGTATGTCTGTGTGAGTGTGTGTGTGTGTGTGTGTACTCCAGAACAAATAAAGAGGCAGGTTATAAGGGAAGGCTTCTTAGTCACTATTGCCTTGGCAACATCTAACACAAAGGGCACCACCACCATACCAGAAGAGCTTGGCATAGGTGCCACTCTAAATATATTTTAAACATATGTTAGGTAGAAACTCTGTTCACCAACTATATATTCACTTTTAGATAGGTTGTACTTTTGCTTTTAAGCGATATAATTAAGTATTATTTTCAGCAAAATATCTTCTATATATCTGCTAGCTTGATATTTATTCAGAAAAATAATCTTAACTACAAAAGAAAGAGTTGAAAATATCATTCATTGTTTAAAACACCCAACTGAGTTAGTTCAAATGGCAGTAGTCAAGAGGGAAGGATAAAGACTCAGGATAAACATACTTATCTTTGCCCATTCAAAAATAGCATTCATTCAGATAATGTGTTTGAGAAATAAATTATAAACAAGAGTATGTTTGTCAATTCTATCCTATAAACTGTTTCTTTCTTATTTTTATTAGATAATTGCATTATTTACATTTCAAATATTAACCCCTTTCCATGTTACCCCTCCAAAAACCTGTATCTTATCTCCTATCCGCCTGCTCACCTTCCCCCCAATTTCCTGACTTGCATTCCCCTATTATACGGAATCAAGCCTTCACAGGACCAATGGCCTCTCCTCTCATTGATGTCTGAAATGGTCATCTTCTGGTACACATGTATGTACCTTGAGCCACGGGCCCCTCCATGTGTACTCTTTGGTTGGTGGTTTAGTCCTTGGGGGATCTGGGGGTACTGGTTGGTACATACTATTATTCTTCCTGTGGAGCTTCAAACCTCTTTACTTTCTTGGGTCCTCTCTCTAGCTGCTCCATTGGGGAAACAATTCCCATTCTATTGGTTGACTGTGAGCCATGGGTATTTTGATCCATTTTCCAATAAGGATCTAAATATCCACACTTTAGTCTTCCATCATCTTGAGCTTCATGTGGTCTGTGAGTTGTATCTTGGGTATTCCAAGCTTTCCAGCTAAACTCCATTTATCAGCAATTGCATACTGTGTGTGTTCTTTTGTGATTGGGTTACCTCACTCAAGATGATAGTTGCTAGCTCCATCAATTTGTGTAATATTTCATGAATTCATTATTTTTAATAGCTGAATAGTACTCCATTGTGTAAATGTACCACATTTTCTGTATCCATTCCTCTGTTGAGAGACATCTGGGTTGTTTCCAGCTTCTGGCTATTATAAATAAGGCTGCTATTAACATTGTGGAGCATGTGTCCTTATTACATGTTGGAGCACCTTCTGGATATATGCCCAGGAGTGGTATAGCTGGGTCCTCAGGTAGTGCAATGTCCAGTTTTCTAAGGAACCTCCAAAATGATTTCCTGAGAGCAGTGTTCCTCTTTCTCCACATCCTTTCCAGCATTTGCTGTCCCCTGAGGTTTTTTTTTTTTTTTTTTTTTTTTTTTTTTTTTTTTTTTTTTTGGTTCTTTGGATTTGGTTTTTTTTCAAGACAGGGTTTCTCTGTATAGCCCTGGCTGTCCTGGAACTCAATCTGTAGACCACATTGGCCTCAAACTCAGAAATCTGCCTGCCTCTGCCTCCCAGAGCGCTGGGATTACCTCTGAGTTTTTAATCTTGGCTATTCTGAGTGGTGTGATGTAGAATCTCAGTGTTGTTTTGATTTGCATTTCCCTTATGATTAAGGATGTTGAACATTTCCTTAGGTGTTTCTCAGCCATCCTGTATTCCTCAGATGAGAATTCTTTGTTTAGCTCTATACTCTATTTTTTAATAGGTTTATTTGGTGCTCTGGAATCTAACTTTGTGAGTTCTTTGTATATATTGGATATTAGCCCTCTATCAGATGTAGGGTTGGTAAATATCTTTTCCCAATCTGTTGGTTGGCATTTTGTCCTATTGACAGTGTCCTTTGCCTTCCAGAAGAGTTGCACTTTCATTAGGTCACATTTGTCAATTCTTGATCTTAGAGCATAAGTTATTGGTGTTCTATTCAGAAAATTTTCCCTTGTGCCATGTGCTCCAGATTCTTGCCGAATTTCTCTTCTATTAGTTTCAGTATATCTAGTTTTATGTGGAGGTCCTTGATTCACGTGGACATCAGCTTTGTACAGGGAGATGAGAATGGATCAGTTTGCATCCTTCTACATGTTGACTGCCAGTTGACCCAGCATCATTTGTTGAAAAATCTGTCTTTTTTCCAATATATGGTTTTAGCTCCATTGTTAAAGATCAAGTGACCATAGGTGTAAGGGTTCATTTCTGGATCTTCAGTTCTATTCCATTGATCTACCTGCTTGTCCCTGTACCAATACCATGAAGTTTTTAACACTATTGCTCTGTAGTATAGCTTGAGGTCAGGGATGGTGATTCTGCTAGAAGTTCTTTAATTGTTGAAAGCAGTATTCTTTTTTTTTTTTTTTTTTTTTGTTTTGGGAGGGGGTATTTGGATTTTTTTTTTTTTTTTTGAGATAGGGTTTCTCTGTATAACCCTGGCTGTCCTGGAACTTACTCTGTAGACCATGCTGGCCTCAAACTCAGAAATCTGCCTGCCTCTGGCTCCCAGAATGCTGGGATTACAGGCATGTGCCACCACTGCCAGGTGAAAACAGTATTCTTTATCCTGGGTTTTTTATTATTCCAGATAAATTTTGAAATTGTTCTTTCTAACTCTATGAAAAATCGAGTTGGAATTTTGTTGGGGATTGCATTGAATCTGTAGATAGTTTTATGCAAGATGGCCATTTTTACTATATTAGCCCTGCCAATCCATGAGCATGGGAGATCTTTCCAATTTCTGAGATTTTCAATTTTCTTTCTTCAGAGATTTGAAGTTCTTATCATACAGATATTTCACTTTCTTGGTTAGATTCACACCAAGTTATTTTATATGATTTGTGGCTATTGTGAAGGGTGTGATTTCCCTCAGCCTCTTTATCCTTTGAGTATAGGAAGGCTACTGATTTGTTTGAGTTAATTTTATATTCAGCCACTTTGCTGAAGTTGTTTATCACCTTTAGGAGTTCTCTGGTTGAATTTTGGGGGTCACCTCAGTATACTATCATATCATCTGCAAATAGTGATACTTTGACTTCTAACTTTCCAATTTGAATCCTGTTGACCTCCTTTTGTTGGCTAATTTCTCTGGCTAGGACTTTTGAGTACTATACTGAAAAGGTAGGAATAGAGTGGACAGGCTTCTTTAGTCTCTGATTTCAGTGGGATTGCTTCAAACTTCTCTCAATTTAATTTGATGTTGGCTACTGGTTTGCTGTATATTGCTTTTACTATGTTTAGGAATGGGCCTTGAATTCCTGATATTTACAAGACTTTTATTATGAAGAAATTGTGGATTTTGTCAAATGCTTTCTTAGCATCTAATGAAATTATCATGTGGTTTTTTTTTTCTTTGAGTTTTTTATATAGTGGATTACATTGATGGATTTCTGTATATTGAACTATCCCTGTGTCCCTGGGATGAAGCCTACTTGACAATTGTAGATTATCATTTTGATGTGTTCTTGGGTTTGGTTAGTAAGAATTTTATTGAGTATGCTTGCAATGGTATTCATAAAGGAAATTGCTATAAAGTTCTCTTTCTTTGTTGGGTCTTTGTGTGATTTATGTATCAGAGTAATTGTGGCTCCATAAAATGAATTGGGTAGGGTTCCATCTGTTTCTATTTTGTGGAATAGTTTGAAGAGTATTAGTTTTAGGTCTTCTTTGAAGGTCTGATAATTGAACCCATCTGTTCCTGGGCTTTTTTTTTTTTTTTTTTTTTTTTTTTTTTTTTTTTTGGTTTGGGGATTATTAATGACTGCTTCTATTTATTTAGAGGTTATAGGATTGTTTAGATCATTCATCTGATCCTGATTTTACTTTGGTACCTGGTATCTGTCTAGAAAATTGTCCATGTCCTCTAGATTTTACACTTTTGTTGAGTATAGGCTTTTCTAGTAGGATCTGATGATTTTTTGGATTTCCTCAGTATCTGTTATTATGTCTCCCTTTTCATTTCTGATTTTGCTGATTTGGATACTGTCTTTGTGCCCTCTGCTTAGTGTGGCTATGGGTTTATCTATCTTGTTGTTTTTTCAAAGAACCAGCTCCTGGTTTGGTTGATTCTTTGTATAGTTCTTTTTGTTTCTACTTGGTTGATTTCAGCCCTGAGTTTGATTATTTCTTGCCATCTACTCCTTTTGGGTGTATTTTCTTCTTTTGGTTCTAGAGCCTTCAGCTGTGCTGTTAAGCTGTTAGTGTATGCTCTTTCCAGTTTATTTTTGGAGGCACTAAGGGCTTTGTATTTTCCTCTTAGCACTGTTTTCATTGTGTCCCATAAGTTTGGGTGTCTGATTCCTTTGTTTTCAGTAAATTCTAAAAAGTCTTTAATTTGTTTCTTTATTTTTTCCTTGACCTAGTTATCATGGAGTAGAATGTTGTTTAGTTTCCATGTGTATTTGGGCTTCCTGTTGTTTTTGTTGTTATTGAAGAACAGCCTTACTCCATGGTGATCTGATATGGTGCATGGAATTACTTCAATCTTCTTATATCTGGCAACATCTGTTTTGTGACCTAGTATATGGTCAGTTTTGGAGAAGGTACTGTGAGGTGCTGAGAAGAAGGTATATTTTTTGTTTTAGGATAAAATGTTCTATAGTAATCTGTTAAATCCATTTAGTTCATAACTTCTCTTAGTTCACTCTTTCTCTATTTAGTTTGTGTTTCCCTAATCTGTCCATTGATGAAAGTGCGGTATTGGAATCTTCCACTATTTTTGTGTTCTTTTAGGGTCTGTCTGGCATCTGCCCATGATCTTCTGACTTTCATAGTCTTTGGTGAGAAATCTGGTATAACTCTGAAAGGTCTGCCTTTATATGTTACTTGACCTTTTTCTCTTACCGCTTTTAATATTCTTTCCTTGTTTAGTACATTTGGTGTTTTAATTAATACATGATGGGGCTAATTTCTTTTCTGGTCCAAACTACTTGGAGTTCTGTAGGCTTCTTTTATGTTCATGGGCATCTCTTTCTTTGGGTTATGGAAGTTTTCTTCTATAATATTGTTGAAGACATTTACTGGCCCTTTAATTTGGAAATCTTCACTCTCTTCAATACCTATAATCCTTAAGTTTGGTCTTCTCATTTTGTCCTGGATTTCCTGGATGTTCTGGATTAGGTGCTTTTTGCATTTTTCATATTCTTTGACTGTTGTTTCAATGCTTTTTATGATATTTTCTGCATCTGAAATTCTCTCTTCTATCTCTTGTATTCTGTTGTTGATACTTGTGTCCATGACTCCTGACTTCTTTCCTAGGTTTTCTATGTCCAGAGTTGTTTCCCTTTTTGATTACTTTATTGTTTCTACCTCCATTTTTAGATCCTCGATGGTGTTGTTCAATTCCTTCACCTGTTTTGTTGTGTTTTTATGTAGTTCATAAAGGGCTTCTCCCTGTTTACTTCTTTTCTCCTGTATTTCTTTAGGTGAGTTATTTATGTCCTTCTTGAAGCTCTCTGTCAGCATCATAACTTAAAATATGATTCTTTTTCAAACTAATCTCCTGTTGGCACATAAAAATTGATCTTTGCTTACAATTTTCAATTTGTCATGTGTCTATAAAAACATCCAATACTCTATTGCCTTGGTTTTTCTTTTATTGTGGATGTGATAATAAAAGCAACTTAAGAGAAGACACATTTATCTCAGGTCATAATTCAATGATTCAGTCCTTTCAAGTGGAGAAGGGAAGGCAACAGTTGCTAGGAGAAGCTTGTCTCACATGTCAATCAGAAGGATGGAGAGTGTTGAGTTCATCCTGGTGCTCGATACCATGTATGCATATAGTCTAGATTCCAGTCAAGGAAAAAGGGATGGTTCCTTCCACAATGTGTAGGTCTTTTTTCAATCATCTGTCTGATAATACTAGGTTTACCAAATCAAATTTAGTCATTATCAACCTCTATAAACTTATAGAATACTAAAACTGAAGTTTCCTACTGATTTCTTTTATTTGAAAATGTATGAACCTTTCTAGTTTACTATTGATACACACACACACACATTTCTCTCTCTCTCTCTCTGTGTGTGTGTGTGTGTGTGTGTGTGTGTGTGTGTGTGAATGAGACTAAGGTTGATCTCAAAGACATGATAGTGGACAGAGGGATGCATGATGATGATATAACTCTCAGTGCTCATTTAGAAAGTTCAAAAATTAAATACTAAAACCTAAATAAATGGTAAAGATATATGGTAGTTTGAAAATCGCTCCCATAAGCTCATGGCAATGATACTATTAGGATGGGTGGTATGTTTGCTTAGGTATGGCCTTGTTGCAAGAGGTGAGACTGGGGTTGGTCTTTCTGGTTTCAAATACTCAAGCTAGAATCAGTGCCTTTCTCTTCTTATTGCCTGCCATTCTGGACATAGAACTCTGAGCTACCTCTCCAGCATCCTGTCTGCCTGCTTCCCTGCTGGCCTCCTGCCCACCAAGATGATAATTGACTAAACCTCTGAACTATGAGCCAGTCCTAATTAAATGTTTTTCCTTTATAACAATTGGCGCTGTGGTCCTGGTGTCTATTCACAGCAGTAACAACCCTAACTAAGACAACATATGGCACTTCAATGAATCAACTGCCATGTTAATTGTGAAGGAATATTTCATAAAGTTTTTGGTCAACATGTCCACAACATTGGAAAAAGAATTCTGTACTCCTATGTGAAAAAGATGCTGCATCTTTTTATTCCTTACTTAATTCTCTTCATATTTGATTTTAGAAAACAAATGTAATTATCTCTTGGCTTAATATTTTCCACTCCAGAATTCTTAAGGAAAAAATTGTAAAGAAGCTTATAATTCCATTTATGGCTAAGCCTGCTTTGGGAGAAGAACTAACAATTTTTTCAAAAGCAGCATTATTCACAGAAACATATATTTTTGTAGAGCACTGCAAAGCCAGTGCATGTAATAATCATCACTGTAAAAGCTCCTGCATCTGGGAAGTGACTGTTTTTTCTAGGCACTTCTTTCCTTATCAAAAGCCATTCTTTTTTTTTTTTTTTTTTGATATAGCATCAACAGTACTTTGAAAAAGTATAGCTTGATTCTAAAGAGATGTGAGTTATCATACCATATTAGTGTTGCTTTGCATGGATCTCAGTCTCATAGGTGACCGACTTGATGTCATGTGATGCTTCAGTTTGTGCTTCCTCTGGACTGGACTGCTTGGCATTTCGGCAGATGCTTCTTGGGGTATTTCTGGAAAGGCAATTTTGAATGAGAGCAATAGTCCTATCAGTGGACTAAAGCAAAGAAGGGCAGATGAACTTATGATGCGACCAATCAAGGTGGCAATGATGTAGAACAAAAGCTCACCTTCCTGAAGAAATGCCATAGCCTGTGGCCACCCACTGCTTTCATTCCTCATTCTCTAGTATGATCATCCACTAAACACTTTAGTTTACACAATGTTCCCAACAATTGCAGCTATGTGCTTGCTATTTTCCTCCACCCAGCTTCAGAAATGGATTGCTAGAAATAAACATAGCTGTCTCTCTCTGTCACTGTCTGTCTCTCTCTGTCTCTCTCTCTCTCTCTGTCTCTCTCTCTCTCTCTCTCTCTCTCTCTCTATATATATATATATATATATATATGATATATATATATATCAACACTCTGACGTTCTTTTTTCTCTGAAGAATGCTATCATTCTACAGTATTTAAAGGTGATATGGTTTACTCCTGATAGTTTATTTTGAGCATTTATTCTCTCAAAGGTGTAAAGCACTACTCCCTTTCCTATTTGTTTTAGATAATAGGCAATACTAATTTTTATTTGAGATAGATCTGCTATATTGCCCAGACTGATTTCAACTTTGTGAGCTTCAAATAATTCTCCCACTTCATAGTAGGTGGGATTATAGACACGTACCACAATGACTATTTACTCTTTTACTTCCTTTTTAAAAAAATTTATTCTTCTTACATATAATACATCTTGACAGTAGCCTTCCTTCCCTTCCTTCCTTCTGGTCCACCCCCAAACCCGTGCCTCCTTTCCCTCTCTACCAGACCCACTGTTCTTGTCTTTTCTAGCATGCCTCCCATGAATTAACATGCTATCACTAGATATAAACCTTTATATCAAGGCTGCATGAGGAAACCCAGTGTAAATCAAAATATCCCATAGTAGGCAAAGAAATCAGACACATCCTTACCCCATTAGTTAGGAGTCCAATATAAACCTCAAGCTAAACAACAACAGAATGTATGCAGAAAATTTAGCTCAGGTCCATGCTGGCTCTGTGGTTACCAGTTTAATCTCTGTGAGCCCCTATGATGCCTGATTAGTTAATCAGATCATGTGATGTGGGCCATGTTCCCTTCCAATTATTAACTCTTTAAAAATGTACATAAAGTTGAACACTATAAGAAATCCTTTGAAACAGTATTATTTCTTGCAGCATCTCAGGACATTATTGTTGGTCAATGCCACACATTTTCATGAGTAAGTTGTGTCAAAAATGATTAAGTAGTACTATTCAAAGATAAAGAACTAATAAATGTGAAAAACAGGATTTGAATAAAACTTAATAGATCATTTTATTTCCCATATTCAGAAAAGGTCATGTTTTTTTTAATACAGGTCTAAAAGACATTTGGAAGGAGTGATTTGGACTATATGACTGCAAAATTAGCCTGTATGTATACTTTTTTAATGTATTTTTTGGTATGCACATATGTTCACATGTTTATATATTTGTGCAGGTATGTACATACAAATGCTTATGTGCTTTTGGAGACTAGAGATTTATGTCAGATGTTTTTATCTATAATATCTGCCATATTTCTTTAAAGTGTCTTTCCAGTGAACCTGGAGTAGACCAGGCATTCTCTTGTCTCTGCCTGCACAGAAATGTGATTACAGCTATGTTATAGGTTCTGAGCATCAAACTCATGCCCTCTTTCTTGCAAGACAATCATTTCACCAAAGGAGTTTTTTCCTAAGCCAAAATACTTTATTTTTTTTTTACACAGTAAACTTTGGAAAATGTATTTAATTTATTTGTTAATTGAATTTATTAATTTAGTGCAGTTCTTTTTTTTTTATTCTATATATTTTTTATTTACATTTCAAATGATTTCCCCTTTTCTGGTCACCCACTTCCCGAAAGTCACATAAGCCCCCTTCCCTCCCCCTGTTCTCCTACCCACCCCTTTCCACTTCCCTGTTCTGGTTTTACCTTATACAGCTACACTGAGTCTTTCCAGAACCAGGGGCCAATTCTTTGTTCTTCTTGTACCTCATTTGATTTGTGGATTATGTTTTAGGTATTCCAGTTTTCCAGGCTAATATCCACTTATTAGTGAGTGCATACCATGATTGATCTTTTGAGACTGGGTTACCTCACTTAGTATGATGTTCTCCAGCTCCATCCATTTGCCTAAGAATTTTATGAAATCATTGTTTTCAATGGCTGAATAGTACTCCATTGTGTATATATACCACATTTTTTGCATCCATTCTTCTGTTGAGGGATACCTGGGTTCTTTCCAGCTTCTGGCTATTATAAATAGGGCTGCTATAAACAAAGTGGAGCATATATCCTTATTACATGCTGGGGAATTCTCTGGGTATATGCCCAGGAGTGGTATAGCAGGATCTTCGAGAATTGACGTGCCCAGTTTTCTGAGGAACCGCCAGACTGATTTCCAGAGTGGTTGTACCAGTTTGCAAACCCATCAGCAGTGGAGGAGTGTTCCTCTTTCTCCACATCCTTGCCAACACCTGCTGTCTCTTGAGTTTTTAATCTTAGCCATTCTGACTGGTATAATATAAAATCTCAGCGTTGTTTTGATTTGCATTTCCCTGATGACTAATGAAGTTGAGCATTTTTTAAGATGCTTCTCCGCCATCCGAAGTTCTTCAGGTGAGAATTCTTTGTTTAACTCTGTACCCCATTTTTAATATGGTTATTTGGTTTTCTGGGGTCTAACTTCTTGAGTTCTTTGTATATATTGGATATTAGCCCTCTATCTGATGTAGGGTTGGTGAAGATCTTTTCCCAATTTGTTGGTTGCTGATTTGTCCTTTTGATGGTGTCCTTTGCTTTACAGAAACTTTGTAACTTTATGAGGTCACATTTGTCAATTCTTGATCTTAGAGCATAAGCTATTGGTGTTCTGTTAAGGAAATTTCCCCCTGTACCAATGTACTCAAGGGTCTTCCCCAGTTTCTTTTCTATTAGCTTCAGAGTGTCTGGCTTTATGTGGAGGTCCTTGATCCATTTGGAGTTGAGCTTAGTACAAGGAGACAAGGATGGATCAATTCGTATTCTTCTGCATGCTGACCCCCAGTTGATCCAGCACCATTTGTTGAAAAGGCTATCTTTTTTCCATTGGATGTTTTCAACTCCTTTGTCGAGGATCAAGTGGCCATAGGTGTGTGGGTTCATTTCTGGATCTTCAATCCTGTTCCATTGATCCATCTGCCTGTCACTGTACCAATTCAATCTAAAAGTAGAATTCACTCTCTCCATGCTAAATTGAATTGAAGTTTTTCCCTGACAATTGTCACTTTAATTCTTCATTACTCAGATTGTGTTTTTATTAATCCTCTATCAATTTCTGATACTACACTATAGCAATGTACTTATAAGTGAACCAAAAGAACCAGCTCATGGTTTTGTTGATTCTTTGTATGGTTCTCTTTCTTTCTTCTTGATTGATTTTAGCCCTGAGTTTGGTGATTTCCTGTCTTCTACTCCTCTTGGGTGAATTAGCTTCTTTTTGTTCCAGGCCTTTCAGCTGTGTTGTTAAGCTGCTAGTGTATGCTCTCTCCAGTTTCTTTTTGGAGTTACTCAGGGCTATGAGTTTTCTACTCAGGACTGCTTTCATTGTGTCCCATAAATTTGGGTATGTTGTGCCTTAATTTTCATTAAATTCTAATAATTCTATGATTTCTTTCTTTATTTCTTCTTTGACCAAGGTATCATTGAGTAGAGTATTGTTCAGTTTCCATGTGTATGTGGGCTTTCTGTTGTTTTTGTTGCTATTGAAGACCACTTTTACTCCATAGTGATGTGACAGGAGGCATGGGATTAGTTCGATCTCCTTATATCTGTTTAGGTCTGTCTCATGACCAGTTATATGGTTGATTTTGGAGAAGGTACCATGAGGTGCTTAGAAAAAGATATATTCTTTTGCTTTAGGATGAATTGTTTTATATATATATATATATATATATATGTTAAATCCAATTGGTCCAAAGCTTCAATTAGTTTCACTGTGTCCTTTTTTAGTTTTTGTTTTCCTGTTTGGTCCATTGAGGAGAGTGGAGTGTTGAAGTCACCCACAATTATTGTGTTAGCTGCAATTTGTGCTTTGAGCTTTAGTAAAGTTTCTTTTACAAATAAGGGTGCCCTTGCATTTGGAGCATAGATGTTCAGAATTGAGAGTTCTTCTTGGTGGATTTTTCCTTTGACTATTAAGTGTCCTGTGTCCCTTTTGATGACTTTAGGTTGAAAGTCAATTTTATCTGATATTGGAATGGTTACTCCGACTTGTTTCCTGAGGGCATTTGCTTGCAAAATTGTTTTCCAGCTTTTTACTCTGAGGTAGCATTTGTCTTTTACCCTGAGGTGTGTTTCCTGTATGCAGCAAAATGTAGGATCCTGGTACAACCATTTTGAAAATCAGTCTGGCGGTTCCTCAGAAAACCGGGTGCGACACATCCAAAGGACCCTGTTATACCACTCCTGGTCATATACCCGCAGGATTACCTGGCATGTAATAAGGACACATGCTCCACTATGTTCATAGCAGCTTTATTTATAATAGCCAAAATGTGGAAAGAACCCAAATGTCCCTCAATGGAGG
Organism: Apodemus sylvaticus; assembly: GCF_947179515.1. NCBI lineage: Eukaryota > Metazoa > Chordata > Mammalia > Rodentia > Muridae > Apodemus > Apodemus sylvaticus. The sequence goes on along the minus strand of NC_067482.1, from coordinate 40,146,045 downwards.
AATGGATACAGAAAATTTGGTGTATTTACACAATGGAATACTACTTAGCAATTAAAAACATTACAAAATTAACATATCAAATGATTCCAAAGAAAAAGGAAGGTCAGGGCCCTGGTCCTGAAAAGGCTTGGTGCAGCCCTGTAGGGGAGTACCAGGACAGAGAAATGATAGGGGGGTGATTGGGGAATGGGAGGATGGAAGAGGGCTTATGAGGAGGGGGGAACTGGGAAAGGGAAAATCATTTGGAATGTCAACAAACAATATGGAAAATTTAATAAAAAGGTAGAATCTGCTGGCATCTTAAAAAAATGTAAACCAAAAGGAAGTTTCATAATTTTGACATTGTAATTTAATAAGAGAATATGGTATCAATGATTCATTTTCATAAATATATTGTATCAGCAATTATGTTCTAAACAATGACAATCAGGTCACAGGTTGATCAATGTTGTTTTTCATATTAGGCAATTTGTCATTGAATCAATATAATTTATGTAGATGAGCAAGGTTATTTTGAGGATAAGTTGAAGGTATAAGGAAATATAAAACTAGGGTTAGAGAGATGACTCAGAGGTTAAGAGCACTGACAGGTCTTCCAGAGGTCCTGAATTCAATTCCCAGCAACCACATGGTGGCATACAACCATCTGTAGTGGAATCTGATGCCCTCTTCTTGTGTGTCTGAAGACAACTGCAATGTACTCATATATATATACTAATTCCCTTAACAAAAGATTAAATTGTTAACAATGAAATATAAAACTAACATTACAAAGTACATCAGAACACAACAATCAACAATTCTTAGATAGAAAAATGCACAAATAAAGTCAAGAGAATTTGATATTGTGCATGTCATGAGAGGAAAAGTTATATAACAGAGGGAAAAATGGTCTAAGCCAATTCTAACTTGAGAAAGGTCCATCATGATGCCTTCCCTGAAATCCCTGTACTGTGCTAAACATTGAATAAATTAAACATCTTGTATGTTCTAACTATACTTTTCAAATTCCATCTGTATTCAGAATTCTAAACTTGCTATGTTTCTCTTTTATTTTAATTGCATTGTAGGTGTACACATACAATACATGTGTGCAGGTCAGAGGACAGCTCATAAATATTGTTTGCCTCCTTCCCCCATATTAATTCTAGAGTTTTAACTTAGAGATTCATGCCAAATGGCAAGAGCCTTTTCTCACTGGGCCATATAGTAACTTCTTTACTGTGCTTTTGATAGATTCTTCTGATATGTTGGTCTGATTAGGCACTGGCAACATATTATTTAAATGATCTTGACTAGTTTTTTTCAAAACAATTCCTGTATTACTTTTATATATGATCACTCAACTTTGCTTATTGGACATACATTAAAATTTAAATTTTGGCTGGTAAGATGGTTCAGTAGTACAGGTGATAGTTTCCAAGTTGAATGATCTCAATTTGATTGCTGGAACCCACTCATATCATAGAAAGATAGAATCAAGAATTTATCCTCTGTCTTCCACAGATATGGCTTTACATCCATGTGTCCTCAAACATGCACCCACACCCCCCACACATATCCCATACACCCACACATACACAATTCTTAACATTATATAATAAAATTATGTAAATATTTATAAATATATAGAATATTGTAGAAGATAATTAGTATCTTTAATTTTTCTATAGTATTGTTTGATTTTTATTATAAATGTATCATAATCAACTACAAATGGATCAAAAACCCTCAGCATAAATCTAGGTACATTGAAACTGGCAAAACAGAAAACTGGTGTATCCTGCACAGTACCTGGCACAGGAGAAGAATTACTGAACTGAATGCCATTATAACAAGTACTAACGATAATCAACAATGTATATTATTATTCAGACAAACTGACTATCTACATAATGGAAATGATTTTTACCAGCTCTATATTCATTAATGGGCTGATTTATAAAGAAATGAAAACACAAACACACACACACATACACATGCACACACGCACACACACACACAGACCTTCAAGTCACTGAGAAATGTATATCAAAACTATTTCATCTTACCCCTGCCAAGAATTACCACAATAAATAATAAAAGTGATAGTTCATGCCAGTGAGAATGAAAAGAAAGGGGAGTAATTGTGCATTGCTGGTGAGAGTGCACACTTATACAGACACCAGATAAATCATTGTGGTGGTTCTTCAGGGCATGGGAATGTGTCTTTTATAAGATCCAGCATACTACTCTTGAGAATATACCTAAAATACACTTCATCCACAAAAACACATGCTAAAACATTTTAACTGCTGCTCTATTTATAATAACCAGAAATCTGAAAACAAACAAGAAACTAGTTGTCCTTCAACAGAAGAATGGATAAAGAAATTATGATACATTTATATAATGTATATATTCACTTTTTTCTGGATATTACCTATTAAATCATGACAAGCAAGCTACAATTCACAGAACAAGAGAGGTTAAGTATAGAGTAAGGGACTAAGTACAACAGACAGACCTCATTAGAAAAAGGAAATAGAGTAGCTAATAATGGTTGTAATGAGGGCTAAATCAGATGAGGATGATAGGGGAAAGGAAGGCAAGAAGGAAATATGGGGTGAGACCACAAAAATTAAGAGCTAGTTGTTAGGGATTATAGAAACTTAAAAGAGTAGAAGATTCCTAAAATATATAAACTTATGAAGGTGAACTAAAATAATCACCAAATAATGAGGAAGACACATCCCACCTGGTCATCTCTTCTTGGATGAAACTTCTTGGACTGGAATTTGATTAAATCTAGTTGAGTTATTGGCCAAGGGGTCCCATGGGAATCCACAAGGAACCCAGGCTGTTGCCAGGATTATAGGTTTCTTTCCACAAACTAACAGCAATGCTCCATTGGTAAATTCAGTACCTACATAGCTCATTGAACATGAAGAGTTGAATTGGTGCTATTATGCTACATGACTAAGAAATACTTAAGGAAATATTCAACATCTTTAAGTCATTAGGAAAATGTAAATCAAAACTACTTTGTGATTTTATCCTACATCTGTCAAGAATTATCACAATAAAGAAAGAAAGTGACAGTTCATTCTGGTGAGGATAAAAAGAAAGGGGAATAAAAAGCTGACTTCTATGAGCTGCTGTTTTGGTATAGAAACCTACTCTATACTATATACTGTAACAGAAATATGAGCACCAAGTCCCAAAATTTTGGATTTCCAATGATGTCCTGCCTGCAAGACATGCCAAAAGCAATGGTGTCATAAAACTTGTGGGAGTAAGCAATCAATAACCAATTAGACTGAAGCCTCATTTGGTGAGATCAAAACCATATCTGACACTGCTTCTGTGACCAAGAATCTTAGACTAGATAGCCAATGAAACCTGTCATAATAAAATAAATCCAAATGACATTCTTCTATACTTATAGATCAGTGCCTTTCATGGTCATTATCAAAGAAACTTTTTACTGCATCAGATGGGACCAAATACTGAAACAATCCATAGCCAGAAACAATGCGGAGTGAGATGCCTTGACACATCCAGATCTCCATGGGATATAGTTATTAAATGCTGTAAATGTTGCTTACATTTGCCAGATATAACTGTCGTCTAGGATGCTTACTGCTGAAAATACTTACTCTTTCTAATTCTTTCTGAATGATAGCTTGGTGGTTCACCTCAACTGTCTGGCTCAAAACTTTTCTCCAAGCTGACTGATTCAAACTTGCTAATCCCAGCCTCTCACTTAATGGGTCTGCTTAGCATCAAATTAACTCTAGTAACTCATTTTATATGTTGGTATTTACTTAGATACATACCTGTAAGTTTTCATCTAACATGCAAAAACAGAGGATTTTCAGGCATTGATTTTTCTTTCAGTAATTAGTCAATTCTGCTACTCCATCTTCATTCCTGGATCTAACAGACAGGCAACACCAGGTACAAGAGATATCCCGAGCATAACATCACTCAGGACACAGCCCACCAGTCTTCTGCCTGCAGCAAAGGCCTGGGCAGCTCTGCAGATCATCTATGTGACAGCCCTGTCTAGGGACTTTTGCATTGCAGAGTGATCTGCACTTGGAGGGGGTCTCTGCAACCTCCACCATCTTTGCTCCTGGACAGACTAGGCAGGTAGCTCAAGGTACACAGAGATAACCCACGTATGACATTGCTTGGGGCAAGGCACACCAGGCCTCCAAACACACAAGAGTAAGGAAGCCAATCAGCAATCTGTGCCAGGGGAAATCCAGTCATCCAGTGGTGCGGAAATAGCCTTACAGGCTAACAGGAAGTTCAAGTACCAGCCAGTGACAATAGGACCAACTAATGCCAAAGATAACCAGATGGCAAAAGGCAAAAATAGGAATGTTACTAACAGAAATCTAGGCAAAATGGCAGCACCTGAACCCAATTATCCAACAACAGCAAGTCCTGGATACCCCAACTCACCAGAAAAACAAGATTTGTATTTAAAATCATATCTCATGATGCTATTAGAGGATTATAAGAAGGACATAAATAAATCTCTTAAAGAAGTAGAGGAGATGTTGGCTACCAGTTTGCTGTATATTGCTTTAACGATGTTTAGGTATGGGCCTTGAATTCCTGTTCTTTCCAAGACTTTTAGCATGAAAGGATGATGAATTTTGTCAAATGCTTTTACTGCATCTAGTGAAATGATCATATGTTTTTTTTCTTTTAATCTGTTTATGTAGTGGTTAGCATTGATGGATTTCCTTATATTGTACCATCCCTGCATCCCTGGAATGAAGCCTACTTGATCATGGTGGATGATCATTTTGATGTGTTCTTGGATTCATTTGGCAAGAATTTTATTAAGCATTTTTGCATCAATATTCATAAGAGAAATTGGCCTGAAGTTCTCTTTCTTTTTTGGACCTTTGTGTGGTTTTGGTATCAGCGTAATTGTGGCTTGATAGAACGAGTTGGGTAGAGTTCCTTCTGTTTCTATTTTGTGGAATAGTTTGAAGAGTATTGGTGTTAGGTCTTCTATGAAGGTCTGATAGAATTCTGCACTGAAGCCATCTGGTCACGTGCTTTTTTTGGTTGGGAGACTTTCTATGACCCTTTTTATTTCTTCAGGTGTTATGGGACTATTTAGTTGATCTATTTGATCCCGATTTAGTTTTGGTGCTGGATATCTGTCTAGGAAACTGTCCATTTCCTCCAGATTCTCCAGTTGTGTTGAGTATAGGCTTTTGTAGTAGGACCTGATGATTTTTTTAATTTCTTCTGTTTCTGTTGTTGTATCTCCCTTTTCATTTCTAATTTTGTTAATCTGGATACTTTCTCTGTGCCCTTTGGTTAGTCTGGCTAAGGATTTATCTATCTTGCTGATTTTCTCAAAGAATCAGCTCCTGGTTTCGTTGATTCTTTGTATGGTTCTCTTTGTTTCTACTTGATTGATTTCAGCCCTGAGTTTGATGATTTCCTTCCTTCTACTCCTCCTGGGTGAAATAGCTTCTTTTTGTTCCAGGGCTTTCAGGTGTGTCATTAAGCTGGTAGTGTATGCTCTCTCCATTTTCTTTTTGGAGGCACTCAGGGCTATGAATTTTCCTCTTAGCACTGCTTTCATTGTGTCCCATAGATTTGGGTATGTTGTGTCTTCTTTTTCATTGCTATGTATTCATGCTCTTGTTTTTGTTGCTATTGAAGACCACTTTTACTCCATAGTGATCTGATAGGAGGCATGGGATTAATTCGATCTTCTTATATTTGTTGAGGTCTGTCTGAGAAACTTGAAGCAATCCCACTAAAATCAAGGACTAGACAAGGATGTCCTCTCTCTCCATATCTTTTCAATATAGTACTTAGACAATTAGACAACATAAGGAGGTCAAGGGGATACAAATTGGAAAGGAAGAAGTTAAATTTATCACTATTTGCAGATGACATGATAGTCTATTTAAGTGACCCGAAACCTCTGCTAGAGAACTCCTACTGCTGATAAACAACTTCAGCAAAATGGCTGGTTATAAAATCAATTCAAGAAAATCAGTTGCCTTCCTATACTCAAAGGATAAGGAGGCTGAGAAAGAATTTAGGGAAATGACACCCTTCACAATAGCCACAAACAATATAAAGTATCTTGGTGTGACTCAAACCAAACAAGTGAAAGATCTATATGACAAGAACTTCAGGTCTCTGAAGAAGGAAATCGAAGAATACCTCAGAAAATAGAAAAATCTGCCATGCTCATGGATCGGCAGGATTAATATAGTTAAAATGGCCATCTTGCCAAAAGCAATCTACAGATTCAATGCAATCCCCAGCAAAATCCCAACTCAGTTCTTCACAGAGTTAGAAAAAGCAATTCTCAAATTCATCTGGAATAACAAAAAACCCAGTATAGCTAAAACTATTCTCAACAACAAAATAAATTCTGGGGAATCAGTATCCCTGACTTCAAGCAATACTACAGAGCAATAGTGTTAAAAACTGCATGGTATTGGCACAGTGGCAAACAAGTGGACCAATGGAATAGAACTGAAGATTCAGAAATGAACCCACACACCTCTGGTCACTTGATCTTCGACAAAGGAGCCAAAAACATCCAGTGGAAAAAAGATACCCTTTTCAACATATGGTGCTGGTTCAATTGGAGGTCAGCATGCAGAAGAATGTGAATTGATCCATTCTTATCTCGATCTACTAAACTTCACTCCAAGTGGATCAAGGACCTCCATGTAAAACCAGACACACTGAAACTAATAGAAAAGAAACTGGGGAAGACCCTTGAGGACATGGGCACGGGGGGGGGGGGGGGGGAGTTCCTGAACAGATCACCAATAGCTTATGCTCTAAGATCAAGAATTGACAAATGAGACCTCATCAAATTTCAAAGTTTCTGCAAGGCAAAGGACACTGTTAAAAGGACAAAACAGCAACCATCAAATTGGGAAAGGATCTTCACCAACCCTACATCTGATAGAGGGCTCATATCCAATATATACAAAGAACTCAAGAAGTTAGACCCCAGGGAACCAAATAACCCTATTAAAAATGGCGTACAGATCTAAACAAAGAATTTTCACCTGAAGAAATTCAGATGGCCGAGAGGCACCTTACGAAGTGCTCAGCATCATTAGTCATTAGGGAAATGCAAATCAAAACAACCCTGAGATTTCACCTTACACCAGTCAGAATGGCTAAGGTCAGAAACTCAGGAGACAGCAGGTGTTAGTGAAGATGTGGAGAAAGAGGAACACTCCTCCACTGCTGATGGGGCTGTAAGATGGTCCAACCACTTTGGAAATCAGTCTGGCGGTTCCTCAGAAAACTGGACCTGACACTTCTGGGGACCCTGCGATACCTCTCCTGGGCATATACCCAAAGGATTCCCTGGCATGCAATAAAGACACATGCTCCATTATGTTCATAGCAGCCTTATTTAAAATAGCCAGAAGGTGGAAAGAACCCAGATGCCTCTCAAAGGAGGAATGGATACAGAAAATGTGGTATATTTACACAATGGAATACTACTCAGCAATTAAAAACAATGAATTCACAAAATTTTTAGGCAAATGGTTTGATCTGGAAAATATCATCCTAAGTGAGGTAACCCAGTCACAAACGAATACACATGGAATGCAATCTCTGATAAGTGGATATTAATTAGCCCAGAAGCCCTGAATACCCAAGGCACAAATCGCATAACAAATGACTCCCATGAAGAAGTATGGAGAAGGTCCTGATCCTGGAAAGTATTGGTCTAGCATTGGAGGGGAATATAAGGATAGAGAAAAAAAGGAGGGAGGTGATTGGAGAATGGATGGAGAGAAGAAGGTTTATGGGACATATGGGGAGGGGGGATAAGAAATATAAGAAATAAGAATATAAAAGAAATAGAGGAGAACATGAATAAGGTAGAAGCCCTTACAAAGGAAACACAAAAATCACTTAAAGAAATTCAGGGGAATATGGGTCAACAGATAGAAGCCTATAAAGATGAAATGCAAAAATCACTTAAAAATTGCAGGAGAACTTGGTTCAACAGGCAGAAGTCATGAAAGAGAAAACACAAAATTCTCTTAAAGAATTACAGGAAAACCCAAAGAAACAACTGAAGGAACTGAGCAAAACCATCCAGGATCTAAAAACAAAAGTAGAAACAATGAATAAATCACAAGGGAGACAACTTTGGAGATAGAAAAACATGGGAAGAAATCAAGGACCATAGATGCAAATATCAACAACAGAATACAAGAGATAAAAGGAAGAATCTCAGATGCTGAAGATACCATAGAAACCATTGACTCAACAGTCAATGAAAATGCAAAATGCAAAAAGCTTGTAACCCAAAACATCCAGGAAATTCTGAACAAAATGAGAAGGCCAAACCTAAGGATTATAGGTAGAGATGAGAGTGAAGATTTACAACTTAAAGGGCCAGCAAATATCTTCAACAAAAATTATGGAAGAAAAGTTCCCTAACCTAAAGAGGCACATGGCCATGAATATACAAGAAGCCTACAGAACTCCAAACAGACTGGACCAGAACAGAAATACCTCCCATCACATAATAACCAAAACCCCAAATGTACTAAAAAAAAAAAAAGGAAAGAATATTAAAAGCAGTAAGAGAAAAAGGCCAAGTAACATATGAAGGAAGACCTATCAGAATTACACCAGACTTCTCACCAGAGACCATGAAAGCTAGAAGATCCTGGGCAGATGTCATATAGACTCTAAGAGAACACAAATGCCAGTCAAGACTACTATACCCAGCAAAACTCTCAATCACCATAAATGAAGAAACCAAGATATTCCATGATAAAACCAAATTTACACAATATCTTTCCACAAACCAGCTCTAAAAAGGATAACAGGTGGAAAATGCCAATATAAGGAGGGAAACTACAACCTGGAAAAGAGAGATAGTAACCTTCTGTCATCAAGCCCAAAAGAAGATAACCACTTAAACATAAAAATAACATCCAAAATAACAGGAAGTTATTTTTAACTTCCTGTTAAAGGAATAATCACTATTCCTTAATATCTTTTAACATCAATGGACTCAATTCCCCAATTAAAAGATATAGAATAACATACTGGATTCTTAACAGGACCCTACATTTTGCTGCATACAGGAAACACACCTCGGTGTCAAGGCAAACACTACCTCAGAGTAAAAGGCTGGAAAACAATTTTACAAGCAAATGGTCTCAGGAAACAAGCCATTCTAATATCAGATAAAATTGACTTTCAACCTAAAGTCCTCAAAAGTGTCATGGAAGGACACTTCTTGTTGGTCAAAGAAAAAAAATCAACAAGAGGAACTCTCAATTCTCAACATCTATGCTCCAAATGCAAGGGCACCTTTATTCGTAAAAGAAACTTTTCTAAAGCTCAAAGCACAAATTGCACCTAACACAACAATTATGGGTGTCTTCAACACTCCACTCTCCTCAATGGACCAAACAGGAAAACAGAAACCAAAAAGTGACACTAAAACTAATTGAAGCTTTGGACAAATTGGATTTAGGATGTAGAACAAGCCATCCTAAAGCAAAAGAATATATCTTTTCCTCAGCACCTCATCATACGCCAGACTAATGAGAGGACACAGGGGCAGTATCCAAATTAACAAAATTAGAAATGAAAAGGGAGATATAACAAAAGAAACTGAGGAAATTCAAAAAATAATCAGATCCTACTACAGAAGCCTATACTCAACACAACTGGAAAATCTCGAGGAAATGGACAATTTCCTAGACAGATACCAAATACCAAAATTTAATCAGGATCAAATAGATTATCTAAACAGTCCCATAACTCCTAAAGAAAGAGAAGAGGGCATTGAAAATCTTCCAACAAAAAACAAAACAAACAAACAAACAACAACAACAACAACAACAAAAAAAAAACAAAAGAAACACAGGACCAGATGGTTTCAGTGCAGAACTTTATCAGACCTTCCAAGAAGGCCTACCACCAATACTCTTCAAACTATTCCACAAAATAGAAACAGAATGAACCCTACCCAACTCCTTCTGTGAAGCCAAAAATATGCTGATACCTAAACCACACAAAGATCCAACAAAGAAAAAGAACTTCAGACTAATTTACCCTATGAATATCAATTAGAAAGTACTCCATAAAATTCTTGCCAATGAATCCAAGAACATATCAAAAGGAACATTCACCATGATCTTGATCCCAGGGATGCGGGAATGGTTTAATATACAGAAATTCAACAATGCAATTCAGTATATAAACAAACTCAAAGCAAAAAACCACATGGTTTTTTCAATAGATGCTGAAAAAGCTTTAGACAAAATTCAGCATCCTTTCTTGCTAAAATTCTTGGAAAGAACAGGAATTCAAGGCCCATACCTAAACATAGTGAAAGCAATATACAGCAACATCAGTAGCCAACATCAATATAAATGGAGGGAAACTTGAAGCAATACCATTAAAATCAGGGACTAGGCAAGGATGCTCCCTCTCACCATATCTTTTCAATATAGTACATGAAGTTCTAGCTACAGCAATTAGACAACATAAGGAGGTCAAAGGGATACAAATTAGAAAGGAATAAGTTAAACTATTACTATTTGCAGATGATATGATGGTATACTTATGTGACTGAAAAAACTCCACCAGAGAACTCCTACAGCTGATAAACTTCAGCAAAGTGGCTGGATATAAAATTAGCTCAAGCACATCAGTAGCCTTCCTATATTCAAAGGATAAACAGACTGAGAAAGAAATTAGGGAAATGACACCCTTCAAAATAGCCACAAACAATATAAAGTATCCTGGTGTGAATTTAACCAAACAAGTGAAAGATCTTTATGACAGGAACTTCAAGTCTTTGAAGAAAGAAATCTGAGAAGATCTCAGAAGATGGAAAAATATTCCATGCTGTTGGATTGGCAGGATTAATATAGTAAAAATGGTCATCTTACCAAAAGCAATATACAGATTCAATGCAATCCCCATCAAAATCCCAACTCAATTCTTCATAGATTTAGAAAGAACAATGCACAAAATTGTCTGGAATAACCAAAAACCCATGATAGCTAAAAATATCCTCAACAGTAATAGAAAGTCTGGGGAAATCAGTATAGCAGGATCTTCTGGAAGTGAGGTGCCCAGTTTTCAGAGGAACTGCCAGACTGCTTTCCAGAGTGGTTGTACCAATTTGCAACCCCACCAGCAGTGGAGGAGTGTTCCTCTTTCTCCACACCCTCTCCAACACCTGCTGTCTCCTGAATTTTTAATCTTAGCCATTCTGACTGGTGTAAGATGAAATCTTAGGGTTGTTTTGATTTGCATTTCCCTAATGACTAATGAAGTTGAGCATTTTTTAAGATGCTTCTCCGCCATCCGAAGTTCTTCAGGTGAGAATTCTTTGTTTAACTCTGTACCCCATTTTTTAATAGGGTTGTTCGGTTTTCTGGAGTCTAACTTCTTGAGTTCTTTATATACATTGGATATTAGCCCTCTATCTGATGTAGGATTGGTGAAGATCTTTTCCCAATTTGTTGGTTGCCGATTTGTCCTTTTGATGGTGTCCTTTGCCTTACAGAAACTTTGTCATTTTATGAGGTCCCATTTGTCAATTCTTGCTCTTAGAGTATACGCTATTGGTGTTCTGTTCAGAAACTTTCTCCCTGTACCGATGTCCTCAAGGGTCTTCCCCAGTTTCTTTTCTATTAGCTTCAGAGTGTCTGGCTTTATGTGGAGGTCCTTGATCCATTTGGATTTGAGCTTAGTACAAGGAGACAAGGATGGATTAATTCGCATTCTTCTGCATGCTGACCTCCAGTTGAACCAGCACCATTTGTTAAGCTCAAGTCCAAGTGGATTCAGAACCTCCACATAAAACCAGACACACTGAAACTAATAGAAAATAACTGGGGAAGATCCTTGAGGATGTGGGCACAGGGGAAAATTTCCTCAACAGAACACCAATAGCTTATGCTCTAAGATCACGAATTGAAAAATGGACCTCATAAAACTATAAAGTTTCTGTAAGACAAAGGATATTGTCAAAGGGACAAAATGGCAACCAACAAATTGGGAGATCTTTACCAATACTATATCTGATAGAGGGTTTATATCCAAGATATACAAAGAACTCAAGAAGGTGGACTCCAGAAAGCCAAATACCCCCCTTAAAAATGGGGTGCAGAACTAAACAAAGAATTTTCACCTGAGGAATGTCTAGTGGCTGAGAAGACCTAAAAAAATGTTCAACATCCTTAGTTATCAGGGAAATGCAAATGAAAACAACCCTGAGATTTCATCTCATACCATTCAGAATGGCTAAGATCAAAAACTCAGGAGAAAACAGGTGCTGGCGAGGATGTGGAGAAAGAGGAACATTCCTCCACTGCTGGTGGGGTTGTAAGCTGGCAGTAACCCTCTGGAAATCAGTCTGGCAGTTCCTCAGAAAACTGGGAATGATCATTCCAGAGGACCCCACTATACCACTCCTGGGCATTCCCAGAGAATTCCCTAGCATATAAGAATACATACTCCACTATGTTCATAGCAGCCCTATTTATAATAGCCAGAAACTGGAAAGATCACAGATATCCCTCAACAGAGGAATGGATACAGAAAATATGGTATATTTACACTATGGAGTACTATTCAGCCATTAGAAACAATGAATTCATAAAATTCTTAGACAAATTGATGGAACTGGAGTTCATCCTAAGTGAGGTAACCCAGTCTCAAAAGAACACTCATGGTATGCACTCACTAATAAACGGATATTAGCCTAGCAGCTTCTAATACCCAAGACACAATTCACATATCAAATGATACCCAAGAAGAAGGAAGGAGTGGCCCCTGGTCCTGGAAAGGCTCAGTGCAGCAGTGTAGGGGAATGCCAGGATAGGGAAGTTGGAAGGGTTGGATGGGAAAACAGGGGGAGGGAAGAGGGCTTATAGGACTTTTGGGGAGGGGGTTCCAGGAAAGGGAAAATTACTTGAAATGTAAATGAATATATCGAATAAAAAAAGTTAAAAAGAATATAATAAATAGGATCTTACAAGTCTCAAAAAAAGATCAAATAAAACTATTGTCAACAGTAAAACGACCTCTGGGGGAATCAGTATCCTGGACCGCAAGCAGTACTACAGAACAATAATGTTAAAAACTGCATTGTATTGGTACAGTGACAGGCAGGTAGATTAATGGAATAGAATTGAAGACCCAAAAATAAACCATACACCTATGGTCACTTGATCTTCAATCAAGGAGCTAAAACGATCCAGTGGAGAAAAGATAGCCTTTTCAACAGATGGTGCTTCTTCAACTGGTGGTCAGCATGCAGAAGAATGCAAATCATTGCATTCTTATCTCCTTGTACTAAGCTCAACTCCAAATGGATCAAGGACCTCCACATAAAACCAGACACTGTGAAACTACTAGAAAAGAAACTGGGAAGACGCTTGAGGACATCAGCACAGGGGAAAAGTTCCTGAACAGAACACCAATAGCTTATGCTCTAAGATCAAGAACTGGCAAATGGGACCTCATCAAATTTCAAAGTTTCTGTAAGGCAAAACACACTGTCAAAAGGACAAATCAACAACCAACAAATTGGGAAAAGATCTTTACCAACTCTACATCTGACAGAGGGCTAATATCCAATATATACAAAGAACTCAAGAAGTTAGATTCCAGAGAGCAAATTAACCCTATTAAAAATGAGGTACAGAGCTAAAGAAAGAATTTTCACCTGAAGAATTTCAAATGGCTGAGAAGCACCTTAAGAAATGTTCAACATCCTTAGTCATGAGGGAAATGTAAATCAAAACAACCCTGAGATTTTGCCTACACCAGTCAGAATGGCTAAGGTTAAAAACTCAGGAGACAGCAGGTGTTGGCAAGGATGTGGAGAAAGAAGAACACCCCTCCACTGCTGGTGGGATTGCAAGCTGGTATAACCACTCTGGGATTCATTCTGGCAGTTCCTCAGAAAACTGGGCATGACACTTCCAGAGGACCCTGCTATATCACTACTAAGCATATACCCAGAGGATTTCCCAGCATGCAATAAGGATACATGCTCCATTATGTTCATAGCAGCCTTATTTATAATAGCCAGAAACTGGAAAGAACCCAGATGTCACTCAATAGAGCAATGGATACAGAAAATTTTGGTATATTTATACAATGGACTATTACTCAGCAATTAAAAACAATGAATTCATGAAAAATTTAGAGAAAGTGTTGGAACTGGAAAATATCATCCTAAGTGAGGTAACCCATTCACAAAAGAACACACATGGAATGCCGTCACTGATAAGTGTATATTAGCCCAGAAGCTCTGAATACTCATGCCACAATTCATATATCAAATCATTCCCAAGAAGAAAGAAGGAGAGAGCCCTGGTCCTGGAAAGCCTTTATACAGCATTGTAGAGGATTACCAGGGCAAAGAAGTGGGATGGGGTTGATCTGGGAATGTGCGGAAGGAAGAGGGCTTATGGGACTTATGGGGAGGGGGAACCGGAAAAGGGGAAATCATTTGGAATGTAAACAAAGAATATAGAAAAAAATTAGTCAACCACATTTTCCTCTAATTTGTTTTTGATATTAATGTTTGATCACCGAAAGGAGTAATATATGAATATAAACACACACATGTTATCTATCTGTCATTAATTGATAGTTTACAAAGCAATAAACCTTTTCTGGTTTCATTCTCTGGATCTTCTTTTTTAATTTATTTTTTAAACTTTTTTCATTTTTTTCAAGGTCCAGAATTTATCCTCTGCCAAATCCATCCTACTGTTCCTCAATTTTGTATTTACACCTATCTGTTGCACATTTCAACATTTATTGTAGCCTTAGTTCTAACATTTCTATACAATTCTTATTTGAATTCTATACTTCCTTGATGAGCCTTTTTATTATAATTCAAATTGTACATAATTGTCCTTTGAATGATTTCTGTAATGGTTGCTTTGAAATTAATGTCCAAATAAATTGTAACATCTGTTTTCCTGTGTTGGCATCTGCTGATTGTTTTCTATCTGACAGTTTGTAATCTTTCCTGTTCCCCCCTGGTAAGCATTATGTATGAACTATAATAAAAAACAGTTTGCAGATTATATAAAAAGTGAGAATAATTTGCTCACAGCAGATGAAGCACATAAAACACACAAAGCAAAACAAAACAAAATAAAATACCAAGAAATGACCTATGATTGAAGGCTATTGTGCAAAGGGGGAAGGTGAATATTTAACATGGAAATGAATATACAAAAATTATCCTTTCTTAGGTTTCTGTTAGTGAACCATCCATCTAAGCATACATAATCTGGCTCATGTAATTCTAGAAAAGTTATTGACTTACATTATCCCAGGAATCTTTTCTATGAAGAAACACATTATATGAGGAAAAGCATTTTATATAGAATAGCAATAAATTTCTTGTAGAGTTTGTCATCTCGATATGTTTAGTTTGATGTAGTTGTTTGGTATATTTTGATGCTACTGGTTACATTCAATTTAGAATCTATCTATCTATATTTTGATTGATTTGTTGCTGGACCTATCAGATGTCATCTAGGTATATATAAATTCACTGTTTTAGTTGGCATGCAAATTCTGTTTTAATTAATAGATTTTGTTTTTAATTTAATTATTATGTATTATAATCTACTCAAACCTGTTGTTTATTTGTTAATGTTTCTTATAAAATTTTTATAAAAAATCTTTTTAAAAAGCTTTTATAAAATTAGATGTTACAGTTCCTTGTTTATAAAATGAAAATGCAAAAATATCTGTACATGCTTAGCAGAGACCATTTGAATAACAGACATAATACATAGATGAATGTATATAATGTCTGAAATCTTATCGCTATGTTTGGTGTGGGTGCATGCATGTGTGTGTGTGTGTGTGTGTGTGTGTGTGATTGTGTGTGTGCAACCAGTTTAATAAGTATGTCATCATTCAACTGAAATGTCATTATAAACAATGCAATTTCTTCAACAAAATCTACTATAAATCATAAGTTACTGTTCGATGTGCAGACCTCAAGGAGATGAGATATTAAAAAATTTAATCCTTCGTAAATGCAGATGCATCTTAAGGGCATTGCTTCAGCTATAGGGAGTGATTCAACATCATTATTGATTTACTATATATTATTTTAAAATAGGGCCTCATATAGATCATATAACTCTTCCCAAACTCTTTGTGTAGCTGAGATATCTTGGGATTCTATCCTCCTGCCTCTACCTCTAAGTAGTAGGATTATAGATAGATACAACAATCCTCAGCTCTGGCAATGCTGGACATCTAACTAAAGGCTATATACTTTTCAGGAAAGCACTCTACCCATTGAACAAAATCCTCTTTGTAGCTCCATCATTTTAAAATGCATGCACAATGTTTATGTGTGGAATTCAGGTCAAGAAATTGCATTTCTTTGGTCTCAAATTTATTAAAATAATGCATATTATGTGTTAGAAGTCCTAAAACATATTTACAAATCACAATCTGGTTGGTATGTTTTCACTAAATTATGGCACTGTGCTAGCACACTCTATGATGTATGTTAGCTTATGCATTATACACATATTATAAAATATCTATATTAATTTGTGTATACTGATCTAAACATAAGTTCACACTGGTATCTCTAATACTAGCCAATCACCATCACCAAAAGGGATCATTCTAATCTTGTTCCCTTATTGATGTGTGTGCTGCATAGTATGATTTCAACTTAACATAAGCTAAAATCGTCTGAGAGAAGGAACCCTCAATTAAGGAAATGGCTCCAGAATATCAGTTGGTAGGCAATCCTGTAGAGCATTTTCTTTTCTTTTTTTTTTATTAGATATATTTTTTATTTACATTTCAAATGATTTCCCCTTTTCAGGCCCCCCCACGACTCCCCAAAAGTCACCTAAGCCCCCTTCCCTCCCACTGTTCTCCCATCCACCCCTTCCCAATTCCCTGTACTGGTTTTGCCCTATACTGCTACACTGAGTCTTTCCAGAACCAGGGGCCACTCTTCTGTTTTTCTTGTACCTCATTTGATGTGTGGATTATGTTTTAAGCATTTCAATTTTCTAGGCTAATATTCACTATTAGTGAGTGCATACCATGATTAACCTTTTGAGACTGGGTTACCTCACTTAGTATGATGTTCTCCAACTCCATCCATTTTCTAAGAATTTCATGAATTCATTTTTCTAATGGCTGAATAGTACTCCATTGTGTATATATACCCATTCCTCCGTTGAGGGACATCTGGGTTCTTTCCAGCTTCTGGCTATTATAAATAGGGCTGCTATGAATACAGTGTAGCATGTATCTTTATTACATTCCGGGTAATCCTCTGAGCATTTTCTTAATTGGTGATTGATGGTGGAGGACTCAGCCCATTCTGGGTTGTAGTTGCCCTGGTCTGATAAATCTACAAGAAGGCTGACTATGTAAGTCATAAGTAACCCCATAAGAAATATGCCTCCACAGCCTCTGTGTTCTGCCTCAAGTTTCCTGCCATGCTTGAGTTTCTTTCCTGACTTCCTTTAATAATCAACTTTAATGTGGGAGAGAAAGCCAAATAAACACTTCCCTCCAAGTTTATTTGATCACAGTGGTTCATCACTTCAATGAGAAGCTGAGACATATGAGCAGTACAAGGTCTGACATGGACTCATTTACAACTTATCATGTTTACTTAATTGAATGGATTTACTTAATTACATGAATTTTATGGATACAATATTTCAAATATTAATTACATATCATTAAATAACTTTCATGGTGTGTACAATGCTCATTATTTCATACCTATTCATGCAGAATCCATCATGCCTAAAGTTCCTTCATTCAGCATCTTTTTCACATTCACCTTCAGTAAGGTTGCTTCATGTATTGGTAATAACATTAGATTGTTTCATTGAACTGTTTTATCACATTCTGCAATCCATTCTGTAATTCCATGACCTGTTGAATTATGTTTTAATATCCATGCATAATGTTGATTCATTCACACTTTCTATTTTAAAATTCTGTGAACTTTGTCAAATGCATAGTGTCACAGAATCACAATTATATGCCATATATAATAGTTCCATGCTTCATTTATTGAAAATGTTGTCTGTGATTAATCTAATCAGTGCTCTCACCTTCAGTCTCTGAACAACCACTAACCTTTCCACAGTCACTTTCCATATCTATTTTCTACAAGGCTACTGTACACTTCAGGTGCAATGCATGTGGCCTTTTCATTTTACATAGAAGTATCCACTAGTGATTCAGGCTGTGACTTGAGGGCTCATTACTTTTTATTGCCAAACAATAACCCATTTTATGGATGCATTTTGTATAACCATTCACTTATCAAAGGACATGTTAGTGACTTCCGGTATTTCCTAATTTCAAATATAACTATAGGAAACTTGTATAAAAGTAACTGAATTGGCCAATGTCTTTCATTCATTTGGGTAAAAACTCAAGATTGCAATTATGAATCAAATGGTAACGTGTTGTATAATTTATGAGAAACTGCTTTATTATCTTACAAGATGACTAAATCACCTTGTATTCTTATCAGCAATAAATCAGAACTCCCAGAGCTATATGCATTCTTGCAAGTAATTAGTCTTGTCAAATTTTAAGTTTTATTCATTCTAATAGAGGTGCAGGGATAACTCTTGGTTGTTTTAAATTATAATTAATTCTTCAATGACAAATAGTCTGGTTCTCTCATGAATATTTATCATTTGCATTTCAGGGAGATATTTTGATATTTTTCTAATTTTAATTGGCTTGTTTATTTTTTTAATGTTGAGTCTTAAAAGACCTTTACATGTTTTGCATACAAGTATTTTGAAAACGTATATATATAGACATATACACATTCCTTTAGATTAAGCATCAATGTCTCTTGTTGATTAATAGGGGATTATTTATAATATTATTAAATACCACTGTATTACTGTCCTCTAGAAAAGCAGAACCAACAGAATAAATACATATTCTGAAAAGGGATATATTAGATTGGTTTATAATGGTTTAGGATAGCTTTTATGATAATGTCTGCAGGCTGAGGAGACTGAGAAATCATAGTTTTTTAACTAGAAAACCAGATACTCAGCAGTCAGTGCTGAAGATCAGGAAAAGACCTGAAGATGTGCAAGATTTTAGCATGCATCAGAAGGCTGGGGATGCTGTGTCCAGACACCAGTAAATGATGACAAACAACAAAAACATCAATAGAATAAATGAATTTAACAGCAAGGAGAGAATGTGGGCAGGCAATAGCAGAGCTGAATTCCCTGGGATTGCTGTGCACTAGGTTGAAGCCAATGTATGTGTGGCATGCATTTGTTTTAGATAAGCTGTAGTTCCATATTCTCTGTTTCCTTCCAGGATATCCGGGGTGGAATGATGAGGCAGAGTTCAGAATGGATGAGTTCTGCAGGATCCATATCTAGCTATGTGAGTGTTGGTGAAAGGGGGACTTCTCCAAGGATTTTAATGAAACAGCTTTCTTAGATGACAGCATACGCACGTAGCCTTTTCCATTATTCAGGGTGGGATTGTAGGCGTACACTTTATTCAGGGTAGACAAAGGTTATATATGAACATAGAGAATGGAAAAGAGTTTTCAGGGTGAAAGCAATCCTTGGCTGGATTTTAAAGTACTGAATGGCTCATTTGTATGGCATTCTATCAATCCCAGGTACTTGCTGGGAAGGTTCTTATCAGAAAAGAGGAAGCTGGACTTGTAGGTCTCCCAGGTACAGGATTGGGGATCAGGAGCTCCAGATCAGGTAAAGAAGAGAAAGTCTGCTTATGTATTTTCTAAGCTCCTCCATTGAGTCATATGTCCATTCTTTCACCATCACCATAGTACATTTATTATGTCAGTGTGTGTGTGTGTGTGTGTGTGTGTGTGCATGTGTGTGTGTCTCTTTGTGTGTGTTTGTGTGTATGTGTATGTTTGTAATTTATGTTTTCTTATCTTTAAACATGTGGCTAGGATACTGTTTGTGATGAAATTCAATCAGTACATTTGGGCATATTTGACATCATAGGAAAAAGAAGCATCTTATTAATAAAAGATCACCATGTTGATTTTTTTCATGAGATATTATTTTCTATATAGATATACTAAATGATAATATTTTTAAACTTTAAACTCCATCTTTTTATTTGAAGATGCAGATTTAAAGTCTGCTCTCCAGCCTTTGCATTTTTTTCACTGCCTCAGAAGAATCTTGTTCTTGTATTTGATGATGCTGGCACCTTATTATTTGACCTCAGCTTAAATAGTAGTGGCCAGGAGGGCTCATCTGTATATCCACAGATTGTTCCCAACTTTCATGTTCAATTTTAAAAAGCATATGCCCACATTTTAAAGTTTCTGCTGCTGATTTTAGTTTTATTTCTCTATTTATTACATATGTTTCTATGTAGAATGTAAATATTCTATTCTATCTAAATATATATAATATATTCTGTCTAAAACATGAAGAGGAACAGTATGAAGTCTTTTAAAATTGTTTTATTCTTCATTTGGTTAGTAAATTATTTACTGCATGAATAAAGAGGCATCTGATTTTTAGCAATATTTTCTTAGGTTAACTTTTCTTAGAAGCAGATACTCTAGCCTCAGTAGGTATGTGAAGTGGGAAAAAAAGAAGAAAAAAGCCAAGTCAGGGTACAATGTTAGGTTAAATGGTTCTTCAGTGGTGTTCATGAGCTCCTGTCACAACTGTGTGTGTGTGTGTGTGTGTGTTTAACCTTAGTTGCAAAGGGAATTTGCAGACCTTAAGATTAAAATGTCCAGGAATAGAGAAGTATGCCAGATCTACCAAGTAAGTCCTTATAAGGAGGTAAATATTAAAATGTGACTATTGGTTTTGAGTGCTCAAAGGAAAAAAAAAAGCACATGGAGAAGAATGAAATTTCTGCTGTAATATGATGAGGGTTGAAAAGGAAATTCTATTTTCAAAAGCTTCTGACCAGCTCATGGCTTGATTTTAGCACAGTGACAACTCCTTTTGACTTCTAATATCCCTAACTATACAACTATAAATATGGGTTGCAGGAGTCTATTCTTTTTTTTTTTTTTTTTTTTTTTTTGCACTGTATAGAATTAGAGATTAAACTCAGGTCATTAGGCTCAGTAACAATTGACCTAACCTTTATTTATTATTATTATTATTATTATTATTATTATTATTATTTTGGTTTTTCAAGACAGGGTTTCTCTGTGTAGCCCTGGTTGTCCTGGAACTCACTCTGTAGAGCAGGCTGGCCTCAAACTCAGAAATCCACCTGCCTCTGCCTCCCAAGTGCTGGGATTACAGGCGCGTGCCACCACACCCAGCTTGACCTAACCTTCTAAGTCATCACTCTAGCCTCTCTTGTCCAGAATTGTCAAATTGACTAATCTACCCCAAACGAAATACCTGTTGAAAAATTTCATCTCATATTAAAGTCCTTGAACCTTGAAATATATTATTTGAAATATTTCTATATATATGTATATATATGCATATATATTTGTGTAGTATAATTAAAATATTATCATAACAAATGTTTTGTATTTTAAAATCAAGTCAAATACAAAATAGACACAATAAAATCTTTTTTCCTTTTTCTGTCCATTAAACATACCTAGAAAAATAATTATTTTATTTATTTTTTTCAGTTTTTAATTTTTTATTTAATTTTTATTTTTATACACCAGATTTTGTCACCCTTCTGGTCATTCCCCATCCCACACCTCTCCTTACCCCCACCGCCTATCCAACTAGATCTCTAAACTCCCTGGGGTCTCCAGTCCTTTGAGGGTTAGGTGCATCATCCCTGATTGAAAACAGACCCAGCATTTCTCTGCTGTATGTGCATTGGGGGTCTCTTATCAGCTGGTGTATGCTGCCTGGTTGGTGGTCCAGTGTGTGAGAGATCTTGGGGGTCCAGGTTAATTGAGACTGCTGGTTCTCCTACAGGGTTGTTGTCCTCCTCAGCTTCTTTCAGTTTTTCCCTAATTCAGCTACAGGGGTCAGCAGCTTCTGTCCATTGGTTGGGTGCAAATATCTGCATCTGACTCTTTCTGCTGTTTTGGGTGTTCTGGAATGCTGTCATGATAGGTCCCTTTTTGAGAGTGCTCCATAGGCTTAGTAATAGTGTAAGGCCTTATGGCCTCCCCTTGAGCTGAATCCCACTTTGAGCCTGTCCATGGACCTCCTTTTCCTTAGGCTTTTCTCCATTTCTGTCCCTGCAGTTGTTTCAGAGAGGAACAATTATGTGTCAGAGAAGACTCAATGGGGTATGAACAGAATCATATTTTTTTCTCATATGGGTAGAAGCCTATTGATACATGTCCAAAGTGTTTTTAAAATACCCATAGGAAGAAATGCTGGATGCAAGTTTTTCTTCCAAAATGCATGTTTTATTTATTCCCTGTGTGTTTCAGGATATTTGATCGTACTATGGACCGCAAGATTATGCTACTTACTAGAAAAAACATACAAACTAAACTTTGTTTCTAGTTGTAGTGTGGCTCAACCCTTCTTACACACCTTTATACCCAAATAATAATGTTAATGTTAGTAGAAGGAAGCGCCCGTGTTTGAAAGTGATATCTAATTGAGTAACAGACAAAGTGATAGATTTGACAGACTAGAATATGCCCAACTCATTAGATGAGAATCCACATAAGAGAGCAGAAAAACAGGTAGGAAGGAAGAAAGGAAGATGTTTTACTGTGATAGTTATACAGAGAGGGGACAGGGATAGAGAGAGAGAGAGAGAGAGAGAGAGAGAGAGAGAGAGAGAGTAAGCTAGAAGACATAACAAGCTAGAGATTGAAAACAACTGAGTTGAACCAGCCAGCCAGAGCTCCGAAAGAACTAGAAAGAGTGATCTTATTAAGCAGTAAGTGTCAGAGGCTGAAAATATTCTAGGTCTAGATAAGATTGTATGGAGACTAGAAGCTTCCAGTACCAGGACTCGGTTAGCAGACTGAGGCAAAAAGCCTCAATGATGACCATTACACGGGAGAATTAATGTTAACATTACAATTGTGTGCTCTGAGTTGAATGTACTATTATGTAAAGCTGACTTACTTGTATTCCTTTGCTTCATTTATAAAGTTGAAATGAGAGAAACACAAAGAAAAGAAAAGAAAAGGGAAGAAAAGGGAAGAAAAAAAGAAAAAGAAAGGAGGAATAATGAATGAGGGAAAGTATAAGGAGAGGGAAGTGGAGGCAGGAGTGAAGAAGAAGGAGAAGTCAAATGAAAGGAAGAAATTTGGAACAATGAATTATCTACAGTGTTGAATTATGTGCTAAGAATTTGAGATACAGAAAAATGTTCACTGATCTATCAGTTGATAATAATATTATTGAAAATAAATGAGTTCATTATTAAATTTATATTATTTGGTGGATTGTACGGAGATCACCTCTGCCATCTATTGATCTATATATTTTCAGCTTGTATAAGGAAGACTTTCACAATGATTACACTTTTTTTAGTATTTATATGCATTTTCATAAACTCTACATATCATGATAAATAAGGTACTTGTCTGGTAAAAAAATTTCCCAAGTATATTTAATCATTTTAATATATCCTGGGGCCTCCCTCTTGATTTCTTGAATGCAATAGAATCCCAGGGAATTAAAGAACAGTATACCTACAGGGAATTTAAGACACTATCATTTGTCAACCTGCCACAATGTAGACATTGAGATCTGAAGAGGTACTAAGGACTTGAAAAAAATGTTATTAAAAAAAAAGCACCTTAAGTGGGTAACATAGGAAATGTCTGAGTACTGAGTACTTTATATAAATATATAGAAATCTCTGTTTATAAGATATGCTTAAAAGTCATCTTCTTGTCTGAGGAGAATCACATCCTGCACAAGCAGTTTAGTTCACAGGTAAAGATCATTGCTTCTATTCTTAACTGCAGCAATTTTCTGTGAATGTTTGCTAGTACTATTTTTGACTTTTAATCTAGAGAGCTCTGTGTGGTATCACCGGCCACAGTATCTTCAGGAAAGTGGGTTGCTACTAGTCAGAAAGAGAGTCCAGTCTATTAGATCTACCAAACATTCACACACATAGGGTCCAATATACATTGTGGAAGAAAGGGCAAAATGGAAGGAAAGAGGGTAGAAAAATTGTAAGGATCAGGAAGTTTACTGTGCGATTGTGTCTCCTAGACATCAGAAGCTACATCAGTAAAGCCTCACCAACATGGCTATTTAAATGGGAGTTGAACAAAGATGACATAAACACACATGGCAAACTGATAATGAAAATTCCCACGAATTCTAAGCCTGCACAAAAGAATTCAGGTAACTGAAGAAAGAAGGGTGTGAGAAAGACAGTCTTTCCCAAGGGAATAGCACATCAATTGATGGTTTGGTATGATAGCATATATACAAGTAACATTATAGAAACTCAACAGTTCATATATATTGAAATATATATGTATATTTAAATGCTTATATGAAACTCTAACAGTTGATTTTCAAAAGGCCATGAATCTGATTGGGAGGAGGGAGGAGCACAGTGACTGATTTGGAGAGAAGAAGTGGAAGGGTGAAACTTTATAATTAAAATTCAGTCTCATTTGTCAGTTCTTGATCTTAGAGCATAAGCTATGGGACCTCATAAAACCACAAAGTTCCTGTAAGGCAAAGGACATTGTCAAAAGGTCAAAATGGCAACCAACAAATTTACCAACACTACATTTGACAGAGGGCTTATATCCAATATATACAAAGAACTCAAGAAGGTAGACTCCAGAAAACCAAATATCCTCCTTACAAATGGGGTACAGAGCTAAACAAAGAATTTTCACCTAAGGAAAATCAAATGGCTGGGAAGCGCCTAAAAAATGTGCAATATCCTTAGTCATCAGGGAAATGCAAATCAAAACAACACAAGTCAGAATGGCTAAGATCAAAAACTCAGGAGAAAACAGGTGTTGATGAGGGTGTGGAGAAAGAGGAACACTCCTCCACCGCTGGTGGGATTGCAAGCTGGTACAACCACTCTGGAAAGCAGCCTGGCGGTTCCTCAGAAAACTGGGAATGATACTTCCAGAAGACCCCACTATACCACTCCTGAGCATTTACCCAGGGGATTCCCCAGCATGTAATAAGGATACATGCTCCACTATGTTCATTGCAGCTATATTTATAATAGCCAGAAGCTGGAAAGAACCCAGATATCCCTCAATGGAGGAATGGATACAGAAAATGTGGTATATATACACAATGGATCACTATTCAGCCATTGGAAAAAAATGAATTCATGAAATTCTTAGACAAATGGGTGGAACTGGAGAACATCATCCTAAGTGTGGTAACCCAGTCTCAAAAGAACACTCATGGTATGCACTCACTGATAAATTGATATTAGCCTAGAAGGTTAGAATACCAAAGACACAATTCACATATCAAATGGTGCACAAGAAGAAGGAAGGAGAGGCTCCGGGTCCAGGAAAGGTTCAGTGCAGCAGTGTAGGGGAATACAAGGACAGGGAATTGGGAAGGGGTGGATGGGGAAACAGGGAGAGGGAAGAGGGCTTATGGGACTTTTGGGAAGGGGGGACCCAGGAGAAAGGGAAAATCACTTGAAATGTAAATAAATAATATAAAAATACAGTCTCAATAATAAACAAAGAGTGTCATATGAGCCAGCAATTTACCAAACTTACTGAGTTTACATACTTCATGAGTAGGTGACAGAATTCAACTAATAGTGACAAAAGTAGGAACATCCAGAAGAAGTGGACACCAGATGCTGGAGGTAGTGCTGTCATCTAGAGAGCAGCACAGGGGCAGAACCAAGTCACAACATAGAACGATGATCAGTAATTGAAGCCATTAATTAGCTAGATCATATGCCCATTCCTCTGTTTTTTTGTTTTACAGGAATTTGGAGCTTATTCTAATGTATTCAATTGAAAAAGCAGGTAACATATTCAGTCATATATTCAGGGATTTATTCCTAGTGCACTGCATGTTTTAAATAGAAATATTTTGATCTTTAGTAAAAAATGAGGTCAGTAGTGAACAACATGGCATATGTAAGGAATGGTATTTCATTATTATGTTGATGGGAGATTCTTACATTAGTGGTGATGCACCATCACAGTAGCAGATGAAGAGTAAAGAAAAATATTGTATGGGCCTCTTCTTCAAGACATTGATTTTCTATAACACCTTATTTAATGTCTTATTCTGGAAACAGGCCAGTAGTATTTTATAAAGTAAGCACTTTCATACTCGAGGAAATCAATCTTGAAAAGAAAGAGACACAAAAAGAAATATGATTTGATACAAGGCTGACTTCTACTGCTGGGTCTCAGGTCAGTGGTTTTATACAAAACATGAACAAACATCATCCCCCGTGTCCAGTGCAATCACAGAGACATGACAAGGACAGAGATGAAAAAGATTCAAAGATGGTCTGTAATGCTAATTTGTTCAAATGCCAAGAGGAAAATCTTTTTAAAGTATTTTACTTATATGTGAAATTGGATTATGCGATATTATAATGCACGAATCCATCTTTTGCCTTAAAGTTTCTATTTGCTTCTGGTTGTTACTTTAGAGGACAGGCAGTCCTACAAGCTGCTTATTTCCTAAGTGTTCTATGACGTGTCTAAATTGTTCTTAATAGATAATCTTCTATAAGAACACAAAGGTTTAAGGAAGGAAACAAAGGAAAATGCATATTTCTTTACATAATAGAAATTAGAAACATTGTTTTGACAACAAAGATAATTGGTAAATATCAGTGGAAAATGAATGCATACTGCAAAAGAAAAATGTTTACTCTAAAAAGCTATTTCTCTAAAAATCACACAGAAACTTTCTATTAGTAGGCTTTGTAGGAATATTTTTCAAAAACATATGTGTTGTTAAAGGATCTAATTTTCCATGCTAACAAATAAATAACTGCAATAATTATTATAAATAATTTTTTCTAGAAGACATTGAAAGTTATACAAAGAAGTCTATAGCAATATTATCAATAACTATTCATCTTTAAAATTCAATAAAACTTAATAATTTATAGTTATTTTTAATTTACTACCTCAAAATCTCCCTCCTATTGATGTTATAGGCAGAAGAATATAAATACCTACTAGAAGTTATTCAGAGGTGATTTTCTGGCTATGTTGAGGTAGCTTTAGCTGCATACTAATAACCATTGCTGTAGAAGGCTTGAGCCAAATGTCAGTTCTGGATATCAATTACCATTTAAATTTACAGTGTTAATATACATCCATATACTAACAAATGGCCAGTTACTCCTAAATTCCAAGTCTTTAATAGAGAAGCAATTTTTTCTTTTTTATTAGATATATTCTTTATTTACATTTCAAAAGTTTCCTGGTTTCCCCTCCTAAAACACCTTATCACATACCCCCTGCCCCTGCTCACCAACCCACCCACTCCTGCTTCCCTGTCCTGGCATTCCCCTACACTGGGGCATCTAGCCTTCTCAGGACCAAGGGCCTCTCCTTCTTTTGATGTTAGGAGCCTTGGGTCCCTCCAGGTGTATTCTTTGATTGGTGGTTTATTCACTGGGAGATTTGTCTTACTGGGTGGTACATATTGTTCCTGCTATGGTGTTGCAAAACCCTTCAGTTCCTTGGGTTCTTTCTCTAGCTCCTTCATTGGGAACCCTGTGCTCAGTTCAATGGTTGGCTGAGAGTGTCCCCCTCTGTATTCCTCATACACTGGCATAGCCTCTCAGGTGACAGCTATATCAGGCTCCTGTCAGAAAGCAATTGTTGGCATCCCCAATAGTGTCTGTGTTTTGTAACTGTATGTGGGTTGTATCCTTAGATGGGGCAGTCTCTGGATGGTCTTTCCCTCATTCTCTGCTGCACACTTTGTCTCTGTATCTCCTCCCGTGGGGATTTTGTTGCCCCTTCTAAGAAGGACCACAAAGCAGTATAGGGCATATCCAGAACAGGGAAGTGGGAAGGGTTGGGTGGGAAAACAGGGGGAGGAAAGGGGGGTGATGAGACTTTTGGGGAGTGGGGGTCTAGAAAAGGGGAAATCATTTGAAGTGTAGATAAAAAATTTATTGAATAAAAAAAAGAAAAAAAGAAGAACAATCAAAAAAAAAAAAAAAGGACCACAAAGTATCCATATTTTGTTGCTCCTTCTTGAGCTTCATTTGGTCTATGAATTGTATCTTGGATACTTCAAGCTTCTGGGCTAACATCCACTTATAAATGAGTGCATACCTTGTGTGTTCTTTTGTGATTGGGTTAACTTACTCAGGACAATATTTTCTAGTTCCATCCATTTACAAATTATAATGAATGCATATGCTTATGCATGCTATAGAATAACAGACGGTTTGCCTTTGGGTATTCACCAGGGATTTCATAAACTATTTGGTAAGCATGGTGGTTTTATTAACTATGTCTTCACTAATTTGCCCCTTTTCTTTCTAGTGACAAGGCTAAGATAGTATTGTCAACACTTTAAAGTCATACACCACCATGAGAGATTTCTAAAAAATTCTAGAACAGAAATTTCAGGCTTTCCTTCAGATTTTGATATTAAGTAATAATTCATATTTATTCACTTTTAGTATTTTTCTCCTTTGCATGGTGAACAGTGATAATAGAAACAGTTGGAACTATTTCCACCTATACTTGCAGAATAATATGATACATTCATGTGGATGGCAAACATAAAATTTTATTTTCATATATTAAAATGATATTTGTAGAAAGTACAATCTTTATGATTGAATAAGATTCTACAACCAACTACAAATTCAGTATAGAGAACTCATCTACATCTGTGGAAATTTCCCTGTCCTACCCTTTGGTGGTTCAACATTATTTCCTGCTATTGCCCTAAAACTATCAATATTTTTATGTTCATGCTTATCCTCAGTCAATTTTCTTAGACACTCACCACTAATAGTTTCTGAATTTCAATAGATTTGTATCTTCTAGATTGTTATATTAAATAGACCTAAAAGGATATAAATTGTGACTCTGAAATTTTTAAATTTTAAAATTAGCATGTAAAATAGTGAGTTTAGTATGATATATTTATTAGGAATCAAGGATATGTTTTATAAAAACATTATCCATTGTTTTTCATACATAGCATTTATTCTTTAGTTTGTTAATATGTTACACATTTGTTTAAATTAACATAAGGGGATAAAGATGATGTCAGTGGGACACATTTCATATTTCATATCTTTATATTTCTATTGGACCATTGGAAACTGAACCCTGTTAAAACACAAAACACCCCAACGCTTTCAATATACATGATTTTTTCCTTTACTAGATTTGATTTGTAACTCATTTATTATAGTTCTATACATCTGTGTTCTAAACAGATGTTTATGTTTTGTTGTACAGTCTGTGTCATATTTTAGATTCAAATTAACATTTCTGAATTATACTACACATGAATATCTAAGAACTAAAAGCAGAGAATATGTATTTGTTTGTCTACAGTGTGTGTGTGGGGGCATGCTTGGCTGTATATGTATAAGATTTTTTGATCTATTCCATATATACTTACATATATAAGCACATGATATATAGGCTGAGATATCTCATCATCTCCTCTCTGCAAGATAGAGAACCAGGAAAGCCTATGCAAGATGGAGGACCTAGAAAGACCATGCAATTCAGGCTAAAAGTAAAGAAAATAATATAAACTAAATTATAAAACTAAAGAACTGAGGACACTGGTGTCTCAGAGCAGGAAAAAAGATGGATTCTGTGTTGACTTGGACATTACCCTTCTCTTTGCTTTGCCTTTTTCTATTTGTCTCTAAAAGGACAGGATGAAGTAAGCCAACATTAATATGAATGATTGTTTCTTTGAAACAATCCTTAAAATAATTCAAATGGGGAAATTACAGTACTAATTCCTCTGTTCTGTTTTCTAAAATATCACATTGAATTAGAACTATTTTTATTTAGAAACATAAAATTTTCTAATAATAACTTAAAGAAAGTTTTCTTCAAAATTATGCCTGGCCATGTGTTTTTACACTCAGAAAAACATCTCCTAATATAGACTCTCACAAACAAGAATTTGTTTAAAAAATGTTTTGAACACAGATTTCCTTTTCCAATACTTTAAAATGAGATCTCTATTTTTGAGTACTTAAATTGAAATGCATTTGTGTACCAATTTCTGAATCAAGTTTTCACAAAACCTATGTTTTACTGGATTAATCTAGATGGTGTAGCTTCACAGGTACAAGTAGACTTACTGTAAAGGATATGAACAAGGACATTTTTGTTGTCATTAATTCCTGCAGACTGTACTTACTTAATACTTATTATAAATTAGATATCATAAATTTAAAAATTGCCTTCATTCTTTTTGTCCTGGAGTAAGAACTTTATTTTTTCATTGTTATTGGATCTTGCATATATGACACTCAAGAGAAACCTATGCATGGCTTGGTGAGCCAAATGGAAATGATGCTGATGGATGCATGGGTGGTAAGGCTCTTCAATCTAATGTTCTTACTATTGACTTCCAGAGAGATGTGGTAGAGCAATGCTTTTGATGAGTAAAATCTTGCAGTTTGCCACTTGAATATGAAGATTAAATGCTAGCCCCAAATTCTTGTTCATGAAAATATAGGTTAGTATATTTTTTCTGAGACGGTAAAACCAAACAACAGGATAGTTTTCAAGGAAACAGCACAAGTTCATTAGTATCCACTCTAGCTTTCTGAATGTATATTGAAACTTAGAGTGGATGATAAAATGGAGACATGTAGGTAGGATATTAATTTTGGAACTATCAGCAAACAACACTTGGTCTTCAGCATTACAGGGCTAAACCATTCAATAGATATTTCACAGGTATCAGAGGATTAAAAAGTATTAGGCAACATGACAGATTGGGACAAAAAGGAGAAAAGTGTAATGGGAATTGGTAAAAAAAAAAAAAAAAGAAATGCATCTCTGCTAAAATTAAGGTGGAGAATGGAGAAAGAGAGAGAAAGAGAGAGAAAGAGAGATCAAACAAAACCTCTACTTTCCTAGAAATATTCAACTGTTGTATTTGCCATCAACTAGTCCCTACATTGTTAAAGAGATCTCTTGAATTTATTCCTTTTCCTTTCAAATGTTTTATTTTTAGAAATACTTTCAACAAAAATGCAGTATAACAAAGGAAACAAAGATTATCACACTGACATTGGACAACACAAACCAACTGAAGGAAAAGTCCAACTAAAACGCTCTAGAACTAGCAACCCACTCATTAGCACACTGAGGAGTCTATAAAGAAGTAAACTGCACCTGGTCCTGGAAAAGCTCAGTGCAGCCTTGCAGGGAAGTGCTAAGGGGTGGATTGGGGAACAGGGGGTGGGAAGACGGCTTATGGGACTTTCAGGGAGGGGAAAGGGAAAATCACTTGAAATGTAGATAAAGAATATACTGAATAAAAATTGAAAACATTAAAAGATTACATCTTCTCATATTTATATATTCAGAGAAACTGGTGTGGATAAAGTCAGGCCTGTGTTTGCTGCTTCAGTCACTGTGAGTTCACATGACCTTTGCTCAGTTTTTGTGGAAAAACTTGCTTTCTCTTTCTTCAAATTGATTATTTTATTTATTTACATTCTAGCCATTGCCTTTTCCAGCTCCCCACACACATTTTCTCACCATTCTCCCTTACCCTTGCCTATGAGAAGGTGCTCCCCCATTTCACCAGCCTATATCCCCCTCCCCTGGGATTTCAAGTCTTTCCAAGATTAAGCACATATTCTCCCACTGAAACCCAAACCAGACAGTCCTCTGCCCTTTTATGCTGCCTGGTTGGTGGCTCAGCCTCTGGGATCTCCCAGGGCTCTGGGTTATTTGAAATTGCTAGTCTTCCTGTGGTATTGCCTTCTCTTTCAGCTCCTTCAATCCTTTGCCTGATTCTCATTCTTCTGTTGTGTTCTAATCTCCTCTGTCTCTTGCCCTATCTATGCCTCAACCTCCAGGGTGTTGTCTGTAGATTTCTCTTGCTATCAGGAAAAGGATATGTGGGCACATCTGCTCCAAAGCTGCATGTTACAGGAGTTCTCTTTTTGTGTGGTGTTTGGCTGTGTTTCTCTATTTGTTCCCTCTGCTACAGAAGAAAGCTTCTTTGAGCACTAGGGAAGAAGGCATCCATCTATGAATAAAGTAGTATATATTTAGAAGTCATTTTTATTGCTATGTTTTATATTAATATTTGGTTTTATCCTTGCTCTCTTTATTTGCTCTATGCTTTTTTATCACCTAAACACTGTCAGGTATGTATTCCAACTTTCAGAATGGGCCTTTCAAATCAGATATTGGTTGGTTAGCTGTACAAGTTTTGTACCACCGTTATCCTATCATCTTTTGCAGACAGGACAGATTATAGACAAAAGGGATTTGTGGTTGAGTTGGTGTTTATAATTTCTTCTGGTAGCCTTAGAATACCTCCCTATGCCCAAAGGAAGCAACTCAAACACTCCATTTTCAGTAAGTAGGATCTGTGTGTTATAGTGCTATACTCTCCATTTGCAGAGAGTGAACTATTATCTTGGCAATTGCCTCCATTGTTTGGAGATACCTTAGATTATCATGCACAGATATCAGCTGGAAAATGAATGAATGCATTTAAAAAAAAAACCTTATCACTCCGGTTTTTTATTTCTCTATAAATTGCTTTCAAATGAAGCACACTCCTCCACTAGCCCACCACCACTCTCAAGTCAATAGTTTCATTTTCTTTGATTATTTTGATTATATATAAATATATGTATGCAAATGCATGAAAATACAATTTGTGCCATAACATTTGGAGACTGTGCCCTACTGATCCTGAGTAATTATAATACACAATCAAAGTTTTGAATTATCCTAAATGCAATGACTATATGTCTTTCTAGTACTTAATTTTTAACCTTTATTTCAGCCATAATATTCCTTCTGTTTTTTACTATTAGTTGTTAATATTCATGTCGTAAATTTTGTGAATGATTTTCAATATTCTGATGGATATACACTGCCTTTTGACTAAGATAAGTGCTGAACAAACAAAATATTCTAACAATATTGAAGTAAAATCAATTTAAATATACATATAATATTTCAGAACAGGAAATCCACTTTACAAAGGTATGCCTTTGATATAAAACATGCCCTTTTCCTACTTGAGAGAAAATGTTTGTCTTTGTAAGTACTATCATTCCAAAATGCCCAGGGTCATTTGCCCTAGAAAATTGGTACACCATTGATAAAAAATATTTATTTGTTTATGTGGCCCTTACTATAACATGCCAAGGGCCAGGATAACAAAGGGATGTACTGCCTGAAAGTCAGTAAGGAAGCATGACTTACTTCAGTGTTTGTAAAACTGAAGCTTGCTCATGATGCTACAGGAGGCAGGCAGAGAATGCTGAGCTCTGATGGGAAGCGACGGGAGAAGAACCTAAACATTATTCAAGTTCCTGGACAGTAGCAACCACAGGAGTCATATATGACAGGCAGGCACAACCCTTTGCCTCCTACTGAGGCTCTCGAGGAATGTGTCTGTGACAACTAAATTCTGAAACCCCGGGACCATGTTTTCTCTGTCCTGGACTCCCCTAACATAGCTATTTAGTGTCTTCTAAATTGAAGAAGCTTCAAACAGTACCATGACTGCTGAGCAGTCATGTGCAATTCTATTAACTAAATGAAAAAGTAATTAAAGTATTAAATAACAGTGAAAAATGATCTTCTTCAGATATTAATGCTTAATTTATACATAGGCAAGCTCTATTATCTAACATTTATTTATTTGAATGAATAGAAGTACAGTCTATGCAAAGAACACTTTTAAAACAATCTGTAAATGAAATTAATTTTAGTGCCTCTTATGAGTCATATGAAAAACTATATCCATTTTATAATTAAAGGATCTTTATTAGCCTTTGAAATTAAGCATCGTGTGTAAGACATTTTTTAACCATATCTTAAAGAAGACTAGTTTTCCTTAACTAACATCAATTTGACAATAAAGTCAAGCTTTCACAAATAAGTTGATTTTATTAAATCTACATGCATGAAATAGAGTCATGTGGAATATAAAAATCTATATCTGAAGCTTCTGGTAAAGCAGATTTTATTAAATCCCATCTCAGTATGTTTTTGTCTGTATATGAAGGTATCTTATTTCTTTGTTCTTCTATCATCTTCGGTAAACAGATACATTTTCAGGTGGAAATAAATATGACTACATCGAAATACTCACTCCTCCTTCCAAACGTTCTGAATTGCCCCTGAAGGAGGCTGGATATTATCCTCAGAAGTCTATCTTATTCTCTGAGCCTTTGATTGTGTTATCTCAGATGGATCAAGGGACTTCAGAGATGTGATTGTGTTTACTCATCTTGGGAAAAGCAATACATCCTGGATAACCTAGCTTTGCCCAATTTAATAATATCAGCTATGACAAATGCTGCGAAGAACCTTTCTGTGCTGGAAACACAGAAAGGTAGGAGAAAGGAGAAAGGTGTGATGGATAAAGGTAGGTTAGACTTTCAGATGGTGGAAGAAGCTTTGAGTCAAACACTGGAAGTTGCAGAATCTTGAAGAGGAGAAAGTGATATTCCATCCCCAGGTGTCAAGGAACAAAGTGGCCCATTGAGTATGTGATTTTAGCTAAGAAAAACTTCATTTAGATTGCTTACCTATAGGCTGTGAAACTTCTACTGTTTAAGCAAAATACATTGCAATTATTCCCTTTTAAGAAAAATCAGTTTTCAGAATACATTTCTCACATTTTAGCATGCACATTTCCTAGCATTTTTCTTCTTTTACATTTATTCAATTGGGGTTTGAGAATGCCACTCAGTGTATTTTTATAATATTCATCCTCATGTTTCATCGATTCCTCCCTGATCCACCTTCACACATTAAATTGTGTGTCCTCATTTTATAACACCACTGAGTCTGATTTGCACTGTCTGTATATTCTTTTTTTTGGGGGGGGTGATCTTGTTCTATTTAGTTTGTTTTTTTATTCGATATATTTTTTATTTACATTTCAAATGATTTCCACTTTTCTGGTCTCCCACTCCCCAAAAGTCACATAAGCTTCCTTCCCTCCCCCTGTTCTCCCACTCACCCCTTCCCATTTCCCTGTTCTGGTTTTGCCTTAAACTGCTACACTGAGTCTTTCCAGTACAAGGGGCCACTCCTCCATTCTTCTTGTACCTCATTTGATGTGTAGATTATGTTTTGGGTATTTCAATTTTCTAGGCTAATGTCCACTTATTAGTGAGCGCATACCATGATTGATCTTTTGAGACTGGGTTACCTCATTTAGTATAAGGTTTTCCAACTCCATCCATTTGCCTAAGAATTTCATGAATTCATTGTTTCTAATGGCTGAATAGCACTCCATTGTGTATATATACCACATTTTTTGCATCCATTCTTCTGTTGAGGGATACCTGGGTTCTTTCCAGCTTCTAGCTATTATAAATAGGGCTGCTATAAACATAGTGGATCATATATCCTTATTACATGCTGGGGAATCTTCTGGGTATATGCCCAGGAGTGGTATAGCAGGATTTTTCGGGAGTGAGGTGCCCAGTTTTCTGAGGAACCACCAGACTGATTTCCAGAGTGGTTGTACCAATTTGCAACCCCACCAGCAGTGGAGGAGTGTTCCTCTTTTTTCCACATCCTCACCAACACCTGCTGTCTCCTGGGTTTTTAATCTTAGCCATTCTGACTGATGTAAGGTGAAATCTCAGGATTGCTTTGATTTGATTTCATTTCCCTGATGACTAATGAAGTTGAGCATTTTTTAAGATGTTTCTCCCCCATCCGAAGGTCTTCAGGTGAGAATTCTTTGTTTAACTCTGTACCCCATTTTTAATAGGGTTATTTGGTTTTCTGGGGTCTAACTTCTTGAGTTCTTTGCATATATTGGATATTAGCCCTCTATCTGATGTAGGGTTGGTGAAGATCTTTTCCCAGTTTGTTGGTTGCCAGTTACTCCTTTTGATGGTGTCCATTGCTCTACAGGAACTTTGTAATTTTATGAGGTCACATTTGTCAATTCATGATCTTAGAGCATAAGCTATTGGTATTCTGTTCAGGAACTTTCCCCTGTACCAATGTCCTCAAGGGTCTTCCCCAGTTTCTTTTCTATTAGCTTCAGAGTATCTGGCTTTATGTGTAGATCCTTGATCCATTTGGAGTTGAGCTTATTACAAGGAGACAAGGGTGCATCAATAGGCATTCTTCTGCAGGCTGACCTCCAGTTGAACCAGCACCATTTGTTGAAAAGGCTATCTTTTTTACATTGGATGTTTTCAGCCACTTTGTCAAGGATCAAGTGGCCATAGGTGTATGGGTTCATTTCTGGATCTTATACTGTTCCATTGATCTGCCTGCCTGTCACTGTACCAATACCATGCAGTTTTTAACACTATTGCTCTATAGTATTGCTTAAGGTCAGGGAAACTGATTCCCCCAGAATTTCTTTTGTGGTTGAGAATAGTTTTAGCTATCCTGGGTTTTTTGTTATTCCAGATGAATTTGAGAATTGCTCTTTCTAACTTTATGAAGAATTGAGTTGGGATTTTGATGGGTATTGTGTTGAATCTGTATATTCCTTTTGGCAAAATGGCTATTTTAACTATATTAATCCTGCCAATCCATGATCCTGGGACATTTTTTCCATTTTTTGAGGTCTTCTTCTATTTCCTTCTTCAGAGTCTTGAACTTCTTGTCATACAGATCTTTCACATGTTTGGTAAGAGTCACCCCAAGGTACTTTATACTGTTTGTGGCTATTGTGAGGGGTGTCATTTCCCTAATTTCTTTCTCAGCCTGGTTTTCCTTTGAGTATAGGAAGGCCTTAGTCAGACTGACCAAAGGACACAGAGAAAGTTTCCAAATTAACAAAATTAGAAAGTATCTAATTTTTTGAGTTTTTTTAAAAATATTTTTATTTTCTCTATTCTTTGTTTACATTCCAAATGATTTCCCCTTTCCCAGATCTACCCTCCCCATATGTCCCATAAACCTTCTTCTCTCCATCCATTCTCCAATCACCTCCCTCCTTTTTCTCTGTCCTTATATTCCCCTCCAATGCTAGATCAATCCTTTCCAGGATCAGGACCCTATCCATATGTCTTCCTGGGAGTCATTTGTTATGCGATTTTTGCCTTGGATATTCAGGGCTTCTGGGCTAATTAATATCCACTTATCAGAGATTGCATTCCATGTGTATTCTTTTGTGATTGGGTTACCTCACTTAGGATGATATTTTCCAGATCAAACCATTGACCTAAAAATTTTGTGAATTCATTGTTTCTAATTGCTGAGTAGTATTCCATTGTGTAAATATGCCACATTTTCTGTATCCATTCCTCCTTTGAGGGGCATCTGGGTTCTTTCCAGCTTCTGGCTATTATAAATAAGGGTGCTATGAACACAATGGAGCATGTATCTTTACTGCATGCCAGGGAATCCTTTGGGTATATGCCCAGGAGAGGTATAGCAGGGTCCTCCGGAAGTGTCAAGTCCAGGTTTCTGAGGAACCTCGAGACTGATTTCCAAAGTGGTTGTACCATCTTACAGCCCCACCAGCAGTGGAGGAGTGTTCCTCTTTCTCCACATCCTCGCCAAAACCTGCTGTCTCCTGAGTTTTTGACCTTAGCCATTCTGACTGGTGTAAGGTGAAATCTCAGGGTTGCTTTGATTTGCCTTTCCCTAATGACTAATGATGTTGAGCACTTCTTAAGTTGCCTCTTGGCCACCTGAATTTCTTCAGGTGAAAATTCTTTGTTTAGATCTGGACCCCATTTTTCAATAGGGTTATTTGGTTCCCTGGGGTCTAACTTCTTGAGTTCTTTGTATATATTGGATATTGGCCTTCTATCAGATGTAGGGTCAGTGAATATCCTTTCCCAATTTGATGGTTGCCATTTTGTTCTTTTAACAGTGTCCTTTGCCTTACAGAAACTTTGTAATTTTATGAGGTCTCATTTGTCAATTCTTGATTTTAGAGCATAAGCTATTGGTGATCTGTTCAGGAAATTTTCCCCCATGCCCACGTCCTCTAGGGTCTTCCCCAGCTTCTTTTCTATTAGTTTCAGTGTATCTGGTTTTACATGGAGGTCCTTGATCTACTTGGAGTGAAGTTTAGTACATGGAGATAAGATTGGATCAATTTGCATTCTTCTGCATGCTGACCTCCAATTGAACCAGCACCATTTGTTGAAAAGGCTATCTTTTTTCCACTGGATGTTTTAGGCTCCTTTGTCGAAGATCAAGTGACCATAGGTGTGTGGATTCATTTCTGGATCTTCAATTCTATTCCATTGGTCCACTTATCTGTCACTGTGCCAATACCATGCAGTTTTTAACACTATTGCGCTGTAGTATTGCTTGAAGTCAGGGATAGTGATTCCCCCAGAATTTCTTTTGTTGTTGAGAATAGTTTTAGCTATCTTGGGTTTTTTTTTGTTTTTTTTTTTTATTCCAGATGAATTTGAGAATTGCTTTTTCTAACTCTGTGAAGAACTGAGTTGAGATTTTGCTGGGGTTTGCATTGAATCTGTAGATCGCTTTTGGCAAAATGGACATTTTACCTATATTAATCCTGCCGATCCATGAGCATGGCAGATTTTTCCATTTTCTGAGGTCTTCTTTGATTTCCTTCCTCAGAGACCTGAAGTTCTTGTCGTATAGATCTTTCACTTGTTTGGTTAGATTCACACCAAGATACTTTATATTGTTTGTGGCTATTGTGAAGAGTGTCATTTCCCTAACTTCTTTCTCAGCCTGCTTATCCTTTGAGTATAGGAAGGCAACTGATTTGCTTGGGTTGATTTTATAACCAGCCACTTTGCTGAAGTTGTTTATGAGCTGTAGGAGTTCTCTGGTGGAGGTTTTCGGTCACTTAAGTAGATTATCAAGTCATCTGCAAATAGTGATAATTTGACTTCTTCCTTTCCAATTTCTATCTCCTTGACCTCCTATGCTGTCTAATTGCTCTAGCTAGAACTTCAAGTACTATATTGAAAAGATATGGAGAGAGGACAGCCTTGTCTAGTCCCTGATTTTAGTGGGATTGCTTCAAGTTTCTCTCCATTTAGTTTGATGTTGGCTACTGGTTTGCTGTATATTGCTTTAATGATGTTTAGGTATGGGCCTGAATTCCTGTTTTTTCTAAGACTTTTAGCATGAAAGGATGCTTGATTTTGTCAAATGCTTTTTCTGCATCTAATGAGATGATCATATGGTTTTTTTTCTTTGAGTTTGTTTATATAGTCGATAGCATTGATGGATTTCCTTATATTGAACCATCCCTGCATCCCTGGGATGAAGCCTACTTGATCATGGTGGATGATCATTTTGATGTGTTCTTGGATTCGGTTGGCAAGAATTTTATTAAGTATTTTTGCATCAATATTCATAAGAGAAATTGGCCTGAAGTTCTCTTTCTTTGTTGGATCTATGTGTGGTTTTGGTATCAGAGTAATTGTGGCTTCATAGAATGAGTTGGGTAGAGTTTCTTCTGTTTCTATTTTGTGGAATAGTTTGAAGAGTATTGGTGATAAGTCTTCTATGAAGGTCTGATAGAATTCTGCACTGAAGCCATCTGGTCCTGTGATTTTTTTGGTTGGGAGAATTTCTATGACCCTTTTTAGTTCTTCGGGTGTTATGGGACTGTTTAGATGATCTATTTGATCCTGATTTAGTTTATGTGTCAGATATCTGTCTAAGAAACTGTCCATTTCCTCCAGATTCTCCAGCTGTGTTGAGTAGGATCTAATGATTTTTTGAATTTCCTCAGTTTCTGTTGTTATATCTCCCTTTTCATTTCTAAGTTTGTTAATCTGGATACTATCTTTTTGCCCTTTGATTAGTCTGGCTAGACTCAGGGCTATGAGTTTTCCTCATAGCACTGCTTTCATTGTGTCCCATCGATTTGGGTATGTTGTGTCTTCATTTTCATTAAGTTCTAAAAAGTCTTTAATTTCTTTCTTTATTTCTTCCTTGACCAAGGTATCATTGAGTAGAGAGAGTATTGTTCAGTTTCCACGTGTATGTGGGTTTTCTGTTGTTTTTGTTGCTATTGAAGACCACTTTTTCTCCATAGTGATCTGATAGGAGGCATGGGATTTGTTAGATCTTCTTGTATTTGTTGAGGTCTGTCTTGTGACCAATTATATGGTCGATTTTGGAGAAGGTACGATGAGGTGCTGAGAAAAAGGTATATTCTTTTGCTTTAGGATAGAATGTTATATATATATATATCTGTTAAATCTAATTGGTCCAAAGCTTCAATTAGTTTCACTGTCCCTGTTCAGTTTCTGTTTTCCTGATCAGTCCATTGAGGAAAGTGCAGTGTTGAAGTCACCCACAATTATTGTGTTAGGTGCCATGTGTGCTTTGAGCTTTAATAAAGTTTCTTTTATAAATGAGGGTGCCCTTGAATTTGGAGCATAGATGTTTAGGATTGAGAGTTCTTCTTATTGTATTTTTCCTTTGACCAGCAAGAAGTGTCCCTCAGAGTCTCTTTTGATGACTTTGGCTTGAAAGTCAATTTTGTCTGATATTAGAATGGCTACTGCAGCTTGTTTCCTGAGACCATTTGCTTGCAAAATTCTCTTCCAGCCTTTTACTTTAAGGTAGTGTTTGCCTTTGACCCTGAGATATGTTTCCTGTATGCAGCAAAATGTAGGGTCCTATTTACATATCCAGTCAGTTAGTCTATT
The DNA here is from genome assembly GCF_947179515.1 of Apodemus sylvaticus. NCBI lineage: Eukaryota > Metazoa > Chordata > Mammalia > Rodentia > Muridae > Apodemus > Apodemus sylvaticus. Next base: position 40,105,281 of record NC_067482.1, on the reverse strand, counting down.
TCTTTTTATTGGAGCATTGAGTCCATTGATGTTAAGAGATATTAAGGAATAGTTGTTGTTACTTCCTGTCATTTTTGATGTTGTTTTTTAAATTTGGTTGGTTAATTTCTTTTGGGTTTGATGAAAGAAGGTTACTATATTGCTTTTTCCATGTTGAAGTTTCCCTCCTTGTATTGGTGTTTTCCTCTTATTATCCTTTGTAGGGCTGGGTTTGTGGATAGATATTGGGTAAACTTGGTTTTGTCATGGAATATCTAAGTTTCTCAATCTATGGTGATAGAGAGTTTTGCTGGGTATAGTAGTTTTGGCTGGCATTTGTGTTCTCTTAGAGTCTGCATGAGATCTGCTCAGGATCTTCTAGCTTTCATAGTCTCAGGTGAGAAATCTGCTGTGATTCTGATAGGTCTTCCTTTATATGTTACTTGGCCTTTTTCTCTTACTGCCTTTAATATTCTTTCTTTTTTTAGTACATTTGGTGTTTTGATTATTATGTGACGGGAGGTATTTCTGTTCTGGTCCAGTCTGTTTAGAGTTCTGTTGGCATCTCTCTCTTTAGGTTTGGGAAGTTTTCTTCCATAATTTTATTGAAGATATTTGCTGGCCCTTTAAATTGTAAATCTTCACTCTCATCTATGCCTATAATCCTTAGGTCTGGTCTCCTCATTGTGTCCTGGATTTTCTGGATGCTTTGGGTTACAAGCTTTTTGCATTTTGCATTTTCTTTAACTGTTGAGTCCATGGTTTCTATGGTATCTTCAGCATCTGAGATTCTTTCTTCTATCTCTTGTATTCTGTTGTTGATATTTGCATCTATGTCCCCTGATTTCTTCCCAAGGTTTTCTATCTCCAAAGTTGTCTCCCTTTGAGTTTTTTTAGTTGTTTCTACTACTGATTTTAGATCCTGGATGGTTTTGCTTAGCTCCCCCCACTTACTTGTTTGTGTTTTCCTATAATTCTTTAAGAGATTTTTATGTTTCCTCTTTCATGACCTCAGCCTGTTGACCAAAGTTCTCCTGTATTTCTTTAAGTGATTTTTGCGTTTCCTCCTTATTGACTTTTGTGTTCTCCTGAATTTCTTTCTATGATTTTTGTGTTTCCCTTGTAAGGGCTTCTAACTTTTGATCCATTTTCTCCTGACCAGTGATTTGAAATCCAAATCTTGTTTTTCTGGTGTGATGGGGTATCCTGGACATGCTGTTAAAGGAGAATTGGGTTCAGATGCTGCCATATTGCCTTGATTTCTGTTAGTCATTTTCCTGCGTTTGCCTTTTGCCATCTAGTTCTCACTGGTGTTAGTTGGTCTTGTCAATGCTGGATTCACCAGTGCAAGCTGCCCCTTCCCAGGTGGCCTCTGGTGCACAGCTGACCTCCTGCACTACCTGGAGACAGGGTGCTGTGGCCCAGGCTGTTCAGATCCCTAAGCAGTGAAATCCCATGAGTATATGGGAGGGTTGAAGGAAGGAAACAGAAAAGAAAATGAAATTAAATTATAATCTCAACACTAAAAATAAAATTTTCACCTTATTAGTCAGAAATAAATATTATAAAGAATTTTAAAGATATATTTTGTGAGTACGATTATAAGTCTGTCTGTATGCATGATGAGTGTTTTCAGATGCCTGCAAAGGTTAGAAGAGGATTTTGGATCACCTGGAACTGGAGTAATAGATATTCAGAACGAGCTTCATAGATCTAAGAATCCAAATTCAGGTCTTCTAGAAGAGGGGTAAGTGTTCTTACCTGACACATCATCTCTCTAGTTTTCACCCCTATATAAATTTTTATTTCAAAATATAAATTTATTACTAATATCCTTCAATAGAGAATTGGCCAAATAATTTCAAAATAATGTCATGCAGATAATAATGATATTCTTGGAAAAGTTTTAGGTTTTTTTCACGTAAACTATATATGTTATACACTTTTTTTATATCTTAGGTAAGCTTATAACTAGACCATTTAGCCTGAAACTTTTCTGTTGACCAGATGGAGAATTGAGTATTGAATGGATTAAAGGGGTATGAGTAATGGACAAAGGAATCCACATTTGATATTATTGCTACTATCATCAAAACATTTCTCTGCTTGTCATCACAAAAAGAAGCAAGAGACTGTCCAAAGTAATGAGTCTCTTTCCCATATATTGTATCTGGCAAAGGAATAGTTAAAAATAGCACCAACAGCAACACAATTTTTGTACCTTTAACAATTTCTTTTCTTTCCCTTGATCAAAATTCTGTTTAATTATTTAAGCATATTCATTAACGTCCTGTCCTTTTTATTTATATTTATTGGAGGGTGGATGAGATAGGGAATTTTCAGAGGGGAAACCAGGAAAGCAGATAACATTTTAAATGTAAGTAAAGAAAACATCTAATAAAAAAATCCAAAAAACTTTTGACCATAGAAGATTTGTTAGACTGTTAATATAGATATTAATATTACTTTTTTAAACTAGATGTAAGGAATTATTAAAAAGCATATATATGAAAGAACATCTTAGAAAAATAAGAATATAAAATCCCTGATTACTGACATCTATATTTGTCTGTCTAATGGGTTCTACCCTAAATAGTTTAATTTTATATAATATAAAGCAATCAGGAGAACATATGTCATCAATATATCTCTATAGCCCAGCTTTATTTTTCTTATTAAATTTTCTTTCCTGTTATGCTTGTAAAACCATAGATGTATTTTATGGTTGGTGTTATACTTAAATATTATGTTCTATTATTAAATATTAGTTAATACTGCAATAAGTAGTTATTATTTCCTTATATAAATTATTCTCAGATTCATAGTTTTGGCATTGTTCATGTTAGGGTATGTCTTGATTTAGAATATTGTATTAGATGTATACTTGTGTTATTAGTTCATTTTGGAAAGCATTCATAAAATACTATATTTGGAACTTCTAGTTAAATCATACCTATTATGAAATTATTATTTTGACACTTTTTACAAATGAAGGCTTGTTTAGGTGTTCATGGCAAGAGATGATGCTTGGCAGTTTACTCTAAGAAATGAACCTGTAGAACATCAACAAATTAACCCTTTCCCTGCTCCTCAGGAAAGCTCCATCTCTCAGTGAGCTTTTAAGTGTTCTCAGTGATATTCAGCTGATTTTACTGTCCAAACTCAATACAATTAAGAAACAATTAACAAATGTAAAAACAAAATTATATTCCCTAATGTTAAATATTCAAATATATTGTATTTCTAAAGTCTGATGCATTTAAATTATCCCTGCTTCCCAAATGAACTGGTTAATAAAAACACTCAACATGCTAACAAACACATAATGTGAGGAAAAGAATAAGTATCTACTAATTGGCATGTTTGTTAGATCTGAGGCCTGTCAAAAACATGTCTTTTGATGAATGGTGTAGCTCATATCTTTAATCCCAGCACTCAGAAGGAAGAGGCTGGAAGATCTTTGAATTTGAAACCAGCTTGGTCTATAGAGTGAATTCCAGGATAGCCAAGTCTACACAGAGAAACCCGGATGCATATATATGTATAACTTTATATATACAACTTTATGTATATTTATAACTTTATATATATTTATAACTTTATATATACACTATATATATTTGTATATATAAATTCATATATATACTTTATATATAAATACTATATATTTATATATACACTTTATATATAAAGTATATATAAAAATATATGTATTTCTAAAGTTTATGTATATATAAAACATACATGCACACACACACACACACACACACATATATATATATATACACAAACTGTATACCTCAGTTTGCTAATGGGATACTGAGTACAAACAAGGCTTAAAAATAGTCTTATGCTCAAGGACTTACAAGCCCTTTCACTCCTCTCTGCCTGGTCTTTCACTACAGAACATTCCCACAACTCCCACTGTATAAAATTTCAATTCATGTAATCATTCTCAGCCCTCCTACTTCTCAGTGAATATTTCTCTATTGTTGAAGCTCTGCTCTGCTGATTTCCCTTCATATGTCAAGACTGCAGGGGAAGGAAGAAGAGAAGTGTGCTCCATTTTATTGCCCAGGATTCTTGAGCTGTTTGGATACTAGCATAAAGTAATATATGCAGTTTCTGATATTACAACACTGTGACAAAGTATTAATTTTCATTTTTACTACTACTACTTCTACTATATATATTCATATAGATTTAGTTCATGTCATTTGTTATATATGTTAGTATGTGTTAGCTTTTTTCCCTCTAGAACAACAGTTGTATCTTCTGGTTTGTTCAGAAGAATGTTTGAGCGTTGTTCTTTAGGAATAAGGCTGTTGGTTCAGTTACTTCAGCTATTTTTTATTCAGTAGTTCATTGAGTAAGAAGGGTTCCATATTTTTCTTTCCTAAATATATTTGTCTGTATTAGTTTCATAGATTTTTTTATTTTAACATGGTTCACTTTGCCAGTTATAGGTTCCTCTTTAATGTATTGAAATGAATTTTTCCTTAAAAAATAAGTTATTATTGTACATTTTGAGAAAATCTGCACACATATGCCAAGAAACATAGCACATTTTTATTTTATATCAAGTAGGGTTTCTCTAAATTAACAGAAATGATATAGATATTTCTGACAGTTCCATAAACTTCTAGTAATTGTCCTGAATTTATTTGTACTTCCTTTATTTTTAGCACTATTGTATGCTGAAATCTTGAAACATAAATGACCATAAAATAATCATTTTTATGCAAAAATGAATTAAACAACTTTGGTAGGCTGTTCATCTATGTGAACCTGTTTTGGATTTCTTAGCATTTCAGATATTGTATGGTTTTTATAAAGATGTGTGAGTAAAAGTATCTCTCTTTTTTAACTTTCTCAAGGAGCTTATTCCAATTCTTAATTCCTTGAAATTTAATGACACATTTGAACTTAAGTGTCCATAAACCCTGAAGATCACTGACTGACAAATGTGCAATGTAAAAGAGTCATGCAATCTTTTCTATCACATTTGCCACCTCAATATTAGATACCATAGTAATATAGCATTGAAACTTACTTGAACATTCATAACTATTTGTGCTGATTCACCTTTTCTTTTATGTTAGCATTTTTTGTGTCCTTCAATAAGACCTGGTTATAATTTTAATATTCATGCTTTTATATTTCTTGATTAACTGATTACTTTGTTCTCCTAAAAACTACACATAAATCTACCTGGAAAACAACTTTATTAGCCAACTAATGAGCCATTATACTTGGTATGTGTTACCAGAAAAACAAAGGATTAAATTCATATTAGTTTACATTAATTTTATATTTAATAGCAACCCTATTTATAATAGCCAGAAGCTGGAAAGAACCCAGATGTCCCTCAATGGAGGAATGGATACAGAAAATGTGGTATATTTACACAATGGAATAATACTCAGCAATTAAAAACAATGAATTCATGAAATTCTTAGGCAAATGGTTGTATCTGGAAAATATCATCCTAAGGGAGGTAACTCAATCACAAAAGAACATGCATGGAATACAGTAACTGATAAGTGGATATTAGCTCAGAAACTCTGAATACCCAAGACACAATTCACATATCAAATGACTCCCAAGGAGGAAAAGAGGTGCCTGATTCTGGAAAAGCTTGATTCAGCGCTGTAGGGGAGTACCAGGACAGAGAAGTAAGAGGGGGTTGATAGAAGAATGGGTGGAGGGAAGAGGGCTTAGGGAACTTATGGGAAGGGGGAGACCGGGAAAGGGAAAATCATTTTGAATGTAAGCAAAGAATATTGAAAATAAAAAATTATATATATAAAAAGAAAGCTAGCTCCAGATTTTAGCGCCAGTCTGACTATTCAGTTGAAATCTACCTGTAGAAAATGAATTTAGCTCCAAATAGATGGAGCTAGACAACATCATACTAAGTGAGGTAACCCAGACTCAAAAGGTGAATCATGGTATGCACTCACTAATAAGTGGATATTAACCTAGAAAACTGGAATACCCAAAACATAATCCACACATCAAATGAGGTACAAGAAGAAAGGAGGAGTGGCCCCTGGTTCTGGAAAGACTCAGTGAAGCAGTATTTGGCAAAACCAGAACGGGGAAGTGGGAAGGGGTGGGTGGGAAGACAGGGGAAGAGAAAGGGGCTTATGGGACTTTCGGGGAGTGGGGTCTAGAAAAGGGGAAATCATTTGAAATGTAAATAAAAAAATTATATTGAATAAAAAAAAAGAAAAAAAAAGAAAATGAATTTAGTAGCCAGAAGGCTCAACTTTATTCATAGTATGTCTTTTTTGTATGCCATTGTTTTGTATTTTCAATGATTTCCCACATTTTTATGTCTTCTTTTTTATGTTGTCATAAGAGAACCAGTCTTCTCCTCGTGGGCTTCAGATAAAGATGTAGAACTCTCGGCTCCTCTAGTAACATGCCTGCCTGGATACAGCCATGTTCCTACCTTGATAATAATGAACTGAAACCCTGAACCTTTAAGCTAGCCCCAATTAAATGTTGTTCTTATAAAAAAGAAAGGACTCAATTATTGCATCCTTCTTCTCTGCTCCCACCCTAAAATGGACAGGGCAGGAAGATGGGGCTTTGATAGAGTCACTGCAATTGCTCTGACCCTTTCAAGTTTGTCAACACAGCAGAAAACAAGCATTAATTCCTCACTTTGAATCCAAAAGCTGTTTTGTCTTCTCAAATAGTATAAAATGCAGTATTTGCATATATGTAAATTATACATATGTATGTATAAATATAAATATATATGAATATGCTACACATTTGAGGGAAGGTATAAGAAGATTTGAGTGAAGCTTGCTAGAAGGGGCTTGGTGTAGAAATCAGAGGTTGGGAAACTCATAGAATTTGATGTCAATTAAGGACATAAAACACACCTTGAGCATTCAGAATTTTAAGGAATTATTCTCCTAAAATAGAAGGAAATTACACTTCCTCAATGTTCATTATCATCATGTTCAATATGCATTTATTGAAAGGCTTTCTTTTATTTGAATGATTGCTAAATGACAGCATGGTTTGGGATTTGCATATGAGAAAAACAATAGGCTTTGTTTTTAATAAATTAATCTGCTGTCCCTTGAGAATGAAGATACAAATGAACCATTTTAAGATAACAGAAAAATTAATTATCTTCAAAACAATACATTATTATAGTAAAAAAAAAAGACTAGCAATGGGAAGACCTGCCCTTTTTCTGAAGGGAAACTTTGGAAGATTAGACTGGAAGGAGAGTGGAAGGGAAGGGCAAGGACTGGGAGGAGAGGATAGAGGAAAAACTGTACTCAGGATATAATTTATGAGAGAAAAAATTTTAAAAAATAAAAATAATAAATGTACAATTTAAGAAGTAGTTTTTAATTTGTTTCTGTGCCAGAAGCAGCAATTGGGCACAGGCTTAGTGATTCATGGTTAATCTGGGTATTACATGGAAAGATGGGGCAGTGTGACTCTGAGGCTTTCCTGGGCTATTGTGCATTATCAGACTAGCCAAAGCCACAAAGAAAGATGTCTTCTATAAAGAAGTACAATAGCAATTTCAAAAACAGCATTTTGACATATGTTACTGACTTCAAAAGAAAATTGCCATTAATATAATGAAATAGTTACAGCAAACGTGGTTGGATAATCATGGCTGTTTAATAATTCCTAAAGTTGGATATATCTGAAGGAAACTGGAATATGCATATCAAAAATTATGAAACAAGGCTTTTAACATTTTAATGAAATTACACAAACCAGGAGAACTGAGATGTGGTGGATGCGGCAACAGGAGATTTTAACTAGAGTTGAAGATTGCAGCATCCTGGGGGAGCAGAGACCATCTAAGGTAGGAAGTTATCATCAGAGTGAGTTGATACAGGAAAATTCAAGAGAATTTCCTAATGATTTTATCGTCCACATGTTTCCCAGATTCATTACAGTAATCTGCAATAAGGAATCCTATGAATATGAAGCTGTTCAAGATTGAGTTGAACCAATGAATCCGCCACTTCACTGTAATGAAGAACACCACCTGGAGTCATCATCTTGCACACATAATGTTTGTTTTAGCAGAGACATTTCCTGTGAGCATCACAGGATCACCACCATCATGCAACACGAATTTGTGCTGTCACTTGCAGAACACCCTGACCCTGACTTTTGGTAATTACCAGGCCTTTGGTAATAAAAGTAGGGCCATTTCCAATCCTCATAAAGGAAGGGACTTATAGTCATCAGATTTTTGCCTACTTTTCCAACACTACATCCTCAGACCAAAGAATTTCTTATATTCTTTGTGGTTCTGGAGTATTCAAAAGCTAGAAATCCATCTTGGGATTCAGTGACTCAGTGAGGGTGAGTGGGTACCCATGATTCCAAGTCAGCATGTTATTGTAGGTTATGCCAAGCTCATTGGTTCATGAAGTACCTGAAAAGAATAATTTCTGTCGTCTGTGAGTGCTCTATGTCATGTGAATAGATATTTGTTCATATTACTTGAGGAAATGTCATGCAACTATATGCAAATGGACTGGACAGTAGGATGTTGTGGCTGCATGCCATGACTTCTATTAATAACAATACTGAGGAAGATAAAGATAAAAGTAGAGATAATATTTCATATAAAAATTTACCTGTGATTATTTTTGTTAGTATTGTTCTCTAAATATTGAGAATATCTTTGATGTTGCCTACACACTACCTTCCAAAATTTTTCCATTTTACTTTGATTATTAATACTATAATACACTTTTTTAATTTCTTTCTTCCCATCTCTCACAAATTTAGTACTATTACTTTCTATAGTTATATGTATTTAACTCTTAACTATTTGTTTATGGGTATTAGATAATGTATTTATATGTTAGTCGTAAAGTAACCTTGTCCTAGTTTGTTCATTATTTATATATTTATGTATTTATATATTTATATATTTACATATTTATATATTCGTATGTTTGTATATTTGTTTATTTATAGTTATAAACTAACTTTGCTCTTATATCTTAGCTCTATTTATATTTTCACTGTCTTTCCCCCCCCTTGTGCCATTCTGGGAATTAGTTTATTTCATAAGAGTCAGAGGTTCTTACAAAATTACCTAATAGGAAAAGCACATATTTATCTATAACATGTCAAAAAAAAGGTATATAAAGTAAACTTATTTTTTGCTAAATACTAAAATACATACAAGTTATGCTTCCTCAATGATAATTACTATCAAGTTTGTATTAATTAAAAACTTTCATTTAAATGTTTGTTAATTTACTTTATGAATGCATTTAAGTGACATTTCTAATAGGATACATTTTTGAAATATTCATGTACAAAAACATGCATATAAAATTAAATACATTGAAAGCTATCAATAAATTGGTCACAATTCACATTTCTCATCATAACTACCTATTTTAACAAGTTGTGTTTAGTTTGATTTATTTCTGTACTGTAGACTAATTTTGGTTCCAAATTTGCTAACCCCATTTCCAAACTTCTATTATTTAAAATTCATTCATTAATTTTATTAGTACTTAGTTTTTATACAATATGTCAATTTCCCTTTACATTTTGGTGTGTGTGTGTGCATTTGTTTGTTTTTTCATTTGTTACTGCTGAGTACCAAACCAGAGGCCTCACACATGCTGGGCACTAATGACACTTATTTCTACTCCCTGTAGGTTACTGTTTACAACGTTGCTTCTGTGTTCTTCTCTTACACAAGACAATATGGTAGTCTGAATGAATATGACTTCCATGGTGTCAAAACTTTCCTTGTCTAGTACCCATATGATGAGCCGTTACTAGCTGTGCCCAGATTGGAAGCGGGATGCTGTGCTGCTCCAGAACCATGCTTTTCAGAGCACTGACATGGTAAGGACAACAGACTAACTCTTTGAACTTGTAATTAAGCCCATCGTGAAATGCTTTCTTTTATAAAAATGACCTTGGTCACAATAAAAAACAGAGTAAATTGCTGAGGTCAGGAGGGCTAAGAGGGGTTTATCAGTATCACAGCTCCTCTTATACCCCATGCATGTGGAAATACATAGCCCATCAGTGAAGTTTAGAGGCAGAAGAATCAAAGAACTCAGAGTACCTCTAGTTCTCCCTTTACAAGGTGCTGAAACAACGTTAATATCTCAGGGTCTGGAATGTTTGACCATGCTTTATGTGGAAACTGCTAAGCTCCAGACCTTGCTTGTCCTGCTTCCATTTTCTCATTCTCCATGCCAGTCCTTTGCTGGCCTTTCCAGCCATGACTGGTAGGCAACAAAAGCTGAGTGGACCTTGTTCCCTCCCAGGACAGTGAGGGCTGTTTCATCCTACCTAGCTCCTGAAAATATATTATTAAAACATGCTTCATTTATCATAATAATGCTTTCATGCTTATTTAATTACAGAATGCATTAACTCATTTTATCACAATTGTTATCATAATTATTTATGTTGGGATCCTTGTTTTGATTACTGTTGATATGGAACATTTTTAATATGTAGAAAAGTACATCTTCATTTACAATATTGGTTGAATTTTAAGTTTGTCTTACATCTGCAGTCTACTAGATAAAATGTGGAAGAAAATGCATTGAGAATTGAGATGTCAGTGAATGTACAGACTTTTAAATATATATATATATATATATATATATATATATATATATATATATATATATATATACATGATATAAATAAATATAGTGTAATATAAATAAGTGTCATTAGAACAGCTAGTGCCCAGCATGTGTGAGGCCTCTGGTTTGGTACTCAGCAGTAGCAAATGAATATATGTATGTATGTATGTTTATATATATATATGTATATATACATATATATATATATACACATATATATATGTGTGTGTGTTTGTGTGTGTGTACATGTATGCGTATATATATGTGTGTACATATATAGATATATGTATACACATAATGCTGCTAATCAATATATGCCATTCTTCTATTGCTTTTCTTTTTTCCCTAGTAATTATAAGCAATTATAGCTTCCATCAAACAGATACTGATTTTGTTACTAGACATTTTAAATATTGCTAATGTCACATTTTAAACAACATAAAACTAAGTTTGCATTTTATTATCTATTTTTAACAGGAATATTATTTCTGCTCCAGCACCATGACATGAGGAAGCAAAAATTTCCTGTTTCCTTGTTCTTAGTTTTGACATTTCTCTGTAGCTCTTGTCACCTCAGCTGTGCCCTGGGCACATTCTTATTGAGGAGGTCAGCCTTGGAGGGAGGAAAAAGTCTCACCTTTGTTTGGAAACAAGAAGAGAGAAATGATTCACTGGTAGAATGCTCAGGTTGCAAAATCAGATATAGGTCATTTCAAGTTTTAGCTTAAGTCCATAGATACAATAAGAATAAGCTAGTATACATAAATTTTTACTACATTAAGGGGTGTCTCTGTGTGTTTCAATGTGTATATTACATAATTGATATATAGAAACAAATGTGTCCTTCATCCAGGCTGCTTTTATTAATACTTTTGGAAGTTTTCATTAAAGAAGTTTTTACACAGAATCATTTAGTCACTCAATAACTATTTATTAAGCATGAAAAGAACAACAGGCTACACTACTGAACATTTATATTACTCTATCTTCAAGAACACATATCGATATATGGATATTATTGTTTGTATGAATGGAGTCTGAGGAGTCACCTGGATATATTTCTTGAAAAATTATTTTAAAAGTTTTGTAAGTTTATTTATTGGACCTACTTCTGTCTATCTGTCTGTCTCAGTACTGCTCTCTCTCTCTTCATTAATTTATTGATTGATTCACTTTACATCTGATCACACACACCCCAACTTCCTCTCCTCCCAGTCCCACCCTCACAAACCCATCTGCCTTTAATCCCCTCCTCTTCAGAGAAGGTGAAGTCTCCCATTGTTACCACCCTGCCCTGGAACATCAAGTCTCATAGCAGGAGGGGAAGAGGATCCAAAGGTAGGCAGCATAATCAGAGACAGCAACCCTGCTCCAGTGGTTAAGGGACCCACATGAAGACCAAGCTGGATGCCTGCTAAAAATTTGTAAGGGGCCTAGGTACAGGCCCTGCATGTTCTTTGGTTAATGGTTCAGTCTCTATGAGCTCCCATGGGTCAAAGTTAGTTGCATAGCTGTAGGTCTTCTTGTGGTGTCCTTAACCTCAGCTTCTTCAACCCTTCCTCGTCTTTCCCACAATTGTTCCCAAGCTTTACCTACTGTTTGGCTGTGTGTCTCTGTATCTTTTTCTGTCAGCTGCTAGATAAATCCTTTTACAAAATGATATGCTAGTTTCTTGTCTACACGCATAACAGAGTATCATTAATAATGCCAGGGGATGCCTCTCTCACATGCAATGTGTCTCAAGGTAGGCTGGTCATTGATTGACTACTGCTCCAACCTTTGCTCTATCTTTGTCCCTGCACATCTTATAGGCAGGACAAATTTTGAGTTGAAGATTTGTAAGTTGATTGGTGTCTACCCTCCCTCCATTTGAAGTCCCATCTGGCTACCAGAGGTTATTCATTAGTTACTTAATTGAATAGCAAATTCACACTTCATTTATAAATGAAATAGTATTCATGTATATTTATGAATCAAAGTAGCCCTTCATTTTCTCCTTTACAATTATGCCTATATTCCTACCACCACTTTCTTTTCCCAATTCCATTGTTTTGTTTGAAAACCCACTAAGTCCACTCAGGAATGTCCAATATGCTCAGATATAGGACTATATACTGGAGCATGAATAGCCTCTCAGGGGCTGCTTCCCTGGAGAAAATGTATATTCTCTCCCTTTAACCCTACTATGGAATTCCTATTTGAACTTGAACTTTACTTGACAGAAATTACATTTAAACACTACTGTTCTTGGTAGCCTTCTTCAAGAACTTTCTCAGTATTTTAAAAAAAATAAAAAAATGGACCTGACAAGATGATGCAGTGGGCAAAGGCACTTTCAAGGAAACTCAAGGATCGCAGTCAAGCCTGGGCCAACATACATGGTGAACTGAGAGAATTAACCCTTTCACATTATTCTCTGACTTACACTTTCATATATTGGAATGGGTACATTCAAATATCACACACACACACACACACATCTCAAAAGTCCATTGTTTGTAACAGTCTTTGAAGAAAGCAAGCCTTGTTTTGTATAATCTATGGGTTTGACTTTAGATGCCTTGAAAATTAGCATACTCAGTAATTACTTTCATTTCTGTCACCTCTGAAACAAGGGTACACATGCACAGAGTTTATTACTGAGGGCCTCAGAAAGAATGTTTTTGTCTTGATTTATGAAATAAACCTTTCTCATGTAATTTCAAGGCCATCTTCAATAACAATTGTCAGTGGACTAAGATGCCCTGGTTCATGCTGTGATAATTAGTATAAGCCTAATTTTAATTACTTATTCTACTTTCTGTGTATTTGGCATTATTTCCTGTGACACTCCATGCTGTGAAGAGTATTCACACTGAGTTAATCCATCCCATTGGCATCAACACTGAAGAAAACAGAAGAGTACATAATTTCACATAAGAGCTGCAAACGTTCCATAAACAAAAAAGCTTCCACTTTTACTTTCTTCTTAAATATTAAGACCTTTTGTAGTACTGACTCAAAAATAACTTTTAACAATCATTTTAATGATTTTCTCAGTCTTCCTGTGCTCTCTTTCCTGTTTTTAATATAAAATATTTGAAACCACATTATGAGAATTATAAAAATTATAAATTTAAGTGGTGTGTCCATAGGAACCAGCATGAAATTTTAAAGATATATGGAAGCATTCAAATTAAGTAATACAGTATTCAGGCTCAAGGCACCCAACAGAGACATAATGTTCTTAAATAGTTATTGATATATAATAAGAGGAAAATATTTATCTAGAACAAAATTTGGTTTCTATCTCTGTCACACAAGCAGAATGATCTGATCGTACATAAATCATCACTAACTGCTTCTCCTCACTCATAATAAGCTTATAAAATAAGTAATGATTGTAAATTTCCTTTACAAAATGAAGAATGCCCAAGTATGATTAACTATACTAAATCTATTTATATTTGCATTCTTGTCATTTGGAGATCAAACAAAGCAAGATTTGACACATACTTGAAACTGCATTTCTATAAATCTCGTTTCCACTTTGATATTCAACTGGTATCTATATTTTCCATTTTTAGAAGTCCCTCTTTAAATAAAGGGCATCTTATTTTAACAATGAAGCTTTTCCAACTGAGAAAAACATAGGTAAGAATTTAGATATTTTTTTTTATTATTCGATATAATTTTTTATTTACATTTCAAATGATTTCCCCTTTTCTAGCCCCCCCCCACTCCCATATTTTTGTAGATTTAGAATGCTTCTTTAGAGCAGCTGACTGTGTTTGCTTACTTGGTTGTGTTGCCAGGAACAATTTCATTTTGCCTGTGATGATATTGCATCATTGACAGGTATCGTGACTTTTGGTAGTACTAAATCCCTTATTTAGAGGTTTACCAGCAAATATTTGACTACCAGGAGATACTGTCAGATCTCTCTGGGGAACTGAAAATAACCACATTCACAAATAGGCTGAGGTGAGTGAGGTACTTACCGAAGAAACAAAATTTAAGGTGTATAAACTTTATCATGCAAAATGTTTCCATTTGATATTTTTATCTTAGAAAAGTCATTATTCTATGAAGCTCCTGCATGAATATATATTCAACATTTTCCAGCTCATTAGAAAAATATCTAACTCATTGTTTACTTTACAGATAGGATCTTACCATGTAACCAAGAAAATTCTTAAATTCATCCTACTATCTCAGTATAAAACGTAACTCTTTCTGGAAAGACTCAGTGAAGCAGTATTCAGCAAAACCAGAATGGGGAAGTGTGAAGGGGTGGGTGGGAGAACAGGGGGAGAGAAGGGGGCTTGTGGGACTTTCGGGGAGTGGGGGGTTAGAAAAGGGGAAATCATTTGAAATGTAAATAAAAATATATCGAATAAAAAAAAAACGTAACTCTCTAATTACTTTGTTCTAACACATCTTTTGATATAAACTTATTCCACTGTTCTTTTCTCCCTCTAGACAGTCTCATGTATGCTTCCTTCTAAATCTTCCCATGCCCTCACTCTCAAATTTATAGTCTGTTTTACTTTGATTATTACAAAGGCATGATCACAACCTATTGAGTCCATTTTGGTTGTTTCTGTGTATATTGTTTCAGTGCTGAGCACTTTGGGTTAGATAATCAATTTTTGGCAGTAGGTAATCCCAAGGAATGGTCAATTCTTCATCAGCAGTAGTTACTGTAATTATTTTTAATATTTCTTATTTAATTAAAATAGAATTACATAATATTCTCTTCCTTTTCTTCACACATATTTTCCCATGAATCTTTCCAATATTCTCTCCCTTTCACAAATTTATAACCTCTTTTTCTTGATTAATATTGCTAAATCCATACTTGTGTGCATATGTACAACACACACATACACACACATACACATACACACTGCTCAGTCCATTTTTCTTTGTGTATATATGGTTTCAAGATTGACTACTCTGGGTTGAACAACCAATAAAGGGCTTATCTTTTGGAGGGGCTAATTCTTAATCTCAACTGCTCAGCATAGTCCAATTTATCTCAAACAGTTTAGTATAGAAAACCAGGGAACCCTTGGTTTTCTATCAGGGATGGAAGGAAAGCTCTTTTCTTAGAAGACAGAGATTCCTGCTGGATCTGACTTTAAAGTCTATTTTTTGTTGTGTAATTTCCATAGTTCCAGAAAATACTAAGGAAACTGTCAAGAGAAGGAAAGATCTAAGCAGTCTTGCCCATCTGTGACACCTGAGAACCATGACAATTTCAAGTATGGCAAGATTGGCATAAAGTACAATTAATGGCTGATATTCATTTATCTGATATCCAATAGTTGTCTAATTGAATGTAAGATCCATTTAACAGGAAGAAATTAGGCTTGGTCCTGGAAACCTACTCAGCTTCCTTGAACTAGCAGGGTCATAGACATTTAAAAAAAAATCTATTGTGGCTCCTTGTTATATTCTAAATTTTAACCTCTTACCCATAAAATATATGCAACCCCTCAGTATACAAAAGAAAACAAAATGAAATAAAACAAATAAAAAACCTAAAAGAAAACATCCTTACAGCACATTGAAACCATCAGAGAAATCCAAAACAGTAAACAATGCAACAGACCTTGGAAAGCCCAGTCCCCACTAACATGTCTGTGAACCAGCCTCTGTATCCTTTGGCTCAGGAAGCATTGCTAAAGTTTTCAACAGATGATGAGCATAAATACAAGGAAGTCTGGTGTGAAAACCTCCTTATTGAAATGTTTATAGACTAAAACTACAACAGTAGCTATATCAGTGGGCATGTTAATATGGAAAGGGGAAAATTTCATGGGGTATCATCATTAGATAAAGAACAATAACCAACTGATTTAATATTCATCAAAATCAAATTTCATGCAAAACAAATCCATGATAAGAAAAAGAAAAGAAGACTGAATTTTCCTGGAAGATTTTTCTGATTATGCTAGTTTAGTCAACTTCAAATAACCATATATATATATATATATATATATATATATATATATATATATATGAAGAAGAATCGCCATAGTACTGTTTGGAATTGTCCCCACCTGATTGACTTCCAGGCTTATCTGTGGATTTTTTTTTATCTTGAGTAATGATTGATGGAGGAGGGTCCAGCCCACTGTGAACCCTGCAGGCCATTGGGCACAATCAAGTAAGTTTTTTCCTCCCATGCTTCTTGCCTTTGCTTCTAGTTGAGTGACAGCCATGACATCCCTCAATGATTGACTGTAATCTGGACATGAATGCCAAATAAGCCCTTTACTCCCCAAGTTGTTTTGGTCATAGCATTTATCACAGCAATGTAGAGGAAACTAGGACACTGACCATCCAGGTTCATGAATTAATTGAAATCTAATTTTCTTTCCTGATATAAAGATAAACATTTATGCATGGTTTTCAAAAAGCAATTCAAATTGAATCAGGCATATCTATTTGTAACCATGAAGTAGCATTGTCATGAAATTAAAATTACTTGTGACAGCCCAAAGGAAACAGAGACAACATGAAATAGATATTCTTGATAATTTCATATAAATTCTGAAATGGGAGAAAGTTGAAGTCTCGTGGTAAATTAATTTGTTTTACTTTATAGTATATACTTAACACATAGAACATGGTAATTTAACTTAACACATGTAGCTAAATAGTTAATGTTATCAAGTAAAGCAACCCATTTAACATTTTATATAGTTATTATAATTTTTAGGAGTGCACCACAAGTGTTTTAAATGAGTATTTAATTTGTTATAATTTCATTAATATATATTAGTGATACATAATACTGGGTTTAAAATGATACCTTCATAGATATTTATTATCTATTATGTAAATATTGTTCTTTTAGAACCTCAGTTACCCACTGTGCTCTCCCAATTTATTTTTAAGATTTACTTATTTATTTTATGTAAGTGAGTGCACTGTTGCTCTCTTCAGACACACCAAAGAGGGCATCTGATCCCATCACAGATGGTTTTGAGCCAGCCTGTGTTTGCTGGGAATCAAACTCAGGAACTCTGGAAGTATGTCTAATTGCTGAGCCATCTCTCCTCCTCTCTTGTAAGGCACTTAGTGTTGGGTATAATTCTCAAGCAAATCTCACTTTCCAAATACAATCTTTTGTAAAATATCAAACAAAAGTTTGTCTTCATACTTATGTGATTCTTTAGATTTCTAAGTGTCTTTATCCTAAGAGAGATAGAGACAACTCTATTTCGAGTATAACAGCCAATATTAAAAGATTTAATGATTCCAAAACCTGTTACTCATCTCTGTATTTTCTCTGCATTTCTTTTTCATATTAAAAGTTTATACACTTAAAATGAAATGCCCATGTTTGCTGTTCAAATTTTACATGTCTGAACAATGTACATGACTACATGTATCAGACTCATATTGTTTAGTTTTTTATATACCTTAATTGCACTATTAAAAGTTATATTGGAGAATTTATTATTTACTACTTTTTACATGTTAACTCATGTTTTGTGATTTCCAAAAGTTATGATATTTTCCTTCTGAGAATTATCTAGAATTATTAGCCATCTTCATTCATTCATATATACACACACATACATAATGCACACACACACACTACACAAATTCCAGTAATACTGCTTAAACAAGTATATGTTACTTGTTTGAAAACAAGGTATATGTTACAGGACTGAATATTAGGAAAACTAATTGCAGCACATATTAGATGTATTTATTTTTGTGTAGCATTGACTGGCTGGAGTTTTCAGTTCAGTTTTTAAGTATTTTTGTATCATTTCATAATATTTTTGATAGTTGAAGAAAATTATGTTTGAAATCAAAAGTCACTTGGATGAAATTGTAATTTAAATCGCTTCAAATAAAAAACTGCCAGTCCTAGGAAATAAGAAGTCTCAAGTTGAGAAATGTTAATTGTACCAGATTTTACTTAGTTTTTTTTTTTAAGAGGTAGTGTAGACTCTTTAATGGAAATCAGATATAGTAGAAATATCTGAACAGAACTCATCCCGTTGCCATAGTAACAAGAATCATTCAATCTCATGCTGATTAAGAAGAGGAAACCTGAGAAAACACCTAAGTCACAAATGACGAAAATCTTTGGAAATCTTGCTTTGTTCAGCGTTCCAACCTAGTTGAAGATAAAGAGATTGCAGTTCACTCCGCCAAGACTATAGATATCACAAATGAGAAAATTCTTCTTGAGCTTAGCTCTATTAGCAGATAGCAATGTGGAAACAATGTAGACTCTTTGAAGGGCAGACATTTAATCAAACATTTAAAGTTGACTGAGGACTGTGAACAGGTTTCTAATTAAGTGATACCTTTAAATGGCTTGATTTCATGAACTGGTAGCATAATTAGATTTTTCTCTATGTTTAACACAAGAAATTTTGAATAGGTAAGAAAGAAACCACAGGCTCTGTCATGAGAAATAGTGTCAAGTACTCATACTGTCATGTGCAAACAAAGTAAATTGGAATCACACATCTTTTCAGGAATATGAGGCATATTGTATGTATTATCTCAGAATACATTCTATAATGAGGAATGTGCAGGAGCTAAGGAAAAAGTACCTTTATTTTGGAAAAGGTATTGTGATAGTTTCTCACTGGAATTAATATCTTCCCTTCAACAAAATGAGATAAAATGATGATATATAACATTAATGCAGAACTGTCTTAGCTTCATCAACTGTCTTAGCTTCAGATATTTTTGTCACCACAAAAACAGCCTCTGAATAATAGGCTTTGTGTCTTTCAAGAGAGGAAAATCATTGGAAACCAATTTTGTAATGATGTTTGTCTTTGTAAATCTTACAGAGGCTTTATTAAGTCCAGATAGTAAAATCAAATTACTGCTTCCTTTAAATTCAAAACAAATGAAATAGGCAAATCTACCTAAAAACAGAACACTATGTTGCGATTATGTGTGTATACACAGATTTAGATTAGTGATAGTAATTCATCCAGAAAAGATGCTTTTGCTAGCTCAATCATGATAGTAAGATTGATTTGTAAGAGAGGAGAGGTATTGCGGATGCAAAAGATTTTGAGGTGGTCTCATTAACAGGTGAGATGTTCCTAGTAGATATTGTGAAAGGATAAAAAGAGTCAAGTAAATGTTGAAGACTTCTATATTGCATGTAATTGTTCAAAATATTCCAACTCAAGCTTATCTGAGTGCATGGAACAAATAGTGTAAATGATATTTTTATTTCAGCTTTTGATCTCCTGATGTTCTGTAAACCTAAGTGGAAGTGGGAAAGAAAGCTCTCACTATTCAGTTCCATGTGAATTGTGTTCACAAAGCACAGCATAGTGAAGAAGAGAGAGGAAATTGGGGGGGGACAGTAAAAATATCCCATAGTATTGCTAATTTGCAAGATGTGATACTCAAATACTGTTCCACTTGTGATACCATTTTGTATAATCCTTCACTGACAACGACTAAAATATTCTGAAAATAAAATGCTTCCAGAATCTTCTTTTATTCATTATACCTTCATTTACATAACATAATGAGTTAACTATCATATGCTCACTGGTACTGTGAATTGCCATAACAACCTTTTATTTTCAAACATTTCTCTGTGTTCCTTTGAATAATTTCCACTTCATCATGACATCTTATGTTCCACATTTTATAACTAACTTTCTGTTCTGTTGGATAGTGCTCTGTTTATAATTTTGATTAATTATATCATCTTTTTGCTACAAAATGAATTTTACCTTGTGCTTTCTGTTTTGAGTCAAATATTAAATAAACAAACAAAAATCAATCTTACAAATATAGTTTCTAGTTTTATTAAATAAACTTCTATTATATGATAAAACTAAAGTAAATAACACTAAGACTATGACTAATTAAACCTAATATTTTATAATGTTTCTGAAAATATAGATTTAAAATTTGTTTAATTTGAATTACTTCACAAGGATGGATGATGTTCCTCCTGGAGTCCACATACTATAAAATAAAAAGGCCAATAGCAGACGTGGTACACCTCTCACAGAGCTGCTGGTAAGGAGGGGTTCAAGAAACTCTTTAAACAATGTAAGCTCCAGCCATTGATTTTGTTTGCTAAAACAAACTTAGAACTTTAGCTAAAGCCCTATTGTTGACACCACCACACACTTTGCCATAGGACTTGTAGAAACCAAACAGCAACTAGAACCTCACTCTATGATGGCCAAATTTCTCAATGCCATAAATTTCTAGGTCAGCTGTGCCAGGCAACTAGTAACTAACCTGACAAGATCTATTAATTCATGCTATGGTGGCACAAAGTAACTGGTCATCATTCTAATTCAATTTAAGGCATGATCAATGGGAAAGAATTCCTTTTAGTGCTTGAATCCTGCTCCAAAACTAGAGGCTAGAGATCATTCACCTTGGGTGAGAACCTATAACTATTACTTTGCTAATCAGATACAGTATTCAACTACCTTATATGTACATACCCTTAAATATTAACTCTCAACTCAACAGCTTATTTTACAGTTGATGGAATTTAACACCAAGATACACAAATAATCAAAGTATGGTAAATAAGGGACCATGTAATGTTCACCTCTAATCTAATATTTGCATCATACCTCCAGAAACTACTGTGGGAAAGGAGATTCAGAGTAATTACAAGAGCCCAAGGTCAAGGAGGAAAACTATAGAGCTGCATTTTTTTTTTCTGAACACTTTAAGTCTATGGTAAGGTTCATAAGACCAGGACAAGGTCATAGAGTCAGTATTTCAGCATGGATAATTGGTTTCCCTCAAGGCATTTTTATTTGTTTATTTTAATTATTTTATTTATTTACATTCCAGATGTTGCCCCCCTCCTGCTTTCCCTCTCACAGTTTTTCATCCCATTCTTCCTTTACTTTGGCTCTGAGCGGGTGCTTTCCCCACTCTTGATGCCACTTCCCTGGGGCATCAAGTTCCTACAGGATTAAGCACATTCTTTCCCACTGAGACCAGACAAGACAGTCCTCTGCTACATATGTGCTAGAGGCCACAGACCAGCCCCTGTATGCTCTTTGGTTGGTGGCTTAGTCTCTCGGAACTACCAGGGGTCTGGGTAAGTTGACACTCTTTGTATTTTATGGTGTTCCCATCCCCTTCAACTCCTTCAATCTTTCCCCTAATTTTGTATAGGTATCTGTGACCTCAGTCTAATGGTTGGCTGTAAGTTTTTCCTAAAGTTCTGTTGTACAACCAAAACCAATAACAATAACTGCCTGATAGACTTGTGTGCCTTTCCAAGAAGTCCTGCTGGCATTAAGAACATCCAGAAAACTCCAGGGATAATCAAATAACTAAAAACCAGCATAAAAATAAAATCAACAAGAGCCAGGGCAATATGGCACCACCAAAGCTCACCTATCTACTACAGCAAGCCATGAATATCCTAACAGAACCAAAGCACCAGAAAATAACCTTAAATCCAACCTTATAAAGATGGTAGATGCCTTTGAAGAATAAACAATTAAATCATTTAAATAAATACAGGAAATACAGTCAAACAGATAGAGGCCTTTAAAGGGGGGAATGGAATAAATTTCTTAAAGAAATATACAAAATGAATAAAACTGTTCAAGATCTGAAACAAAAATAGAAATTATAAACAAAACACAAACTGAGGGAAACTTGGAGATGGAGAACCTGGAGAAAAGAACAGGAACTACAACTAAAACATCACTAACAGAGTACAGGAGATGGAAGAGAGACTCTCAGACATAGAAGATACAATTGATGAGATCAATATACCAGCCAAAAAAATACTTATTTTAAAGAAAAGATTCTAACACAAAACTTGCAAGAAATCTGGGAAACTATGAAAAGACCAAATCTAAAAGTGGTAGGAATCCAAGGATAATATTTCTATTTGCAGTGCCTCGAAATTATTTTCAAAAAAATAGTAGAAGAAAATGTTCTCTATTTCTAGAATGAACTGGAGACCTGGGATAGTGGAAGCTCCTGGGAGTTTATGAAGCTCGCCCTATCTGAGACTCCTAGCAACTGGGGGCATGGAGACAGAAATGGCTACCTCCTGTAACCAGCAGGACTTCCAGTGGGGGAGGGGCCACCAATCTACCCACAAAATCTTTGACCTAAAATTTGATCTGCCGACAAGATGTTCAAAGATAAAGATGGAGCAGAGATTAAGGAGCCAACCAATGACTGGTCCAACTTGAGACCCATCCCACGAGACAGAGCCAACTTGACAGCATTAATGGCAGTCTTCTATCCTTGCAGACAGGAGTCTAGCATAACTGTCTACTGATAGGCTTCATCCAGCAGCTGATGGAAACAGATGCAGAGAGCCACAGTCAAACATTAGGTGGAGCTCAAGGAGACTTGTGGAAGAGTAGGCAGAATGATTGAGTAAGCCAAGGAATCAAGAACGCCACAAGAAGACCTATGGAGATAGGTAACCTGAGCCTATGGGGACTCAGAGACTAAAACACCAACCAAGGAGCATGTATGGGTTGGACCTACATTCCCTATACATTTTTAGTGAATGTGCATCCTGGTCTTCATGTGGGTGCCCTAACAATCGGAATGGGGCTATCTCTAACTCTGTTGTCTGCCTTCCTCTAGCTGGACTACCTTGTCTGGCCTCAGTGAGAGAGTATGTGTTTGTTCCTGCCAGGATTTGAGGTGCAGGTGTGCATTGTTACCCACAGTGTTCTTCCCTTACTCTGAGGAGTAGGTGAAGGTGTATTGGGGGGAGGGGCATGTGAGGGTGGGACTGTTGAGGAGAAGAGGGAGGGGGATGTAATCAGGGTGTAAAATAAAAAAAATGAATGAATAAATAAATAAATGAATAAATAATTAATAGAAAATACTAAGTGTCTAAATATTTGTTAAAAGGAAAAACTGCTCTTGAAAAGAAAAATAGCAAACACACATTTGTTGTATCAGTCCCTTACCAGAAAATAATTGGACAGCACAGAAAGATACAGTAGGTCACCTCGGAAAAGGACAGTGTTTACAAGAGACTGTGCCTGATAAGAACAGCAGCATTATGAGTCTGCAACCACCATCCATCATATTTAGAATACAAGTAAGGATAAGATTTGGAAAATGGTTATGTCCTGGCAGTGCTGATTTTTCAATTGGAAGAGGTGTAAGTGCTTTTCCCGGAGATCTTTCTCTCAGAGTATTTTCCTCATTAAAAGCAATTAAACTGTCAGCAGCACAGGTAAGGCGAATGCAAATGACTCTGCGTCTGGCAACAGAGGACAGACATTTCTGCAATCAGAGAGGAGTCTTGGGAGCCTTGTGAACACAGAGCAGCTGCCTTTGCATTCTGTCAAAGAGACAGATTAAGGTTTAGCTAGACCTCCTCCCCCTGTGGCTGCTGATTCCTTGTAGAGTATAGTTGCCTTGCCATTCCACGAAGTTTTCATTATTTTAGTCACAGCCATATTTCACTCATACCATTGAAACTTTCAGGGAACTCATTTGCCACGTGTTTTCATTAGTCTTTTACTAGTAGCTCAGTCCCATGCGAAATAGTACAGTGTAAGAAGTGTAGGACACGGGTTTCAATGCTGACCTCTCTTTCTTTAAAGCCACATGCTCTTTCCTTTCAGCTTAGCATGAATAAAGGTCAAAGGTCTTATATTTGAAAGATGTTTATTTAAACCTGTGGTTCTTAGCTATCCAAAGTATTATGACATAACTTTAAGAAAGATTTCTGGGTAGTTTTTGCCCTTCATTTGGATATTGCTACCTGACTAGAATTGGTTAGTTTTGGATAGATAATTTACAGAATAATTCTGGTACTGTAAATCACTGGTGGGTCGATATCATTGCATAATATTTTACTTTGAAAGGCAGATTTTTATCATGGTTTATTACTAAGTGATTTTTCTTCATTTGTATATAAGGAATAAGCTACAAAATCCCAAAATATTGCAGCAAAGAAACACATTAAATGTATTAATTAGTTGAGAAGTGTATGCAAACAGAAGCCTTGTATGGCTGTCCTCTGAGAAGTTATGCTAGCACCTGACTAAGACAGAGGCAGATACTCACTGCCAACAATTGGACCTAGCCCAGAGACCCTAATGGAAAAGCTAGGGGGAGTACTAAAGGGGTGAAGGGGATTGCAACCCCCTAGGAAGAACAACAATATCGACTAATTGGACACCCTAGAGTTCCCAGAGATTAAACTATCAACCAAAGAGTATCCATGGGCCAGTCCATGGCTACTGCTCACATTTAGCAGAGGATCACCTTATCTAGCATCAATAGGAAGGGAGGCATTTGGTCCTATAGAGGCTTGATACCTCAAAGAAAAGGATGATGGATGGGAGAGCCATGTGTGAGAGGGGTATGGGGTGGGGGACTTATGGAGGGGAGACTGACCAGGAAGGGTAACGGCAATAGAAATGGAAATAAATGAAATTATTAATAAAAATAAATAGTAAATAAAAGGGAGGAGTCTAAACTGAGAACGGTTCTCGTCCTTCACAACAGCCAGTTCTTCTGTCAATGTTTCCCTTCGATCAGAAGACAAAAGCAGCATGGCTATGGTATAATGTGATGAGGCTGTATCTCAAGTTGGCAGAAGCCCATGGCAGCATGGTGAATAATAAACTGGTTTGGAAGCAAGGAAAATGCAGCATTGAAGGAGGCATGGAGTTTCCCTGCCTGTTTTTGTGCGTTTAACAGAATGTATAGGATGTTCAAACTAGCTACAGGATGCATTGAGAAGCCCCACAACTTTAAGTTGTGGTTGTAAAACAAGTTATAATAAGGACCCTTGATCGTTGAAGATGTTGGGAGCTATGGTAAATACCTTGAACAAAGTACAGCCAGACTAGAGCAAAGTATATGTGTTCTGTGGGCAGCAAAGCTGAAGACAGAACTACCCAAGTCTTTTGGAGCCTAGCTACCATTGCAAGCATCAAATACCTGACACTGAGCTGACGAATTTGGTGTTTGCCTTACTTTAATTTTTTTAAGATGGCATTCACTTTTTCATTTTTTATTTACTCTTTAATCTTTTTTATAGTTCAGATTTTATCCCCGTCCCAGTCCATCGTGTGACTGTTCCACCTCCCACACTGCCTCCCCTCCCACCACCCCTTGTCTCCAAGAGGATGTCTGCACCCCCACCCATACCCCACCAGAATTCCCCACTCGCTGGGGAACCAAGTCTCTCTCATGGATTAGGTGCATTTTCTCTGACTGAGTGCAGACCTGGCAGTCCTATGCGATATATGTGTTGAGGGGCCTCATATCAGCTGGTGCATGCTACCTGGTTGGTGGTCCAGTATCTGAGATATCCTGGGGGTTTATGTTAGCTGAGACTGCTGGTCTTCCTATAGGGTTGTCATCCTCCAGGCTTCCTCCTTGCTTCTTCCAGCCTTTCCATAATTTAATCACAGGGGTCACCAGCTTCTATCCATTGGTTGAGTGTTTTTACAGTTTTTAGCAAATAATTCCTTGCTATGTCAGAGTTCTTACAGTTTGAAACAAGACTATTTATTCCATGCCATTGTATGTTGGACACATGTGACGTAGTTTTTATTTTGTGGGAGCTCACAATTAAGAGATTACTTTGAGTTTTAGATGAAATTTGGAGGGTTGGCCTTTCAAAGTGTTAACAGTTTGTATTTGTTATAGTATTTAACAATTGTTATACTATAAGCAATTTGTTATAGTATTAATTAAATACTATAGTAACTTTGGGATTAAAATTGGAATTATGATATGAATATGTAATTTTGGGGATCATGGTTGATTTTGATCTAAAGTGATATGCTCGGGTGCAAAAGCCACAGAGTGGAATAGTTATAATTAACCTCAGTTCAATTAATTTCTATATTCCATAAATAACTCAGATGTTATTAATTAGTGCATAACTTAATAAATGAGGATTTTCAGTTAATAACTGTAGTTCCAGGCATGCAAATTTTTTATATATATATATATATATATATATATATATATATATATATATATATATATATATTGCATGTGTGTATGTATGTACATATATGTATATATGTGTATATAATGTTTATGTGTAAATGACATAAGAATCAATTTAAAATTACATGAAAAGGCCTAATAGGCAAATGATAACATGAAAGGTTCATACTATGGAAAAAGATATTAAAGTTTTGTTAATCAGAAAATCAATAATATGGCACTTTTGGTGAAATAAAAACTTTGGATAATGTCAAATATTGTGTAATATAAGGATAATAAGATATATTACAAATAATTGTGCAAAATATAAAAAGGCAATAAAATAATCAGTCACCATACATGAAAAATCAAAGATTTATGTGCATATATACTTACCCTCAAAGGCTAAAATCCTTTCATTATATTTGCCTGAAAGATCAGTGCTATCTTCTGTCCAAGAAGGGACTTTGAAAACCTTAACAAGGGTCTTACTGCATCTATTTTTATGTGGACAAATATAGATCTAAGAATAGAAATTGCTTGTGAGGGTGTGAGCCAACAGGACAGGATGTGAAAAGAAGAAATTTGAGCCTTTGGAAGGGAACACTCTATTTTCCAGGGAAATAGAGAATATTTCACTTTGTTTTTGCATTGAATCTATTCATAAAGTTTCCATTATAGTTATTCTGTTTAACTTGCTAGTATCTGTTAGTGTTCAAAAGAAATCTTCCTAAGACTGGGTGTTTTAATATACCTGCCCCAATGTTAATTGTTGTTTGGAAGTAATACTCAAATAAACCCAAATTTAAAAAGCAATTGCATTTAGAAGTTCTTCTTTAAAAGCTATTGAAACTCTTGATTTAGAATATTGACTTAGTTTTCTAAGAAATTCCATGAATATGCATTTTATTATCTTTAAAATGCATTTTTTAACCAAAGCAAAGAAGACATTATGAGATTAACCATTAAAATGATAGCACTATCGAACCTGTGAAGAGTTTACTACTTCAACTTTTCCAAGTATCACACTGCTTTTACAAAATAGTATTGTGTAGCTATATTAAACACTAGTCTACAGATCTGTCAAAAACACATCCAATCTCATAAAGTGTGATTGTTATGGTATGATAACTTTTCTATTGTAGCTTTCTAACTTTACAGCAACTTAGAGGCTGAAAATTTTGTTTTCTTAAAAAAATTGAACTAGTATGTTTGGGGGCATATTATATACTTGGCTTGTGTACAGAAGTCAGAGAAAAATCTTGGGCCTCAGTTCTCAAGCACATCTCTCCTTTTGTTTCATTTGATTTCTCTAATTGCCCTGGAATGTCATCACATAAATCAGACTTGTGGCCTCCTGAATCTCTATGATCTGCCTATCATGTTATCACTGAGGTTATGATTTGGGCAGATTCATTACATGGATGATGGGGCTACAATCTTACATCTCCACACTTGTAAGACAAGTGATCAGCCAACAGGCACTTTCACCCCAAAGATCTTTTACCCCAAAGATCTTTTTTCCTTTTTTCTTTTTCTTTTTTTTAAAATCAGCTATTGAAAGTCAGGCATATTAGGGCTCTAATTTTTACCATACACATGAGTCATGAAGTATGGTTGTTATTTGGGATTATAATAGCTACAGTCCAAAAATACATTCTATCTGACAAGATTGTTGGAAACATAGCCATTTCAGTATTTAAGGACACAGAGCTATTGCATAATGCGAGTTCATGTTAGCTTCTAAACTCTTCATGTCAATAAGCAAGGCAGATAACTAGACGACAAGAAAGATTTTCGGAGGACCTTGATCTATAAATTTTTATCTCGCACCTTTCTTTCTGTTTCTACATTTTACCTGCTTGTCTTAGGAAGTAAACAGCATAGATGAAGGTATATTTAGGATGTAGTGGAATAACAGTCAACAGTCAATGAAGGCAAAAACTTAGAAGAAAAATGAATAGAAAATGAACACCTGGTTGAAGAAAGGGGAAGGAAAAATCCCCAAATGAAATATGCCATGGAATGTGAACCAAAACTTTCATCATTGCAGTTTCCAAATTTTAACTTGTAATGTATCATTCACATGATAAGATGGCAAGTGCATATCGAACTCACAGGAAGCCAGTAACGTGTACTTGCTTTCATTAAGGTAACCATTAGTTGCTAATAGGTAGAACTTCATTTGACAATTCCAGCATCATAAAACAGCTAATTCTAATCTATGTTATAATTTATGTATCATTTTGTTGTTGTTGTTGTTGGTGGTGGTGGTGGTGGTGGTGGTAATTTTGTTTGTTTGTTTGTTTTGATGTTTAGCAATTTTGGTAGATATCAAATATTATAATAGTAAATCAATATTTTACATACTTTAGACTATATATTATTAGTATTTTATTAGTATTTTACATATAGCATAATGTCCAGATGAGACTGTGTGTGTGTTCAGGGTAGTATTGCCATACACATAATTTATGTGTTCAGATTCTTTTTCTCATTTTATAAGGAAAAATGTACTTACATCCCAAATACTGAAGCTTATGACCCTTCTGTGATTGTAGCAATTTAACTTTTATTTCTAATGAAACTCAGCACCAATATAAGAATACCGGAACATATATTTGAGTAATCCTGATATGTTGTAAAGCATCATTAGTTGGTGGTACCAAGTCATTTGAAGCTAGATTATATTAAAAACAAATGAAAAGGTCTTCTGCAGAAGATATTTAATAACTAACTTTATAGCTATTTCGTCACTTTTGAATGAAATCACTATTAAAGTAAGTCACTAGAGTAAAGAGTAATATGGGGAAACTTTCACAGCATGGAATTAAATATGCTATACAATTTGAAAATTAATCAGACTGGAAGCTATGATAAATAAAATCAAACAGATGGTAATGAAGGCAATATTCACAGCCTTCACTGAATAGTGACACACAGAATGATTCAGAGCCCAGGTAATGCAAATAACAATTACATTTAATAGCAGACAGCAGTGTGGGCGTGTGTTTCCATGTCCTAAGCAGAGAAGCAGATTGTTATTTAAAATCTGTACTTTTCTAATTGTACAGTACATCAAAGTAGGAAAAGAGTGAAATATAAAATTTATCCTAAAATTACTTGAGTAGAAAATGTATTGTTTAACTCGAAAGACAACTAAAATGTGGCTTATTGTCAAATGTAGGAACTATATATTTGAAATGTTTTACCTATGCAATATATTTTTATTAGATATATTCTTTATTTACATATCAAATGATTTTTCTCTTTCCTCGTTCCCTCCTGAAAGTCCCAAAAGCCATGTCCCCTCCCCTTGTCCCCCAATCAATCCCCTTCTGCTTCCTGAGAGAGCAGGTGCTGGCAAGGATGTGGAGAAAGAAGAACACTCCTCCACTGCTGGTGGGATTGTAAACTGGTACAACTACTCTGGAAATCAGTCTGGCGGTTCCTTAGAAAACTGGAGTACCCTGTCATACCACTCCTTGGCATATACCCAGAGGATTCTCCATCCTGTAATAAGAACACATGCTCCACTGTGTTCATAGCAGCCCTATTTATAATAGCTAGAAGCTGGAAAGAACCCAGATGTCCCTCAACAGAGGAATGGATACAGAAAATGTGGTATATTTATACTATGGAATACTACTACTCAGCTATTAAAAGCAATGAATTCACGAAATTGCAAGTGGGAGGAAATGGAGAATGTCATCCTGAGTGAGGTGACCCAATCACAAAAGAACACACATGGTATGCACTCAGCTGATAAGCGGATATTAGCCGAGAAGCTTGGAATACCCAGGAAACAATTCACATATCAAATGATGCCAAAGAAGGAAGGAGAGGCCCCTGGTCCTTTAAAGACTCAAGGCAACAATGTAGGGGAATACCAGGATAGGGAAGCAGGAGGGGATTGATTGGGGAACAGGGGGAGGGAAGAGGACTTATGAGACTTTTGGGTGGGGGGATCCTGGAAAGGGGAAATCATTTGAAATATAAATAAAGAATATATTGACTAAAAAGAAATGTGTGGAGTTCATTGTGTGATTTAAGCTTCACTAATTTTTTTTTTTTTTAATGAGTGTGGATGCTCTTGCCTTTGGGGAACAGATTCAGAATTGAAATGTCATCTTTCTGAATTTTTCTTTTTGTTTTTTATTAGATATTTTATTTATTTACATTTCAAATATTATCTTTGTTTAGTACATTTGGTGTATTAATTATTATTTGATGGGATGAATTTCTTTTCTGGTCAAATCTATTTGGAGTTCTGTAGGCTTCTTGTATGTTCATGGGCATCTATTTCTTTAGGTTAGGGAAGTTCTCTCCTATAATTTTGAGGAAGACATTTACTGGCCCTTTCAGTTGGAGATCTTCACTCTCTTCTACGCCTATAATCCTTAGATTTGGTCTTCTCATTTTGTCCTGGATTTCCTGAATATTTTGGGTCAGGAGCTTTTTGCATTTTTCATTTTCTTTAACTATTGTATCAATGTTTTCTATGGTATCTTCTGCATCTGATATTCTCTCTTCCATCTCTTGTATTCTGTTGTTGATGCTTGGATCCATGACTCCTGACTTCTTTCCTAAGTTTTCTATGTGCCGAGTTTTCTCCCTTTGTGATTTCGTTATTGTTTCTACCTCCTTCTTTAGATCCTAGATGGCTTTGTTTAATTCCTTCACCTGTTTTGTTCTGTTTTCCCTTAGTTCTTCAAGGGCTTCTCGCTGTTTATTTGTGTTCTCTTGTATTTCTTTAAGGGAGTTATTTATGTCCTCCTTGAAGCCCTCCATGAGGCCCTCCATCAGCACCATGACCTGTGATTTTAAATCCAAATCTTGCTTTTCTGGTTTGTTGGGGTATCCAGGACTTGCTGTTGAGGGAGAATTGGGTTCGAATGGTGCCATATTGCCTTGATTTCTCTTAGCAACGTTCCCACGTTTACCTTTTGCCAGCTGGTTGTCTCTGGTGTTAGTTGGGCCTGCTGTCACTGGCTGGAGCTTGCCCCTCCTGTGTGTGTACCTGTAGGCCTATCTCAGCAACCTTAGTTGAGCTGCTTTCTCCTGGCACAAATTGCCGTGGTGCTGCAGAGTTCTTGGGTGCAGATGGAGTCCTGGTGCAGTGTGTCCCAAGTGATCCTCTACTCTGGTGAAACTTGCCTACCAATCTGTTGCACAGTCACAGAAGCAAAGATGGCAGCTGAGCCACACTCTCTTGTAGTTGTATTTGGGTATGTACCTCTGTGGCCCCGCTCAGCTCTGGATGCAGGCTGTGCTGGCTGTCTTCTCCTCACTGACTGCTGGGTGTATAGCTGGCTTCCTGCACTGCTTGGAGATGGTGCACTGTGGCTGAGGCTGTTCCTGATCCAGAGGCAGAGATCAGAAGGCTCTTGCCAGAGACCTCCAGACTGGATCCACTGTTTTGCAGGATCAGACTCAGCCAGTGCAGGCTGCCTCTTCCTAACTGGCTGCTGGGTGTATTGCTGGCTTCCCACACTGCTTGGAGATGGCGTGCTGTGTCTGAAGCTGTTCCTGATCCCGAGGCAGAGACTGGAAGGCTCTTGCCAGAGGCCTCCAGACTGAATCCTCTGCTCTGCAGGACCGGACTCACCTGGGCAGGCCGGCCTCTTCCTAGCTAGCTGCTGGGTGTATCGCTGGTTTCCTGCACTGCTTGGAGATGGTGCACCGTGAATATTATTCTATTAATAATATTTGGTTGTGCTTGTAGAAAAGAGTCTAGCATAGCTGTCATCAGAGAGGCTTCACCCAGCAACTGGCAGAAACTGATACAGAGATCCACAGACAAATATCAAATGGAGCTCGAGGAACCTGTGGAAGAAGGGAAAGAAGGATTGTTGGAGCCAGAGGGGTCAAGTACACCATAAGAAAACCTTCAGAATCAACTAACCTGGGCCCATAATGTATTGTAGAGACTGTACTGTCAAACAGAGAACATGCCCGACCTAGGCACTCTAAACATATGTAACAATTGTACAGCTGGCTCTTTATATGGGACTCCAGAAGTGGAGCAGCAACTATCTCTGACTACATTACCTGCTTCTGGACCATTTCCCCCTAACTGCACTGCCTCTTCTAGTCTCCAAATGAGAAGATGCACCTACTCTTACTGTCATGGCTGGTTGATATCCATGGGAGATCTTCCCTTTTCTGTGAAGAAGGAGAGGACAGGAAGGGTGGATGGTGGAAGGGAATGTAAGAGGGCAGGACTGGGAGGAAAGGATGGAGGGGAAGTTGCAATAGGGATGAAGCAAATAACTTAATTAAAAAGAAAATAAAGAAAAACTAGAAAGGAATTTCTTTTTTTTTATGTGTAAATGGTTTTTTTTTTTTATTATTCGATATAATTTATTTACATTTCAAATGATTTCCCCTCTTTCTTATACTGAGGTTATGTCCATTTCTTAATTTATATAAAACAGTTAAAATTTATACAATATATTTTAGTAGCCCCCAAATTGACCACATTTTAGCATACTACATATTTATTTATTGTGCGTGTAGTTCACTAATGCACAGCTGACATTTTAATTTTAGTTTATTCAATCTTGTTTGCTTGTAGATAGTTTTAAACATTTATTTAGAGATACATTAAACATTTAATTGATTTTTTTTATAAAAGCTTCCCTCATGCTATGTGGTATTGCTTGATATTTGAGATAATAAGTAACTGTTTCGAACATCATTTCCTTTATGCAGGAATTTACTGTTATTAGTTATTGATAGTGATAATGATATTCAGAAAAGCTTTATGATTTGATGTTTATGGAATCTTTGCAATGGCTTGGGGTACTTATTTATTCTTCTCCTTATCTCTTACTATGAAATAGGCACAGCAAGGAAATCATCATTTCTAGCAAAAAAAAATGCTATTTTTCATTACTGTTCAGTCTAGAAGAAAATATTGAAATGTCTGAGGCTGTATTATCTGAAATCATGGTTGCTGTTTGTTGGAACAAGCAGATCTCTGATGCAGTCCTTCTCTGAACATCATTTCTCCCACAGAACTTGCTATAACATGCCCATCTGCTGAGGGATCACGACAGAGACAGATTTTAAATTCCTTCTTCCCCTTTCCCTATATCACAATGCACACATGCCAAAATCTATAAACAAATCTTTAAAGTATCCCCTGTCAGGGCACTTAAATCAACAGAGCAATGAATTTAGAATGAAAGACCTAGTTTCTATTCTAGGCTGGGACACTAATGACTTCAGTGGCTTTGGGAGAGTCACTTATGCCAGAAAGACAACCAAACATTTTACAACTGTTTCAGATATAATTTCCTAAAATATTTCATCACATCACAAATTAAAATGTTATTTATTACTCTTGTACACTCTTCTTGATGTCTCTTTTATATAGCAGTCATTCTTGAATATATTGAGCAATTATTTGTAGGCCTATTTTTAATGTAGATTGACATATTAGGGGAAAATACTATTAAGTTTGCATTTGCAAGGTAGCCAGAGATGCAGTACTTATAGAGTGGTAGAATAAATCAATAGTAATCAGATCATTTATACTCTCACTCCACACAAAAATATATGTCTAAACTAGTGACGAGTGCAGTGAAGGCAGAACATTAAATGATATGCAAATAACGGATTTCTAGGGAAAATAAGAAAGTATAATCACATGTAAAACAGTACTACTTATTTTCAATTTAGAATATTTTACATGTAGTATGTAAAGAGTTAAATGAAAAAGTCAAACAGCGTGTTTATTTAAATAGGTGTCTTACTATGCACTGAGCAATGTATTGAACATGTGATTTTTGCAGTGAAAAATATAAATGAAGGTGGTTCTCTGTACAGCACTGTGAAAAGTTAAGAGAATGTAACTCTTATCCAAATAATTTATTTTTTTAATCGGTCCCAATGCTGTTATCCAAAGATAGCCAAGGGAAGTGAATTTCAGAGTATGACAAGCTCCTCCTTAGAGAAAAGGAACAGAGAACTGTTTATTTTCATCAGAACACAGCACATCTGGGAGAAACTCTGAAAATTATCTGTGAAAATGTCATAAATCAGGCAAATGTTTAAAGTTTCTGTGCAAAGCATAAAAGGATTATTCCTCTACATCTAGTGAGAGCGCAGAAAATACTATTTTACCTCACAACCTGCTCTGATAAAAAAACAGAAGTCATTTTAGAAAGGGGCTGGGTATATCCTTTTTAAATATTTCCTTCTTCAGATAAAGATTACACCAATCTCAGTGGTGATAGAAAAAAATAAAACCTACTATATATGGAAAAAGCAAGTGTTTGTTTGGCCACCCTATAATGGTAGTATTTGCAAGGGGGATCTTAAGGAGATGATTCAATTACAAAAATAGTGAACCCAACTAATAATAAAAATACTTTTTAAAAAATGAGACTAGGAATTCTCTCTCCCCTTCCAAGACCACCATCTTTGAATCTGTATGCAAGTCCTTAGGAGACATCAGATCACTTTGCACTTTAATTTTAGACTTTATATCATCCAATGATGCATCAAATACTTTCAATGCCAACTAAAATATTCTAATTCACTATAGCAGTCTTATTGAATAATAGATTATGAGAAAGATTATGAGTAGATTCTACTTAATCTATAGTAGACTATGAGAAAAGATGGAACCAATCCTTCCACTGAGCCATAATATTCTGTGAATCATTCTTTTGTTCCTTCTAGTGTTTGGAGGCAAGCAGTCGAATATCACTAAAGGCCCCTGATAATGATACCAAGGTTATCCTGCATGACACTACTCAGAACTTGTACCTGGGTATATGTAGGAGACAAAATAATAGACTCAGTAGCAGCCACAATGCCACATATGACGAATTATATTTCTCGGGAACTAAGCCAACTGACCCTTAGGCACAGGTAGAATATTTATTCTCAAATGCTCCACTTTCATTCTAAAACCATTTCTAAAATCTCATGATTTTTCATGTGCTTTTCCTGTAACACTTTAGTGTGCTCCTTAACAGTATAATTGGAAGGAGTTTCCTTAGCAGTAGTTCAGGCCTGTCATGATTTAGAGAGGGAGAAGATTATGTTACATCATGAACATATCATCTACTTCATACAAATGACTTAAAGATGGGAAGTTCACAAACCCAAGTGCTGCTTCATGCTCTTTTCTATTTTATCCATGTCTGGTAAGTTTTGGGTACTGTTTACATTGTTTTGGTAAATAAAATTCTACTTGGCTATAATTCTGAACAAAATATTTCTTCCCAAATGACAAGAACTGAAGGAAACTTTATCCAGGAATACATTTCTGAGTTATCTAGAAATGTTTGTTATAATTGAGTACCACTGTGTATTTTTCCCTGTACACTGCGGCAGACTTTTACTGAGTACAGATCAAGTACAGAGTACTGCAATGGTACTATAGGGTATTCAATCATGTCTCTGTGTTCTGGAATTCTGAGTAGTTGTCATGAGAAAATGAAGAAAGGAAAGACCAACAGACACATGCACAGTAAAATTGAGATCAGGTGGGGTTGGAAAACATCTCTACTCAGAACCTCAACATATTGATTATATAGAGCTCAAAGAGAAAAGGAGGGAGGGAGGAAAGAGGGAAAGAGGGAGAGAGAGGAGGGAGGGAGAGGGAGAAGGAAGGAGAGAGGGAGAGAGGAAAAGAGGGGGAGAGAGAAGCTAGTTAGACAATGGACTATCAGTCATTAGAAACAATGAATTCATGAAATTCTTGGGCAAATGGATGGAGCTGGAGAACATCATACTAAGTGAGGTAACCCAGTCTCAAAAGAGCAATCATGGTATGCACTCACTAATAAGTGGATATTAACCTACAAAGCTGGAATACCCAAAACATAATCTACACATCTAATGAAGTACAAGAAGAACAGAGGAGTGGCTCCTTGCTCTGGAAAGACTCAGTGTAGCAGAATAGGGCAAAACCTGAACAGGGAAGTGGGAAGGGGTAGGTGGGAGAACAGGTGAGGGAAGGGGGCTTATGGGACTTTTGGGGAGTGGGAGGCCAGAAAAGGGGAAATAATTTGAAATGTAAATAAAAAGCATATTGAATAAACAAACAAACAAACAAAAAAAAGGATAACAAATAAATCATCAGACAGACCTTGAAAAAAATAGGTGGTCTCTGAGGAGAATAGTTTTAGAGTCAGAACATCAAGGTAGAGGAAAAAGTTTTTGTTCTTTGCATGCTCTAGTGAATAACCACACCTCTTTTGTCTAGCCCATATAAATACCATGGGTCCAAGACCTCTGAAGTCCGTGGAGGTTGTGCCCATTTCAATGATACACAGAACATCACTCACTCATGGCCTCCTCTGTTTTGTATAAAGACTTTCTGAGAGGAAGATACTTCTAAGCAGCAGAATAGACATGTATAGGCAAGGCACATAGGGAAATGATATTTGAATGGCTGGAATGAGCATTAGAGTAGAGACATAAAATAGACAATTAACTGTGATGATATGAAAACATGGCTCATGAAATCTAAACTCCATGCTCTGGTCCTAGTCATAGAAGTTAAAAAAAATGGTAATTACACAAAATGGATTTAATGAGCTGCAGCTAGAGCCTTGTGTAACATTACTGGTAGAAAAGAGAGATGGAATTGTACAGTCAGTTATTGGACAATACCTTGGAAGCTATGGGAATTAACAGCAATAAGTAGCAAGGCAAGGACCTTGGGTAGAGGCAGGGGTCTGCTCAGGAGTGGGCAGGAAAGAGGACAATGAACATAAATGCAGGATTAAGATCTGCATATTAAAGATCTCACAAGCTAAGCAATAGGATTAAAAGTCACCACCAGTGGGAAGCTAACATCAGGAAAAGCGGTGATCTATAGGGAAAGGCCAGTTTTGCAACAATGTAATTGTAGGCCATGTGGTTTGGAACTACCACAAGCACATAGAATCAACAGGTCTCCAGGATTCCCCAAAGTAGAAAACTCACCTCTGAGAGAGGGACCTGATGGCTGTTCTTTCCACCATGAGTCCACAGATTTAAGAATTATTCATGAGAAAGAAGTCACTAAAGCATTGCTTTCAAAGAAAAGAATAAAGGACATTTTAAAGGAAAAATAGAGAACGCATAAGCAATGGTGACAAGTGTTATGGCTCCTATGGAGGATAGCAGCCATGCCGTGTCCAATGATGGCCTAGGGACCCTGTCAGTTTGGAAAGAAGTCACTTTTGTAAACTGGAAAAAGAGAAAAAAAGCAAAACAAAGCAGAAAGTTCAAGGGAGGACTTTCAATGAGTGGATGTGGTTCTTGGGGATGTCCAGAATAATCATTATAATGTAAATGATCAGTGGTACATGATGAAAAAATGGACAGTAGATATGTTGATGAACGGCATGTATGATTGACAGATTGGGAAATGAAGAGATGGCTCAGGACACTGGAGCATAAGAGTTCAGAGGTGGGGAAGCACTCCGTTCGGGCCTGGGACTAGGATCAGATTCATAACACACATCTGCATCTAAGCAGTGTGGGAGGTAGCCTGTAATATTGGGCAAACCTGGGATTCACTGCCTCTGAGTAATTTTGTAATTACTGTAACAATCAGTCACATTTTTTTCATCAATATAGAAACAATATACATTTCATTGACTGGACTCAATGGTACAAGCTCAAATTATGTTAGGGTATCATGTATGCACTTGATAGTAAGGGTTAAAAAGATGATCATTCATTAAAGAAGAAGAAAATTATAATTAGAATATTTCTTTTCATAAATAGGCTGACTACCAAAGGGATTTCTTAAAATTGTTTTACATTCACTCATTTGTTCATTTATTCACGTATTCATTCGGTGTGTGTGTGTGTGTGTGTGTGTGTGTGTGTATGTGTGTGTATGTGTGTGTATGTGTGTGTATGTGTGTGTGTGTGTATTCAAATTTACATATTATGATGAAGCTACAGAGAACAGATGAGAGAAAATCACTTGGAGTCATTTTACTCAATCTTTCAAGTGGTTCCCAAAGATTGGACTCAGCCAATTCGGCATGATACCAAACAGTCCTGCTTGTGAAGTCAGCTCAGTGACCCTACCCATGTGATTACATAAGCATACACTTTTAGAAAATGATGGTGTTGTCTTTTATCACCATGTGTCCAGCAAAGAAAATAATTAATCAGTTCAGATAGCTTTAATTAGCATTAGCATTTTATAAGGTAAAGTGAAATCAGTCATAATATTTGGAGACTCTCAAAGGTTTGGACTTTTTGCTTTTTACTTCTGCGATTCCACCATTTATATTTCAATAACTGATTTCTTAGAACATCTAATGTAAATTGGATCAAATAATATGTTTTCTGTTGTGATTGACTTATTTTATGCAGCACATTGATTTCAATGTTAATTTGTTTCTTGTTTCTTGTCTTATTTTTGTACTCTGAAACATTACTTTCATTATGCACCTAATTAGAAATTATATTTACTAATTTTTTTCAAATATTATTACACTTATGTTTGGCTGCTATACTACAATTTTCTTCTGCTTCTTGTTTGTTGGTTCTTGGTTTACATTTCTGAAAAGATTTGACAGTCACCTTCTGCTTTCTATTAGTAGACATGAAGAGGGTGTTGTGTGAAGTGTTCTTATTTTAAAGTACTTTTTTGTTCTGAAGCATCAGCTATGGTTAGTTACACATAGATGAGATTGAATGGTTTGAATGAGTTCCCAAGGATTTTAGTACAATTTTAGCAGTCTTGTGAACTAAGACTCCCTTATTAATTTGTACCTTCTTGGCTCTGCTGTAGGCATTGACTAGACAAGGAATGCATCTTAGTTTGCTATTATATTCTTTTCTTTACTTATTTATAAACTATGTAGTGTATTGTATATTTATAAAATTCTTATCCAATATTACCATGGAATAAAACCATTCATGTTGTATCAAAACTATTATAGTTACT
Source organism: Apodemus sylvaticus (assembly GCF_947179515.1). Classification (NCBI taxonomy): domain Eukaryota; kingdom Metazoa; phylum Chordata; class Mammalia; order Rodentia; family Muridae; genus Apodemus; species Apodemus sylvaticus. Next base: position 40,065,825 of record NC_067482.1, on the reverse strand, counting down.
GTGCTAAATACACTAGAGATTCTCATAAGCAACTGATTAATTCCTTCATGTCATTACTTCAAGACTGATTTGTTTTTGATACATTAAACAAGAACATTGCAGATGAGAGTGTAATTCAGGAGCACTTTTCAGGTTAAAAATTGCTAGTGATCACCCAAGTCCTGCTTTTTTTTTCCCTGTTCTAAAGAAACTTCATGTCTAAAAGAACTTGTGTTATAATCAAGTTAGAGCAGGAGGGTATCTCTGATCATTAAAAATATATATATGAAGAAAGTATGCCCTTTCTACTCTGAGTCAGATTACTATAATCAGTGAAATTTTCAGCCGCTACAGATGGAGAAAATAAGATACTCCATGATAAAGTTAAATTTAAACAATATCAATCTATAAATCCATCACTATGAGTGGATATTAACCTAGAAAACTGGAATACCTAAAACATAATCCGCATATCAAATGAGGTACAAGAAGAAAGGAGGAGTGGCCCCTTGTTCTGGAAAGACTCAGTGAAGCAGTTTTCGGCAAAACCAGAATGGGGAAGTGGGAAGGGGTGGGTAGGAGGACAGGGGGAGGGGGAGAGAAGAAGGCTTATGGGACTTTCGGGGAGTGGGGGGCTAGAAAAGGGGAAATCATTTGAAATGTAAATAAAAAGTATATCAAATAAAAAAATCACAGTGAAAAAAAAAAGGTATTAGAAGGAAAATTTCCTCCATGTGTATTCTTTGGTTGGTGGCTTAGTCCTAGGGAGCTATTGAGGGATGTGGTCTGGTTGGTTGATATTGTTGTTCCTCCCATGAGGTTGCAAGCCATATACATGGCAGAGGATGGCTTGTCTGGTACCAATAGGAGAGGAAGCCCTGGGTCCTGTGAAGGCTTGATGCTCCAGTGTAGGAAAATGATAGGGAGGTAGGGAGGAAATGGGTAGGTGGGAGAGCACCCTCAAAGAGGCAGGGGGAGGAAGGATGTAGTACGGAATTCCGGGGAAAACAGGAAGGGGGATAACATTTGAAAGGTAAATAAACAAAATAACCAATTTAAGAATAATAAAGAAGGAAAATTCCCAAGCAAGGAGATTAACTACACATTTGATAACATGGGAAATAAGTAATCTTAAACAAAAACAAGAGAAAAGACTTCCCACATATTCAAGCATTCATGTGCAAGCATGTACTCAAGCATACACACACACACACACACCAGCAGCAGCTGCTGCACAGCTACCAATAGTAAGAAGATGAAGAAGGAGGAGGAGAAGCAGGCTGAGGAGGAGGAGCAGGAGGAGGAAGAAGAAGAGGAAGAGGAAGAGGAAGAAGAAGGAGGAGGAGTGGAAGAAGGAGTGGAAGAAAGAAAGAGGGGGAGAAAGAAAGAAAGAATGAATAAAAGAAACAGAAGTAAAAGAAGAAATAGGGAACAGGAATTAAGTATCATTAGTCTTGAAATCTCTTAATGACCTCAATTATCCCATAAAAAATACATAGATTAACAGAATAGATATGTGAACAGGATTCATCCTTCACTACATACAAGAAATAGACCTTATCATCAAGGATATACATTATCTCAGAGTGAAGGTTTAGAAAAAAAAATATTTCACTCAAATGGACATAAGAAGCATGTTGGCATAGCAATTTTAATATCTAACAAAGTAGACATTAAACCAAAGTAATCAATAACTATGTAGAGGGACTCTACATATTTATCAAAGCAAAATCTACTAAGATGGCATTTCAATTCTTAACATGTATGCTCCAAACACAAAACACTCATTTTTGTAAAAGAAACACTACTATAGCTTAAACCACATATTGACTATATACTGATAGTGTGAGACTATACTACTCACTCTTGCCTATAATTTCTTGCTAGCAAATCCAAAGGAAAGGAACACACCCATACTTACACACACACACACACACACACTCACATTTACACATGCATACACCTAAATGCTCACAGAAACACTTGTGTGTGAGCATGTCATGCATAGGCACATGCGTATCCACATACACACAGATGCTTAGATGCTTAGAATGACTTTTTCTAACCCTTTATCCTGAGATTATGCTTATCCTTGATATTAAATTGTCTTTCATTATGCAAAGGATGTGTCTTATTTTCTCTTATATTCTGCTAATATGTATCATTTTATTGGAAAATTTAGGCCATTGTTATTGAGAGATATCAGTGAAGAGGTCATCCAGACAAAAATTAAACTAAAACAATACTGGAGTTAACTGACATTATAAACAAAATGTACCTAACATTTATTTATATGGCATTCCACATAAAAACAAAAACGAATATACCTTCTTCTTACCATCTCATTGGAGTTTCTCACCACATATTGGGTTACCAAGCAAGTCTCAACAGATATAAGAAAATTGAAAAAAATTCCTGCATCCTTACAGACTACCATGGATTAAAACTGAATATAAACAAAACAGAAAGAAGAGAAGCCTTACAAACTCATAGAAACTGGACAAGTCTCTATTAAGTAAGAAAAATAAATAAAATATTTTCTTGAGTTTAATGAAAATGAATAAACAGCATTCTCAAATTTTACCAGCACAAAGAAAAGTAGTCTAAGAAGAAAGTTCATAGAACTGTGTACCTACAAAAACAACAACAAAATGGGAGAGATTACATACAAGTAACTTAACAGGACACCTGAAATAAAAGAAGTATGTACACCCAAGAGGACTAGATGGCAAGAAATAATCAAACTTATGGCTGATATCAATAATATATAGACAAAGACAACAATACAAAGAATCGATGAAACCAAGAAGTGGTTCTTGAACAAAATCATAAAAATAGGCATACCCCTTTCCAAACTAACTAAAGGACAAGTAGAGAATATGCAAATCAACAAAATCAGAAATGAAAAGCAGGGCATACCCACAGACAATGAAGAAATACAGAGAATCATAGGGACATAATTTAGCAACCGGTAGTCCACAAAATTGGAAAATATGAAAATATGAATAATTTCCTCGTACATTATCCCTTACCAAATGTTAAATCAAGATCAGATAAATAATTTAAGTAGGCTTTTAACCACTAGTAGAAAAGAAGCAGTCAGTAAAATCTCCCAACTCCAAACTCCATTCCATAAAAAGCCCATGTCTAGAGAGTGTTATCACACAATTATTCTAAACTTTGAAAGAGCTAATGCTAGTACTCCTCAAATTATTCTACAAAATAAAAACAAAAGGAACATTACCTAATTCGTTTTATGGAGTTACAGTTACTCTGATATGAAAATCACATAAACATTCAATAAAGAAAAGAAATTACAGCCCAATTTTCTTATGAACAGAGATAGAACAATATTCAACAAAATATCTACAAACTGAATCTAAGAATACAACAGAAAGACCATCTACTATGATCAAGTAGTTTTCATCTAAGAGATTTAGAGATAGGTCAATGCACAAATATCAAAATTTTCATTTACCTTGTAAACAAACTGAAAGAGGAAAATCACATGATTGTTTCATTAGATACAGAAAACGCCTGTGATAAAATACAATATGCCTTCATGATAAAAAGTCCTAGAGAGATTAGGGATGTGCCAAAACACATACACTAAAGGGAACTTTACAGCTAGCTTACAGAAAACATAAAACTAAATAGAGAGAAACTCAAAGCAATTCCACTAAGATCAGAAAGAAGACAACGTTGTCCACTCTCTCCATATCATTTCAATACAGTACTTATGGTTTTACATAGATAAAACAACTGAGGGAAAGCAAGGGAATAAAGATTGGAAAGAAAAAAGTCAAGTGATCACTATTTTCAGATTATATGACATTATACATAAGAGACTAAACTTTTACTAAGGAATTCCTAAAAATGATAAAGACCCTCAACGGTGTGAAGGAATAGAAGGTTGACTAACAACAACAAAAAGTCAGTAGCCTCCTATATACAAATAATAAATGGGCTAAGAAATAAATCATGGAAATAACACCCACCACGATATCCTAAAACAAAGTAAAATATTTTCAGATGACTCTAACCAAGCAAATGAAGACTTGTATGAAACATTTTTGAAGACTTGTATGATACTTATTTGAAGAAAGTCATTGAAGGAGATAATAGAAGATGTAAAGATCTCCCATGGTCATGGATCTGTAAGATTAGCGTAGTAAAAATGGCCATCCTTACAGAAGCAATCTACAGATTCAACCCAAAGCCCATATAAATTCCAAGAAAAGTTTATACAGGTATTAAAAAAATCATTTCTCATCTTCTTATACAGAGACAACAAAACCTCAGAATAGCTAAAATAATTCTGAACAATAAAAGAACTGCTAGAGGTATCTACATCCCTGATTTCAAGTTCTACTATAGAATATATTTATAAAAAAAATCACATGATATTAGCATAAAAACAGACTTGCTAAGCAATAGAATCCAGAGAAAAGCCAGACATAAATCCATGTGCCTATGCACACCCAATTTTTAAAGAAGAATCCAGAATACAAAATAGAAAGAAGAAAGTATCTTTAACAAATGGTGCTGATCTCAGTGAATGTCCACATGTAGAAAAATGCAAATAGATTGATATTTATCACTGCCTGTCCAAATCTTAAGGTCCACAAGGATCAATGATCTTAGCCTAAAGAAAAACACACTCAAACTGATAGAAGAGAAAGTAGATAACAGTCTTGAATGTGTTGGTACAGGAGACAACTTTCTGACAGTGCGTGCACTAAGGTTAACGATTAATAAATCGGACCTCATGAAACTGAAAAGCTTCTATACAACAAAGGACACTGTCAATCAGACAAGCACCTTTTGTTAAAGCCTACAAAAGGGAAAAGACTTTTTCCAACTCCACACTCAATAGAGGTCTAATAATCAAAATATATAAGGACCTCAAGAAATTAGATATTAAAAAAATAATAATCCAGTTAAAATTGGGCCAAGGACCTAATCAGAGAATTCTCAATCAAGGATTCACAAATTTCTGAGAAACACTTAAAGAAATGTTCAACATCATTAGCCCTCAGGAAAATGCATATTAAATGTCTCTGAAATATGATAGTATACAAAAACGACATCAAAAATTCCTCTAGAGAACTCCTACAGCTGATAAACAACTTCAGCAAAAGCAGGATATAAAATTAATTAAAACAAATCAATACCTTTCTTTATACAAATGATAAACAGTCTGAGAAAGAAATTAGGGGAAGAACACCCTTCACAATAGCCACAAATTGTATAAAATATCTTTGTGTAACTCTTACCAAGAAAGTGAAAGATCTGTACAACAAGAACATCAAATCCCTGAAAAAAGAACTTGAGGAAGATCTCAGAAGATGGAAAGATCTCCCATGTTCTTGGATTGGTAGGATTACCATAGAAAAGAATGGCCACCTTACCGAAAGCAATCTGTATATTCAATGCAATACTCGTAAACATCTCAACACAATTCTTCACAGAAAACGCAATTGTCAACTTCACATGGAAAAACAAAAAGCCAGGATAGCTGAAACAATTATCAACAATAAAAGTCTTTTTGGTGAATCACCATCCCTGACCTCAAGCTATAGTACAAGGCAATAACGATAAAAACAGCATGGTATCAGTACAGTGACAGACTGGTAGATCCGATGGAATAGAATCAAAGGCCCAGAAATAAACCCACATACCTATGGTCATTTGATCTTTGACAAAGAATCCAAAAACATACAGTGGAAAAAAGGAACGCATCTTCAATAAATGGTATTGGTCTACCTGTGTGTAGAGGAATAAAATTAGATCCATATTTATCAACTTAAGTTCAATTCAAGTGAATCAAGGACCACAACATAACACCAGATACACCGATTGTAATAGAAGAGAAAGTGTGAAAGAGCCTTGAACTCTTTGGCACAGGGGATATTTCTTAAACATAAGCCCCTTACATGTATATAGCAGAGGACTGCCTGGTCTGACCTCAATTGGAGAAGAGCCACTTAATTCTTGAAAGACTTGAGGCCCCAGGGAAGGGCAAACTCTGGTAGAGGGGGAGCACCCTCTCAGAGGCAACAGGGAGGAGGAACTGTAGGAGGGGTGACTGGGAAGGGGCACAATGGCTGGATTATAAATAAAATAAAATAAATTATAATTTTACTTCAGTTTCAATAAATTTCTCTTTTTTTTCTTGATTTTATTTGAGACAGGGTTTCTCTGTGTATAGAACTCAGTCTATAGACCAGGCTGGCTCAAACTCAGAAATCTGCCTGCCTCTGCCTCCCAAGGGCTGGGATTAAAAGCATAAGGCACCATTACTAAGTTAATTTGTTTTGACATTGATGTAAACATAATTTTACCCATGAAAATTATACTGATTGAACTCTGAACCTTTGTTGAAATTATACTTCTAAAACAGTTATAGTATGTGGCTGTTTCTGAGGTATTTCATATGTGAGTTGACCACACACAGTGTGATTATGTGTTTACAGACACATTTTTTTTCCCTTACTGAATTCAGTTCTAGATGGATGGTTTTCAGGCCCTTGTCTCTGCACTCTCTGCTTTAATAGGGATCTGCACTCTGTTGTGTATTCTGTGGACTCCTCTGTCTGTATTCACTTCACATTATGTAAATGAAAATGCTTAAAAAGCATGAACCAATCCTTGCTCAGAAAATTGCTTGCTTCAAATGTTGCACTGGTATCTTTAGCACCTCTGGTTTTGTGGAAATAGTTTTTAATAGCTTCTGGCTTCTTAAGTTATATTTCCATCCAGAATCACATGTTTTCTGTGCACATCTCTACACAACACAGTCATTATTTTTACAACTGACTTGAATAATTCTTTCCAAATATAAAAAAAAATCGTATATTGACATTAACATTATAAAAAATAATTTTTATTTCCACATGGAAAATAGAATCAGCTGAGTCTCATCCAGATTCACAGGAACCTTTATACCTTACTTGAGTTTGGCAGTTATCATTTCTTTTTCAGATCTAGCAATAAGTGCTATTCAAATTTATTATGCACTCAAAATGATATATCATTCAGTTGTTAATTTGAAATCTCTGTTAGTAGTTTGTGAGTAATAAACTGATACATAAAAAGTATATTGAAACATTGTTTTTGTTCAGATTTATTTATTAAATAAAGCTAAATAATCCTGTACCAGTTTTAAATGTTCTCCTGAAGCTGGAGAGTTGGCTGAGTGGTTAAGTTCACTGACTGCTCTTCCAGAGATCCTAAGTTTAATTCTCAGAAACCACATGGTAGCTCGCGACCATCTAGAGGACATCTAGGTTCTGATGTCCTCTTCTGGTATGTCTAAAGACAGCAACACTGTACTTACATACATAAAATAAATAAATACATCTTTAAAAGTTTTCCCAAAGATACAAATCCATGTATGGGTATATATGGTCATATATACCTCATAGAACTTTTAGGTCCTTGCTAAATACAAAAACGATGTTCATTTCCTCTGACTATAAACAATGCATGTTTTTGTATTTAACACAGCCCTTTCACATATGTTGGGAACATTTTAAGGTGTCAGCAAGCCTTCTAGCTAAAGGGAATAAATGTGTAAGAAATGTTCTGTGTTGCTGACATGCGTGGAATTACATAGACATGGCATCTACTGTACTAAATTAGTAAAGTTAACACGATGGTGGGGCAGCTCTACACATAACTTTGTAACTTTAACTTACAAGTGAGTTATATTTTTTCCTAAATAAAACTTACTCCATTGAGGTAATAGAATTTATAGCTAGTATAATATAATAATTTAGAATTTTGTTCAGGCCTTACCCATACTCCAAATTGAGAAGACAAGCCTCTAAGCATCTTAAAATAAAAACAAATCCATAAATCCACCAAACTTTTAATTATATATTTCATTTCATCTATTTTGTAACTTGGTTCACAATAAAAGCTAACCTATGGCAGTTTTAAAGTTAGTGGATGAGGAAAACACGGTCCATTCTAGGTGGCACCATCCTTCTTTAGGATATCTTCAACTGTGTAAATAGGAAGAAATCAAACCCACACCAGAGACCAAATAAATGAGCATGTGTGCATTCACTTCTGCACTCTCCATTGTGGCTGTGATAGGACCTGTTTGAAATTTCTGCCTTGACTTCCTTTCTAAGGGCTAGCCTTTGCTTGGAGAGGGGGTCCTGAGGAAGGTGTGTTTGGGAGTGGTAGAAGAAAGAACTCAGCATTAATGATGGAGTATGAGCTGACAGCTCTGTAGTCTACCCAAGATAGCTCTCTAGACAGTTCTGTAGATAGCTCTTGGCTCTGTCTTCGGCTCCAGAGAGCTCTCTGTTCAAGACAGCTTTCTCAGCTTGAGATAGCTCTCTTTGCTTAAGATAGAGCTCTCTGCTAGTTATAGCTCTTGAGTTTTTCAACCAAAGTCAGAAAACCTGTGAGAAAAAAAAAGTTAAAATAGCTGTAATAGCTATCTAGGATAGCTTGTGGGTTTTCCAACGAAAGTCAAAAAACCTGTTTGAAAACTATTCTAAAAGAGCTGTGTTAGCTCTCCAAAAAGTTTTTCTAGTAAAACTGGAAGAAAAAAATTTCTAAAAGCTCTCTATATCACTCATGTGTTTTCCAAACAAAGTGAGAAAAACCTGCTAAAAAAATTCTAAAAGAGCTGTGTTCACTCTCTAATCAGTTTTCACTAGGTAGCTCTTTCTGTCTCTCTCTCACCTAGACCAAAGCCTAGTGTTTTGTTTACATATTGATTGTTATTTATCTTAAATTCCCTTTTGATTGATCCACAAATAACCATTTTATGACCATAGCCCCTTGACTCATAGAAAAAGAGAGCAAGTATATATATTTTTAGCATAGACAACAAACTCAGAGATCTACCTGCCTTTGTAAACACAACCAATATGCTTGTTTGTGTGATCCTACTGTGGGGTCACCAGTACTTTACTTCCTGGTGCCTCTTTTATTACTTGAACCACTAGCCTTCATTTAATTTGAAAACTATTATTTTTCATTTACTGACTTGTTAGGGCACCTGCCTTTGTTCTTTCAGTCCAGGAATCTCTTCGCACAATTCATATTCTATCCTATGTATACAGCATGGCTGAGAAGTCCTGTTTATACATTCTTGAAATCAAGTTTTCAGAGTTCTTTCCTATATCCTTGAGAGCTGTCCTGAATGCCACAGCTTTTACTGTTTTGCTAAGCTACGTTACACACCCTCATCTCTCAGATTCAAGCTGTTTCAAATTATCATGAAGCCATTAACCTTGGCAGGGAGAACATTCCCTGACAACTTTGGCAGGGAAAATATTTCCTGAAGAAGGAACATGAAGTAAAATATATACGTTATTATACAAACAAGACTTATGCGTAGCCTGTGGAGGCCCATGTCCTGCTGACTGTGCCATGCATGAGTTGGCACTTCCCCATAGTGATAGGCTGTAAAATGATAAGTTGATATAAGTTCTTCTAAATTGAACTTTGTCATGGTATTTGATCACAGCAACAGAAATTTGGTAGATTGTTTTTAGGAAAATAGGATGTGCCATATTCTCTTACAGCTAATATTACTGTTTACTTAAGATTTTAAATGACATATTATATAAACATTTCTTTTAATTATTGTAAATTAAATTAATTAGGTGATTTTTTTGAACCTTTGCTAGTATTTGATATAGTACTTAAATCATGTACTGGCTGGTTTTGTGTGTCAACTTGACACAGGCTGGAGTTATCACAGAGAAAGGAGCTTCAATTGGGGAAGTACCTCCATGAGATCCAGCTGTGGGGCATTTTCTCAATTAGTGATCAAGGGGGGAGAGCCCCTTGTGGGCTGTATCATCTCTGGGCTGGTAGTCTTGGGTTCTATAAGAAAGCAGACTGAGCAAGCCAGGGGAAGCAAGCCAGTAAGAAGCATCCCTCCATGGCCTCTGCATCAGCTCCTGCCTCCTGACCTGCTTGAGTTCCAGTCCTGACTTCCTTTAGGGATGAGCAGCAGTGTGGAAGTGTAAGCTGAATAAACCCTTTCCTCCCCAACTTGCTTCTTGGTCATGATGTTTGTGCAGGAATAGAAACCCTGACTAAGACAAATTATAAGTCATTTTGGCAAAAGTGAAATAATAATAAAAATGAAGTGCAAGACAAATAAATCCCTCCACTTAGTTGACAAATTTTGTTATTTTTTCATTTAACTGTCATTTATAACATTATTGCTGCATTTTTGTCCATTTAAAGATGATCTACTATTAGCACTTATGTGGAATAAATTGAATATTTAAGACAAATGTAAATAAAAGGATTTGCATATGAGACATAGTATCTGCTATATTTTCTTCCTGTAACACTCAAACAATATTTATCTTTCTACATGTAACAAAGTGGGCAACAAACTAAGCAAAACTGTAAGTATACTTAAATTCTGATTCATGCCTCTTCCCTCAACCTGTCTATTATCTTGTGATTTCTCTCCATTTGTATGAAGCTTCCTGCAAAGGACTGCTCCTTTAGGGACCTAAGAATGAACATGATTCCAAGTTCATTCACTTTTTCATGACTTATTTCCTTTCATTCACCACATCTAAAAGTTCACTGAGTTGGTGGCTGGTAAAATGACTAGCACTTTTTCAAAGAAATTTTCTAAATTTTAAGTTTTTCATGTATCTTCTTCTTTAGCACTGTTAAAGAAATCTTACTCCAAACATTTCCCTTCCTATTACATCTCTGTAAGCATCATCCCATACTGTCCTTGTGGTTTTATAACAGAGCAGGCCACTGGATTGGATGATGAAATGTATTAAAATGATGAATCTATTATACATAAATTGAGCAATATCCTTAAGTAATATCTCAAGACCCCTTTCACTAGTACTTGTGGTAGTATAGGTATAAGATCTAGAATTCTAGAAGTACTAGAGGTTCTCACTTAAAAGTTCTCTCACATGGTTACTTAAAGAGCTATTCAATTATTGGTGAAAGACTCCAGATGTTATTTGGCTGTACATTGTGACAGAGCAAGCAAATACATTACATATAAAATACTCATAAACCAGATAAGTGTTTGATAGTTGTAGTTATCTCTTCTATAATTCTAGCATATGAAGGCAGCAGGAAAGAATTATGAAGCAAAAGCTGGCTAAGTGGACTAAAAATATCAGCAAGTTGTAGTCTTGATTAAGAGCTCTATCTTAAAAAAGAAAGAAAAAAGAAAACAGAAAGGAAGTAAAAAGAGAGTTAAATGGATGATAAAGGAATATATTCCAGATATCAGCCTTCAGTCTTGACATATATGTATACATATATAAATGCACAAACATACAAATGAACAGCTAGAAAATAAAAAGGTTATCCAGACTTTTATATGTTTAGAGTTGAGGAGAGTATGGCAATGTGGGGAAGGGAATTCAATTGAGCCCTAAGGTTGAGTCACGTGAGAAATGAATTTTAAGAATGAAGGAATGAAGAGAAGAAGGTTTATGGGACATATGGGGAGGGGGGATCCGGGAAAGGGGAAATCATTCGGAATGTAAACAAAGAATATAGAAAATAAATATATTTAAAAAAAAGAATGATGAGTTGGAATTTGCAAGGTGTAATGTCAGAAAACAAAGAAGAAAGAAAAAAATAAAAATGAAAGTCAGAAAGAAACAGAAATAAAGAAGAGCTAAGGAGGAAAATTACAACAGAAATCTGTAGTGTGTTCCCTTGAGCCTTGGTGATTAGTAATCCTGCATAAACATGAAATTAACTACTTAACAGGTTCAAAGAGAGAATGACAAGGGAAGTATGGAATCAAACTTATCTAAGAACTCATACAGGACAGAATGAGAAGTCAAACAGCAAGAAATGGGTCATATATTTATTTTATAACATGGTTAGAACTTGCTACGATATTTATGTAGAAATAATCCAGGCATGGTAGGAGTGTAGATCTATTATGTTCTCTTTCTGCTGCTCCTAGAAATTAGGAGTCTTAAACAACACAAACTGGTTTTCTCTCCACAGCTTAGATGCAAAAGGTCAAGACTCACCTCTCACAACATTTGATTTCCTTTGAGCCCTTTATCTATGACTTGAAGGTAGGCTCATTTCTTTGAACTGGAAGAGCTGGTCGTTGGTGTTATTCTCATTGTCTAAATGCGTATTTCCTGAGAGGACACAGGACAGCTTGGATTAGAATCCAACATCAGGACCTTTCAGCTCAATCACTTAATTGCAAATCTCATCTCCAAGAAGTTCTAAAGAGTTGAACATAGGAATAATATACAAATTTAAGGAGATATACCTTCCAAAATTAGCCCTAAAGTCAATAAATTCTCATAAAATTAAATAAACTAGAAAGAGTTGAATACATTTTCATGGGAACAGCAGCTCATGTTTAGTGAATGTAATATCCCAAATGTCTCATGGATGTTTAGAAATAAAATAATCTGGAAAATTGTCCTATAACAAAGAAATATAACTTAAAAGAAAGAGAACAATGCATATGACTATAGAATTTTTAAAATGAAGAGACTTTAATCAGTATTTTCAGCCTCGTTTCAGGCTGAGGTAACATAAAAATAACAAGGAAGAATACAAAATATGAAAATTTTAGAGAAGAAATTGTACAAGAAATTAGTCAAAAATTTGCTTAGTTAAAATCATATAAATTGGGTATACAGAGAATGAAATGAGAATATTTGAATACATAATAAACTGAAGTTTAAGTTATACATCAGAGGAGAAGTTAGTGTGCTCCATTGAATCCAGTGGGCCCCAGCAGGAGCCTTCAGGTGTCTGCTTCGGGATCTGAACAGCCTGGGCAAAAGCACCCTGACTCCAGGCAGTGCAGGAGGTAAGCTGTGCACCAGAGGCCACCTGGGAAGGGGCAGCTTGCACTGGTGAGTCCAGCATTAACAAGACCAACTAACACCAGTGAGAACTAGATGGCAAAAGGCAAACGCAGAAATCAAGGCAATATGGCAACATCTGAACCCAATTCTCCTTTATCAGCATGTCCTGGACCACCATCACACCAGTAAAACAAGATTTGGATTTAAAATTACTTGTCATGATGCTGGTACAGGAAGACATGAAGGACATACTTAAAGAAATTCAGGAGAAAATGGATCAAAAGTTAGAAGCCCTTGCAAGGGAAACACAAAAATCATTGAAAGAAATCCAGGAGAATAAAAAAGCCAATAATGAAGAAATGCAAAAAACACTTAAAGAAATACAGGAGAACTTTGTCAACAGGCTGAGGTCATGAAAGAGGAAACACAAAAATCTCTTAAAGAATTACAGGAAAGCACAAACAAGCAAGTGAAGGAGCTAAGCAAAACCATCCAGGATCTAAAATCAGAAGTAGAAACAACTAAGAAAACCCAAAGGGAGACAACTTTGGAGATAGAAAGCCTTGGGAAGAAATCAGGGGACATAGATGCAAATATCAACAACAGAATACAAGAGATAGACAAAAGAATCTCAGATGCTGAAGATACCATAGAAACCATGGATTCAACAGTTAAAGAAAATGCAAAATGCAAAAAGCTTGTAACCCAAAATATCCAGGAATCCAGGACACAATGAGAAGACCAAACCTAAGGATTATAGGCATAGATGAGAGTGAAGATTTACAACTTAAAGGGCCAGCAAATATCTTCAATAAAATTATGGAAGAAAACTTCCCTAACCTAAAGAGAGAGATGCCCATGACTATACAAGAAGCCTATAGAACTCCAAACAGACTGGACCAGAACAGAAATACTTCCCGTCACATAATAATCAAAACACCAAATGTACTAAACAAAGAAAGAATATTAAAGGCAGTAAGAGAAAAAGGCCAAGTAACATATAAAGGAAGACCTATCAGAATCACAGCAGACTTTTCACCTGAGACTATGAAGGCTAGAAGATACTGGGCAGATCTCATGCAGACTCTAAGAGAACACAAATGCCAGCCAAAACTACTATATACAGCAAAACTCTCAATCACCATAGATGGAGAAACTAAGATATTCTATGACAAAACCAAGTTTACCCAATATCTATCCACAAACCCAGCCCTACAAAGGATAATAGGAGGAAAACACCAATACAAGGAGGGAAACTTCACCCTGGAAAATGCAAGATAGTAACCTTTCATCAAACCCAAAAGAAGTTAACCAATCAAATTTAAAAAATAACGTCAAAAATGACAGGAAGTAACAATCACCATTCCTTAATATCTCTTAACATCAATGGACTCAATGCCCCAATAAAAAGACATAGACTAACTGACTGGATACGTAAACAGGACCCTACATTTTGCTGCTTACAGGAAACACACCTCAGGGTCAAAGACAAACACTACCTTAGAGTAAAAGGCTGGAAGACAATTTTACAAGCAAATGGTCTCAGGAAACAAGCTGGAGTAGCCATTTTAATATCAGATAAAATTGACTTTCAACCCAAAGTAATCAAAAAAGACTCTGAGGGACACTTCTTGCAGGTCAAAGGAAAAATACAACAAGAAGAACTCTCAATCCTGAACATCTATGCTCCAAATGCAAGGGCACCCTCTTTCATAAAAGAAACTTTATTAACGCTCAAAGCACACATTGCACCTAACACAATAATTGTTGGTGACTTCAACACTGCACTTTCCTCAATGGACCGATCAGGAAAACAGAAACTAAACAGGGACGCAGTGAAACTAATTGAAGCTTTGGACCAATTAGATTATATATATATATATATATATATATATATATATATATATATATATATATATATATATAACATTCTATCCTAAAACAAAAGAATATACCTTTTTCTCAGCACCTCATGGTACCTTCTCCAAAATCGACCATATAATTGGTCACAAGACAGACCTCAACAAATATAAGAAGATCAAACTAATCCCATGCCTCCTATCAGATCACTATGGAGTAAAATTTGTCTTCAATAGCAACAAAAACAACAGAAAACCCACAGACACATGGAAACTGAACAATATTCTATTCAATGATAACTTGGTCAAGGAAGAAATAAAGAAAGAAATTAAAGACTTTTTAGAACACAATGAAAATGAAGACACAACATACCCAAATCTATGGGACACAATGAAAGCAGTGCTAAGAGGAAAACTCATAGCCCTGAGTGCCTCCCAAAAGAAAATGGAGAGAGCATACATTACCACCTTAATGACACACCTGAAAGCCCTGGAACTAAAAGAAGCTATTTCAACCAGGAGGAATAGAAGACAGGAAATCATCAAACTCAGGGCCGAAATCAATCAAGTAGAAACAAAGAACCATACAAAGAATCAACAAAACCAGGAGCTGATTCTTTGAGAAAATCAACAAGATAGATAAACCCTTAGCCAGACTGACCAAAGGGCACAGAGAAAGTATCCAAATTAACAAACTTAGAAATGAAAAGGGAGATATAACAACGGAAACTGAGGAAATCCAAAAAATCATCAGATCCTACTACAAGAGCCTGTACTCAACACAACTGGAGAATCTGGAGGAAATGGACAATTTCCTTGACAGATACCAAATACCAAAATTAAATCAGGATGAAAGAGATCATCTAAACAGTCGCATAAGGCCTAAAGAAATAAAAAAAAATCATAGAAAGTCTTCCAAACAAAAAAAGCACAGGACAAGATGGTTTCAGTGCAGAATTCTATCAGACCTTCAAAGAGGAGTTAACACCAATACTCTTCATACTATTCCACAAAATAAAAACAGAAGGAACCCTACCCAATTCCTTCTATGAAGACACAATTACGCTGATACCAAAACCAGACAAAGATCCAACAAAGAAAGAGAACTTCAGACCAATTTCCCTCATGAACATTGATGCAAAAATACTCAATAAAATTCTTGCCAACCGAATCCAAGAACACATCAAAACGATCATCCACCATGACCAAGTAGGCTTTACCCAGGGAATGCAGAGTTGGTTCAATATACGGAAATCCATCAATGCAATTCACTACATAAATGAACTCAAAGAAAAAAACCACATGGTCATTTCATTGGATGCTGAAAAAGCATTTGACAAAATTCAGCATCCTTTCATGCTTAAAGTCTTGGAAAGAACAGGAATTCAAGGCCCATACATAAACATAGTAAAAGCAATATACAGCAAACCAGTAGCCAGCATCAAACTAAATGGAGAGAAACTTGAAGCAATCCCTCTAAAATCAGGGACTAGACAGGGCAATTCGACAATATAAGGAGGTCAAAGGGATACAAATTGGAAAGGAAGAAGTCAAACTATCATTATTTGCAGACGACATGATAGTCTACCTAAGTGACCCAAAAAACTCCACTAGAGAGTTCCTACAGCTGATAAACAACTTCAGCAAAGTGGCAGGTTATAAAATCAACTCAAGCAAATCAGTGGCCTTCCTATACTCAAAGGATAAGCAGGCTGAGAAAGAAATTAGGGAAATGACCCCCTTTACAATAGCCACAAACAGTATAAAGTATCTTGGGGTGACTCTTACCAAACATGTGAAAGATCTGTATGACAAGAACTTCAAGACTCTGAAGAAGGAAATGGAAGAAGACCTCAACAAATGGGAAAACCTCCCATGCTCATGGATCGGTAGAATCAATATAGTTAAAATGGCCATTTTGCCAAAAGCAATATACAGATTCAATGCGATACCCATCAAAATCCCAACTCAATTCTTCACAGAGTTAGAAAGAGCAATTATCAAATTCATCTGGAATAACAAAAAACCCAGGATAGCTAAAACTATTCTCAGCAACAAAAGAAATTCTGGGGGAATCAGTATTCCTGACCTCAAGCAATACTACAGAGCAATAGTGTTAAAAACTGCATGGTATTGGTACAGTGACAGGCAGGAGGATCAATGGAACAGGATTGAAGATCCAGAAATGAACCCACACACCTATGGCCACTTGATCCTCGACAAAGAGGCTGAAAATATCCAATGGAAAAAAGATAGCCTTTTCAACAAATGGTGCTGGTTCAACTGGAGGTCAGCATGCAGAAGAATGCGAATTGATCCATCCTTGTCTCCTTGTACTAAGCTCAAATCCAAGTGGATCAAGGACCACCATATAAAGCCATACACTCTGAAGCTAATAGAAAACAAACTGTGGAAGACCCTTGAGGACATTGGTACAGGGAGAAAGTTTCTAAACAGAACACCAATAGCGTATGCTCTAAGAGCAAGAATTGACAAATGGGACCTCATAAAATTACAAAGTTTCTGTAAGTCAAAGGACACCATCAAGAGGACAAATCGGCAACCAACAAATTGGGAAAAGATCTTCACCAATCCTACATCAGATAGAGGGCTAATATCCAATATATATAAAGAACTTAAGAAGTTAGACTCCAGAAAACCAAACAACCCTATTAAAAAATGGGGTACAGAGTTAAACAAAGAATTCTCACCTGAAGAACTTCGGATGGAGGAGAAGCATCTTAAAAAATGCTCAACTTCATTAGTCATTAGGGAAATGCAAATCAAAACAACCCTGAGATTTCACCTTACACCAGTAAGAATGGCTAAGATTAAAAATTCAGGAGACAGCAGGTATTGGAGAGGGTGCAGAGAAAGAGGAACTCCTCCACTGCTGGTGGGGTTGCAAATTGGTACAACCACTCTGGAAATCAGTCTGGTGGTTCCTCAGAAAACTGGGCACCTCACTTCCAGAAGATCCTGCTATACCACTCCTGGGCATATACCCAGAGGATTCCCCACCATGTAATAAGGATACATGCTCTACTATGTTCATAGCAGCCCTATATATAATTGCCAGATGCTGGAAAGAACCCAGGTATCCCTCAACAGAAGAGTGGATGCAAAAAATGTGATATATCTACACAATGGAGTACTATTCAGCCATTAGAAACAATGAATTCATGAAATTCTTAGGCAAATGGATGGAGCTAGAGAACATCATACTAAGTGAGGTAACCCAGACTCAAAAGGTGAATCATGGTATGCACTCACTAATAAGAGGATATTAACCTAGAAGACTGAAATACCCAAAACATAATCCACACATCAAATGAGGTACAAGAAGAAAGGAGGAGTGGCCCCTTGTTCTGGAAAGACTCAGTGAAGCAGTATTTGGCAAAACCAGAACGGGGAAGTGGGAAGGGGGGGTGGCAGGACAGCGGGAGAGAAGGGGGCCTATGGGACTTTCGGGGAGTGGGGGGCTAGAAAAGGGGAAATCATTTGAAATGTAAATAAAAAATATATCGAATAATAATAATAATAAAAAAAAAACAGAACCCACTGCATGGGCTGGAGAGATTGCTCAGCAGTTAAGAGCACTGACTGCTCTTCTGAAGGTCCTAAGTTCAAATCACAGTAACCACATGGTGGCTCACAACCATCTGTAATGGGAGCTGACGCCCTCTTCTGGTGTGTCTGAAGACAACTACAGCGTACTTACATATAACAATAAATAAATCTTTGGGTTGGAGCAAGTGGGGCTGGAGAAAGCAGAGGTACTGAGAAAAAAAAAAGTTATACATCAGAGTACAGAAAATTTAATGCCTAATACAAAGAGTCATTGTGACAACTCTGCAAGATATCATGTAATAGATTATACACTAGAATACTAGAATATTGGACCTTTAGAATAATAACTCAAAATCCAAAGAAAAATATTGAAGAATATTAAATTTAACACTAAATATTTCATTTGTGATAAGTCATAATTCACTGATACAAAAAGTCAAGAAGATTAAAATAAGTGAAAGTCTACATTTTGCCACAGGTAATTCCAGCAGATCAAAGTAATTTAGTATGTGCAAAGAAATGCAAATGTGAACTGATGTCTATAATAAGAAACTTCAACAAATTGTAAATGACTGTAATACAATGGTATGGATAAGATCAAGTCAAAATATGGACAAGAAACAATTGGCAGATGAAGATTCTTTATTAGCAAAGTAAAATAAACTGAAATAAAGTTATTTCCAACATAAGATCTGACCTCCAAAACATTGCTTTGGCTAGAAGATCACCCAATTATTTTGGGCAGTAGTAGTCTTGTTTACACAAATATCAGTAAGTAAGCCATAATAAAAAAAATCAAAAATAAGTATTTCAAAATAAGTAATGTACTACATTAAATACATGATGCATAGGTGATGATTCTGAATCCATATTTATAGAGAATTTCACAAAGCCATATAAATCTAGTAATGTAAATACAGACTAAAACCAAGGGCCTATATTAACTCAATAAAAAGAAACATTAAAGCCAAAAATGATTATGAGGAAGAAGATAGTAAATATGCAAACAAAATTAAGAATTAAAAATTAAATATAAAATAGAAATTAGTAAGTTGATATTGACTAATAGAAAAAATAGCACAATTTTGTAATTTTAAAATGTGAGAGAATGGAAGAGAGAAATATTTTAAATAATCAAGTCATTCATAATCCAACTTTTTGAGAATTATTCTATCTCTACCTTTTGGCCAACAATTGCTGCCCTGGGTATATAGGCATTGCCTATTATAAGTGGTTTTATTTGACTTATGGGAATTTGAACACATGTCCTCTTATTTGCTTGAAAAGTATTTATGTTTTCTTCTGCGCTAACTCACCACTCACAATCAACATTTTTGGTGACGAATATTTCTTTATTATGTTCCCAAATTAGCCTATATGATGACTGAATCAATTGAAAAATTCACTTTATTTGGATTAAGCAGATCATTGAAGATATCATTGCTTTATCATTTTGTTGTAATAATGTTCACCTTCACTGGTTTCCTTTTGAGTAAAGTGAACAATGTGACTGACACAGAAAACTATCTGTTAAGACCCAGCTGTAAGCAGCATTAGCCTTGAAGATGTAGGCAAATTTGTTGTTATTTACATCTTCTGTGAGTATACTCCTTAGCTGTATTATTGTAATAGATGTTAAACCCAGTAGCAATTGTTTTGATTCACTGTACTATTGATAGATAAATTATTATAAATATTATAATTAACTTTTAATAAATTTTATAAAAGTAAAACAGTAAATCTCACAATTTTGAAGGACCTTTGTAGAAGATCATTCATATCATTTGGTAATTCATATTATCTTTTTGTCTTTATATACATATTTCTCATAGCCCTAATTGGTGTTAGGAGGCATGCAATGAGAAGATTGCCAAGAACCAGTGTTCCTAAGAGGCATCCACTTATTGTCCATAAAACTAGCGAACTATTTCCATTTTCTTTTTGAGATGAGAGTCAAATGTCCTCCTGGGCCTCATATTCTCTGTGGCCCCATATTGTTTCGATACAGTGAGCATACTAACTATAGATAAAACTTTGTCTCATTAGTAACTAAAGGAAAATATTTTGTAAATTTTCTTCTGATCTTCTAGATGAAGAACTTGCTTTATTCAAATAAAAATTAAATTGCATGCCTCCTTACACCAATGAGGGCTATGAGAAATATATAGTTATCACAAAAAGATCACATTTGTAATACTTTCTTTGGAATGTGTCATTGCTAACACACTGTTTTTATCAGAGTGGTAAAGAATGGTTAAACATCTGGGCATTCTAATGAAATTGTAGGAACACAAAATTCACCTAGGAAAAAAGTATACTATACATAACTCCTTGCCTTTGAAATAAATAAGAAACAAATGTGTAAACAAAAATTTAAAATAATGGAAGAACCTGAATTTCCCAGAATCGCCCAACATCTAAAGGAAAAACAAATAAAAAAAAAAGAGAAAATATACAAAACCCACTATTAACTATACTATCACTTTATAAAAGTGTATTTAATCTTAGGCATTTGATATTGCATCTAAGGGGGAAATATGGCTTATTAAAATAGGGAGATTATAGTGAATTGCTTGCTTACTACATCTGGTAAATATATTGAAGTAACAACAGCCCAAATTTCTTTAAAATTGCAAAAGAAATTTGTTTGCAAATTTTCTGAGATTTTGATGCTTAGAAAAATACATTAAAAAGATGCTAATCTTTCACATTGCATAGCAGGTAGGCTAATTTTTTATGAGATATTTGCTTTATTTCATTTTCAGATGGTATCCCCTATCCTCATTACTCCCCACAAAATCACCTATTTCCTCCTCCCCCTGTGCACTCCCCTCCCAATTTCCTGACTTGCACTCATCTATTCTGGGGAATCAAGCCTTCACAGGACCAATGGCCTCTCCTCTAATTGGTGTCTTAAATGGTCATCTTCTGCTACATATGTAGCTGGAGCCGTGGGTCCCTCCACATGTGCTCTTTGGTTGGTAGTTTAGTCCCTGGGAGTTTTGAGCATACTGGTTGGTATATACTATTGTTACTCCTGCAGGGATGCAAACCTTTTCAGCTCCTTGGGTCCTTTCTCTAGCTGCTCCATTGAGACCCTATGTTCATTCTATTGGTTGGCTGTGATCTATTGGAATTTTGATCCACTTTCCAATAAGGATCAAATTATCCACACTTTGGTATTCCTTCTTCTTGATCTTCATGTGGTCTGTGGGTTATATCTTGGGTATAGCCTCCTTTTGGACTAATATCAACTTATCAGTGAGTGAATACTGAGGGTGTTCTTTTGTTATTGGGTTACCTCACTCAGCATGATATTTTCTAGCTCCATCCATTTGCCTAAGAATTTCAAGAATTCATTGCTTTTAATAGCTGAGTAGTACTCCATTGTATAAATGAACCACATTTTCTATATCCATTCCTCTGTGAAGGGAAATCTGGGTTCTTTCCAGCTTCTGGCTATTATAAATAAGGCTGCTATGAACATAATGCAGCATGCGTCCTTATTACACTTTGAAGTATCTGGGTATATGCCCATAAGTGGTATAGCTGGTTCCTCAGGTAGTGCTATGTCCAGTTTTCTGAGGAAATGCCAAACTGATTTCCAGAGTGGTTTTATCAGCTTACAATCCCACCAGCAATGGAGGAGTATTCCTCTTTCTCCACATCCTCTCTGGCATTTTCTGTCCTCTGAGTTTTTGGTCTTGGCCATGTTGACTGGTGTGAGGTGGACTCTCAGGGTTGTGTTGAATTTCACATCCCTGATGATTAAGGATGTTGAACATTTCTTTAGGTGTTTCTCAGCCATCTGGTATTCCTCACTTGAGAATTCTTTGTTTAGCAGTGTTCACCATTTTTAATGGTATTACTTGGTTCTCTGGAATCTTACTTCTTGAGTTCTTTGTATATTTGTATATTAACCCTCTATCAGATATAGTATTGGTAAAGATCTTTTCCCAATTTGTTGGTTGTCATTTTGTCCTGTTGACAGTGTCCTTTGCCTTACAGAAGCTTTGCAATTTTATGAGGTCCCATTTGTCAATTCTTGATCTTAGAGCATAAGCTATTGGTGTTCTATTCAGGAAAATTTCCCCTGTGCCCATGTACTCCAGGTTCTTCTTCAGTTTCTCTTCTATTAGATTCAGTGTATCTGGTTTTATGTGAAGGTCCTTGAATTCCTTGGACTTGAGCTTTGTACAAAAGAGATAAGAATGGATCAATTTACATATGTCTAAATGTTGACTGCCAGTTGACCCAGTACAATTTGTTTAAAATGCTGTCTTTTTTTCCAGTGGATAGTTTTAGCTCCTTTGTCAAAGATCAAGTGACCATAGTTGTGAGGGTTTATTTCTGTGTCTTCAGTTCTATTCCATTCATTTACCTGTCTATCACGGTACCAATAACATGCAGTTTTTATCACTATTGCTCTGTAGTATAGCTTGAGATCAGGGATGGTGATTCTGCCAGAAGTTCTTTTATTGTTGAGAATAGTTTTCACTATCCTGTTTTTTGTTATTCCAGATAAATTTGGAAATTGCTCTTTCTAACTCTATGAAGAATTGAGTTGCAATTTTGATAGGAATTGCATTGAATCTGGAGATTGCTTTAGGCAAGATGGCCTTTTTTTTTTTTACTATATTAATCTTGCCAATGTATGAACATGGGAGATCTTTCCATCTTCTGAGATCTTTCATCAGAGACTAGAAATTCTTGTCATACAGATCTTTCATTTGCTTGGTTAGAGTCACACCACAGTATTTTATATTATTTGTGACTGCTGTGAAGAGTGTCATTTCCCTAACTTCATTCTCAGCCTGTTTATCCTTCCTAAGAAGGCTACTGGTTTGGTTGAGTTAATTTTGTGTCCAGCCACTTTGCTGAAGTTGTTTTTCAGGTTTAGGAGTTCTCTGGCAGAATTTTTGGGGTTACTTAAGTATACTATCATATCATCTGCAAATAGTGTCTTCCTTTCTAATTTGAATGAAAAAATTAATATTTTTTAACAAACCAAAAGGAGAACCACATAAACATAATTCTGCCTTTAAGAACAAAAATAACAGGAAGCAACAATCAGTTCTCCTTAATACCTCATAATAACAATGGATTCAAATCTCCAATAAAAAGACATAGACTAACCTACTGGATATACAAGCAGGACCCAACATTTTGCTGCATATTGGAAATTAACCACAGGCCAAAAAAAAAAAAAAAAAAAAAAAGCCAAAAACAATACTACCTCGGAGTAAAAGACTGGAAAACAATTTTCCAAGCAAATGGTCCCAAAAAACAAGCTGGTGTAGCCATTCTGATATCCAATAAAATCCACTTTCAACCTAAAGTAATAAAAAAGATAAGGAAGGACACTTCATACTCATCAAAGGAAAAATCTACCAAGATGAACTCTCACTTCTGAACATATATGCTACAAATACAAGGGCACCCACATTCATAAAAGAATCTTTGCTAAAGCTCAAAGCACACATTGCACCCCAAACAATAATGGTGGGAAACTTTAACACCTGACTCTCTCATCAATGGACAGATCAGGAAAAGACAAACTAAACATAGAAACATTGAAACTAACAGAAGTTATTAACCAAATGGATTTAACAGATATCTATAGAAGATTTTATCCTAAAACAAAAGAATATACCTTCTTCTCAGCACTTCACGGTACCTTCTCCAAAATTGACCATATACATAGTCATAAAACAGTCCTCAGCAGATACAAGAAGATTGAAATAATTACATGGACCCTAACAGATTGCCATCGGCTAAGGCTGGTCTTCAGTAACAACAAATAACAACAGAAAGCCCCCATACACATGGAAACTGAACAATATTCTACTCAGCTATAACTTGGTTAAGGAAGAAATAAAGAAATGAAAGAGTTTTTAGAATTTAATGAAAATGAACAACATACAAACTTATGGCGCACAATTAAAGCAGTGCTAAACGGAAAACTCATAGCTTCTGAGTGCCTCCAAAAAAATTCTAGAAAGAGTAGTAACACTAAGAGCTTGACAGCACAGCTGAAGGCTCTAGAACAAAGGAAGCTAATACACCCAAGAGGAGTAGATGGCAGGAAGTAATCAAGCCCAGGGCTGAAATCAACCAAATAGAAACAAAAAGAATTATACAATTTGTTTTCCAGTCTTTTACTCTGAGGTAGTATCAGTTTTTTTGCCTGTGGTTAATTTCCAGTATGTAGAAAAATGTTGGGTCCTGCTTGTATATCCAGTGGGTTAGTCTATTTCTTTTTATTGGAGATTTGACTCCATTGTTATTACGAGGTATTAAGGAGAACTGATTGTTGCTTCCTGTTATTTTTGTTATTAAAGGTGGAATTATGTTTATGTCGTTCTCCTTTTGGTTTGTTAAAAAATATTAATTGTTTTCTTTTTCTAGTGTATAGTTTCTTTTGGTGGTGTTTTCCATTCATTACCTTTTGAATGGCTGGATTTATAGAAAAAATTGGTTTTTGTCATTGAATACCTTGGTTTCTCCATCTATGGTAATTGAGAATTTTACTGTGTATAGTAGCCTGGGGTGACATTTGTGTTCCCTTTAGGGTCTCTATGACATCTGCCCAGATCTTTTGACTTTCATAGTCTTTGGCGAGAAGTCTAGTATAATTCAGATGGGTCTGCCTTTATATGTTACTTGACCATTTTTCCTTACTGCTTTTAATATTCTTTCTTTGTTTAGTACATTTGGTGTTTTAATTATTATGTGAGGGGAGGAATTTCTTTTCTGTTCCAATCTATTTGGAGTTGTGTAGGTTTTGTGTATGTTCATGGGCATCTCTTTCTTTAGGTTAGGGAAGTTTTGTCCTATAATTTTGTTGAAGACATTTACTGGCCCTTTAAGTTGGAAATTTTCACTCTCTTCTATACCTATAATCCTTAGGTTTAGTCTTCTCATTTTTTCCTGTATTTCCTGGATGTTTTAGGTTAGGAGCTTTTTGTATTTTGCATTTTCTTTGACAGTTGCATTTTCTTCTGCATCTGAGATTCTCTCTTCTATCTTTTGTATTCTGTTGTTGATGCTTGCATCCATGACTCCTGACTTATTTCTTAGGTTTTCTATGTCTAGAGTTGTTTCCCTTTGTGATTTCTTTATTGTTTCTACTTCTATTTTTAGATCCTGGATGGTTTTATTCAATTCCTTCACCTGTTTGTTGTGTTTTCCTGCAGTTCTTTTAGGGATTCTACCTGTTTACCTGTGTTCCCCTGCATTTCTTTAAGGGAGTTATTTATGTCCTTCTTGAAGCCCTCTGTCAGCATCATGAGCTGTGATTTTTCTGGTTTGTTGTGGTATCTAGGACTTGTTGTTATGGGAGAACTGAGTTCAGATGGGACCAAGTTGCCTTGATTTCTGTTGGTAACATGCCTATGTTTGCCTTTTGTCATCTCTTTATCTCTGGTGTTAGCTGGTCCTGCTGTTTCTAGCTGTAGCTTGTCCCTCCTGTGGGCCTACAAGCCTGTCTCAGCACCCCTGGGTGACCAGATCTCCCCTGTCACAGAGTACTGTGATGCTGCCCAACTCCTGGATCCAGGTGGAGACTGGATGGACCTTGGTGCAGCTGCTCTGCTACTCCTGTGTTCCCTCTGCTTCTGGCTGTACTTGCCTGCTCACTCCCTGGAAAGAAGATGACCCTTCTGTGATTTTCTCCTGTTTCTTCTCCCATATCTGTTCCTGCACCCCTATTCCTTCCACCTCCCCTTCTTCCACCTTGGTATCTCCCTCTCTCTGCCCTCCCATGATTATTTTTTTCATCCTTCTAAGTGTGATTGAGTCATGTTCTTGCTTCTTATTTAACTTCTTACAGTTTGTGGAAAATGTCTCTTTTAAATACAGTGTCTTTTTGTTGAGTTTACATTTCCTAACTTTGAGTCCATATTCATTACAGTCTTATCTACAGCGTTGCCTTGAAGAGCTATGTTTCTAATAGGCCACATGTTTTTACATGTTCAGTTACCTTCCAACATTGGTAGAGGTTTGGGGTTAATCTTCTAAAATGTGGGCATCAGAATATTTTATTTTCAAACTTCAGTTGTGAGATAATTTTTGTCTGTATAAAGATGTAAATTTGTAGATATAGATAAAACGTTAATATCTAGAGAATAGTCTTATACAAATATTTCACAAATATTTTACAAGCTTGACAATAGCATGCATGAATGTGTGTGTGTGTATGTTCATATTTCTTCTTGAAATTTTATAATTTGCATGTATTAAACAAAAGGCACAGAATCAGACTTAGGAAATAACTAAATCTGAAGAGTGGAGTGCAAGCTTTGTTCAAGAGATCCATAGTTATCATAATAAAGAATTTGTGGTTGATCACACACAGTGACTAGATATGTGCTTATTGAGGAAGTTGGGTCACTTAGATAATAGCAAATAGAATATCATACTCAAATTTTATATGAAGAAATACATGAAATAATATAATATATTTAAAGAATAGTACAAAAATGGTGGGAAAATACTTGAAAATACAGAGCTTTTGAAATACATGTAGCTAGAAAGTTATAAAGGAAATACGAAAGGAAGCCAAAGAATTGGTGATAACTGATTTATCGATCAAACAATGAAGAACTCCTGAGTTCTTATCAAGAAAAAAAATGTTTATAAGCTCTTCTCTTGATGGACAAATAGACTTAAACTTGGGTGGAAAGGCATTGTATTCTTCGTTTATATGATTGTTATGGCCAACTATAGCCCATGGACATTGTTGAAGACTAGAGAGCTTCTTTACATTCCAAGCTGTGCAAAGGGTTAAAATTTAATCCAAAGTGGACAGGCTATGGAATAAAGCCACAGACCAAACTTTAGGAAATGCAAGTGTTGCAGGTTTGTGCCTGCACCCAGGAATAGACCTTAGGTTCTGGCTCTGCACCCACTCTGTTGAGAGCCCACATCCAGAGGCAGCTTGAATACCAGGAACTCTGACACAGCCAGCATCTCAGAGGCAGCTTGACCCTCAAGAGATCTGACATGCCCAAGATCTCAAGATCAAAGAGATAGCTGAACTCCCCAGGAGCTCTGACACAAGCAGGATCATAGGAGGGACAGGTTCTAGTCAAAGACTAAGCTAGTTATCACCAGAGATAACCAAATGGTAAAAGGCAATCACAAGAATATAAGCAACAAGACGTGTGGTGGTGGTGCACGCCTTTAATCCCAGCACTTAGGAGGCAGTGGCAGATGGATTTCTGAGTTTGAGGCCAGCCTGGTCTTCAGAGTGAGTTACAGGACAGCCAGGGCTACACAGAGAAAGCCTGTCTTGAAAAAAAAAAGAATATAAGCAATAGAAACCAATGTTACTTGGCACAACCCTGGAGATAGAAAACCTAGGCAATATATCAGGAGTCAGATGCAAACATCATTAAGAGAATACAAGAGAGAAAAGAGAGGATGGGCAGTGGTTGCGCATGCCTTTATTCCCAGCACTTGGGAGGCAGAGGCAGGCAGATTTCTCAATTTGAGGCCAGCTGGACTACAGAGTGACTTCCAGGACAGCCAGGGCTACACAAAGAAAGCCTGTCTCAATAATAATAAAAAAAAAGAAAAGAAAAGAAAAGAAAAGAAAAAATTAAAAAGAAAAAAAGAGAGGTGTAGAAGGTATAAAAGATGCCATAGAAGACATTGATACAACAGTCAAAGAAAAGACAAAAAGCAAAAACCTAACTCAAAACATTCAAGAAATCCAGAACACAATGAAAAGAATGAACCTAAGACTAAAAGGTATAGAAGAGATTGAAGATTTCCAACTCAAAAGGCCAGCAAATATCATCAACAAAATTATAGAAGAAAACTTCCCTGTGTAAAGAAAGAGAAGGCCACACACATACAAGAAGCCTATAGAACACCAGATTGGACCACAAAATCACATCAAGTAATAAACAAAACACCAAATGCAAAGAACAAAGAAATAATATTAAAATTCATTAAGGAAAAAAGGTCAAGTAATTTATAAAGGCAGATATCAGAATTACATCAGACTTCTCAACAGAGACACTAAAAGCCAGAAGATCTTGAGCAGATATCCTACAAACCTTAAAAGAAAACAAATGTCATCCCAGACTACAATACCCAGCAAAACTTTCCATACCATTGATGGAGAATCCAAGATATTCTGTGACAAAACCTAATTTAAACATTTTTCCACTAATCCATCCCTACAGAGGATAATAGAAGGAAAACTCCAACACAAGGAGGGAACTTACACTCAAGATAAAGCAAGAAAGTAATTTTCTTACCTCAAACCCAAAAGAAGAGAACCACACAAACGTAATTCCACCTCTAACAACAAAAAATAACGCAACAATCATTGGTCCTTAATATCTCTCAACATCAATGGACTCAGTCCTCAAATTAAAAGGTAAGACTGGTTACATAAACAGGCCCCAGCATTTTTCTGCATACAGGAAAAACACCTTAGTGACAAAGACAGACACTACCTCAAAGTAAAAGGCTAGAAAAAAATTTCCAAGCATATGGTCTTAAAAAAAAAGTTGGAATAGCAACTCTAATATTCAATAAAATAAACTTGCAACCAAAAGTTATCAAGCAAGATGGAGGACACTACATACCTATCAAAGGAAAAATCACAAAGATGAACTCTTAATTCTGAACATCTATGTCCCAAAAGTACCCCCATTTGTAACAGAAATGTGACTAAAGCTCAAAGCACACATTGAACCTCACACAATAATTGTGGGATTCTTTAACACCTTACTCTCACGACTGGACAGATCATGGAAATAGAAACTAAATAGAGACACTGTGAAACTAACAGAAGTCATAAGCAAAATGGATTTAACAGATATCTAAAGAACATTTCACCATAAAATAAAGAATATACCTTTTTCTCAGTACCTCATGATACTCCAAAATTAACCATATAATCAGTCACAAAACAAGCCTCAACAGATACAAGATCATTGAATTAATCCCATGCATTCTACTGGATTACCACAGATGAAGGCTGTTCTTCAACAACAACAACAACAAAAAAAAAAACAACAGAAAGGCCAAATACACATGGATACTGAACAACTCTCTACTTAGTGATAGCTTGGCCAAGGAAGATATAAATAAGAAATTAAAGATTTTTTAGAATTCAATGAAAATGATATTACAACATACCCAGACTTATGGGACACAATGAAAACAGTGCTAACAGGAAAACACATGGCTTTGAGTGACCCCATAAAGAAATTGGAGAAATCAAACATTAATAGCTTAACATCTATGAAAGCTCTAGAACAAGAAGAAGCAAATACACCCAAGAGGAGTAGATGGCAGGAAATAAACTCAGGGCTGAAATCAATCACGTAGAAAAAAGGAGAACTATACAAAGAATCAACAAAACTAGGAGCTTCTTCTTTGAAAAAAGCAACAAGGTAGATAAACCAATAGCCAAACTATATCAAAAAGCACAGAGACAGTATCCAAATTAACAAATTCAGAAATAAAAAGGGACATATAACAACAGAACCTGAAGTAATTCAAAAATTCATGACATCTTACTACAAATACTCAACAAAACTGGAACGTCTAGATGAAATAGATCATTTTTCTAGACAGATACAGGGTACCAAAGGATGAGATAAGAAATGTAAACATCCACAAACACCTAACAAAATAGAAGCAGTCATTAAAAGTCCCCCCCCCCAAAAAAAGCCCAGGACCAGATGGTTTTAGTGCAGAATTCTATCAGACCTTCAAAGAAGACCTAACACCAATACTGTTGAAATTATTCCACAAAATAGAAACAGAAGGAACACTACCCAACTCCTTCTATGAAGCCACAATTACACTGATACCAAAAACACACAAAGATCCAACAAGGAAAGAGAACTTCAGACCAATTTCCCTTATGAACATTGATGCAAAAATACTCAATAAAATTCTTGCCAACTGAATACAAAAACACATCAAAACAATTATTCACCACGATTAAGTAGGCTTCATCCCAGGGATGCAAGGATTGTTCAATATATGGAAATCCATCAATGCAATTCACTACATAAACAAACTCAAAGAAAAAAAAAACACATGTTTTTTTCAATAGATGCTGAAAAAGCATTTGACAAAATTCAGCATCCTTTCATGCTTAAAGTCTTGGAAAGAACAGGAATTCAAGGCCCATAACTAAACATAGTTAAAGCAATATACAGCAATCCAGTAGCCATCATCAAACTAAATGGAGAGAAACTTGAAGCAATCCGATTAAAATCAGGGACTAGACAAGGCTTCCCCTCACTCAATATCTTTTCAATATTGTACTTGAGGTACTAGCTAAGGGAATTAGATAACATAAGGACGTCAAAGGGATACAAATTGAAAAGGAAGAATTCAAACTATCACTTTTTGCAGATGATATGAGAGTACACTTAAGTAACACAAAAAACTCCACCAGAGAAATCCTACAGCTGATAAACAACTTCAGCAAAGCGGCAGGTTATAAAATCGACTCAAGCAAACCAGTAGCCTTCCTATACTCAAAGGATAAACAAGCTGAGAAAGAAATTAGGGAAATGACATCCTTCACAATAGCCACAAACAATATAAAGTACCTTGGTATGACTCTGACCAAGTAAGTGAAAGATCTGTATGACAATAATTTCAAGTCTCTCAAGAAGGAAATGGAAGAAGACCTCAGAAAATGGAAAAAATCTGCCATGCTCATGGACTGGCAGAATTAATATAGTAAAAATGGCCATCTTGCCAAAAGCAATATACAGATTCAACATAATACCCATCAAAATCTCAACTAGGTTCTTAATAGAGTTAGAAAGAGCAATTCTCAAATTCATCTGGAATAACAAAAAACCCAGGATAGCTAAAACTATTCTCAACAACAAAAGAAATTCTGGGGGAATCAGTATCCCAGACCTCAAGCAATACTACAGAGCAATAGTGTTAAAAACTGCATGGTATTGGTACAGTGACAGGCAGGAGGATCAATGGAACAGGATTGAAGATCCAGAAATGAACCCACACACCTATGGCCACTTGATCTTCGACAAAGGAGCTGAAAACATCCAGTGAAACAAAGATAGCCTTTTCAACAAATGGTGCTGGTTCAACTGGAGGTCAGAATGCAGAAGAATGTGAATTGATCCATCCCTATCTCCTTGTACTAAGCTCAACCCCAAGTGGTTCAAGGACCTCCACATAAAACCAGACACACTGAAACTAATAGAAAGAAACTGGGAAAGACCCTTGAGGACATGGGCACAGGGGAAATGTTCCTGAACAGAACACCAAAAGTGTATGCTCTAAGATCAAGAATTGATAAATGGGACCTCATAAAATTACAAAGTTTCTGTAAAGCAAAGGACACCATCAAAAGGACAAATCAGCAACCAACAAATTGGGAAAAGATCTTCACCAACCCTACATCTGACAGAGGGCTAATATCCAATATATACAAAGAACTCAAGAAGTTAGACCCCAGAAAACCAAATAACCTTATTAAAAAATGGGGGTACATAGCTAAACAAAGAATTTTCACCTGAAGAACTTCAGATGTCTGAGAAGCATCTTTAAAAATGTCCAATATCATTAGTCATTAGGGAAATGCAAATCAACACAACCCTGAGATTTCACCTTATACCAGTCAGAATGGCTAAGATTAAAAATTCAGGAGACAGCAGGTGTTGGCAAGTGGAGAAAGAGGAACACTCCTCCATTGCCGGTGGGGTTGCAATTGGTACAAACACTCTGGAAATCAGTCTGGCGGTTTCTTAGAAAACTGGGCACATCACATCTGAAGGACCCTGCTCTACCACTTCTGGGCATATACCCAGAGGATTCCCCAGCATGTAATAAGGATACATGCTCCATTGTGCTCATAGCAGCCCTATTAATAGCCAGAAGCTGGAAAGAAACCAAATGTCCCTCAACGGAGGAATGGATACAAAAAATGTGGTATATATACACAATGGAGTACTATTCAACCATTAGAAATAATAAATTAATGAAATTCTTAGGCAAATGGATGGATCTGGAGAACATCATGCTAAGTGAGATAACCCAGTCTCAAAAGATCAATCATCGAATGCACTCACTGATAAGTGGATATTAGCCTAGAAACTTGGAATACCCAAGACATAATCCACACATCAAATGATGTCCAAGAAGAATGTAGGAGTGGCCTCTGGTTCTGGAAAGGCTCAATGCAGCAGTATAGGGCAATACCAGAACAGGGAAGTGGGAAGGCGTGGATAGGGGAACAGGGGACGAGAAGGGGGCTTATGGGACTTTTGGGGAGTGGGGAGCCAGGAAAGGGGAAAATCATTAGAAATGTAAATAAAAAATATATCGAATAAAAAAATCCATAAAAAAATAAAGCAAAAAATCCTCCAAACAAACAAACAAACCAAAAAGGAGTGCTTGATGTCAGGAACCTAAGATAGTTGTTGCTGAGAGTTTCTACGAGCACCTGAATAAGTCCGATGCAGATGCTCACAGCCATGCATTAGAATGAGCGCAGAGACCCCAATGGAAGATTTAGGGGAAGGACTGAAGGAGATGAACCGCATAGGAAGAACAATATCAATTAACTAGACCACCCAGAGCTCCCAGTGACTAAACCACCCACCAAAAAGTATTCATGAAGGGAGCCAGATACATATGTAGCAGAGGATGGCCTTATCTGACATCAGTGGGAGGGGAGGCCCTTTGTCCTGTGGTGGCTTGACATCCCAGTATAGCGGATGCTAGAGCAGTGAGGCAGGAATGGGTGAATGGGTAGAGGAACACCCTCACTGTGACATGTAGTTATCTATAATTGAAAATAACTTAGATTACATGTTTAGCCAAGAAAAACAAATTTATGCAATGTCATATTTCAATCACGTTTTATTTTTGTGTTTGAGTATTGATAAAATTTATAATATATAAAAATATAATATAATAATATGATATAATATATATATCCCATTACTCAGAATAACAGAAAAAATAATGAAACTTACTAGGCAGTCAGGATGTTTAAAGCCAAAAAATAATAAATAAGTATAGATTGAATATGTGTTTCTATAATTCCATGTAGAAGAAATGAAGAAATTAGATAAAAGCATTTATTTTTAGCAATTTAAATTCACATTCTAATGGCTTAAAAAAGCATCTCAGAGATGAAAATGCATGAGATTTATGTATTTAGTCAAGAGCCTTCACTCCAGCCTTTATATTGAAGCTTGTCTAAACATTAGATCAAAAATATTTTTCCCAAAGCAGAGCAACCTTTTAGATATGATATTTGCATTCCATAGGAGATGAGTGCAGAAGCCTTGGGATTTTTTGAGCATTTTGTGAGGACTGTTTTGAAGGGCCCAGTGTGCACAACCATATTCCAGGTGGCATATCTCACATGCTGTCATGAATTAAACATCACATTATTTCCACATAATTAAATATCACAAATGTGCCCACATTATCATGATGCATTCAGTGAACCTACTTGGACAGTTTACCATGTGGTCAGAAAGAACACTGAAAAGAAATATGTCACCAAGTCAAAATTAATTCTTTTTTGTCTCCCCAGAGAGTGTAACAAGAACTGACCTCCTCAAGACATTGGAAAGTCTCTATTATGACATGCTGTCAGCATCATTCATTAAATAGTAATGAATAAATAGTAATGAGTGCTATCTTAATGTTAATGGCTATATTGAACCAATGACAATGACAGTCTACAAATGTATCCTTCACACTTAAGTTTGTAAGGTACCAAATCTGATTTTATAGGACATGAAACACAATGTCAGTTTAAATTGTATGTTTTAACTTTACATTATTTTATTAAATTACTACTAAGACTATTAAATGTAAAATAATATTTAAGATTAGTTTAATATTTCATTTTGTTCTTAAGGCTCCATAAAATATAAATCTCAGGGTAACGAGTGTGTCATTTAGAGCTATTATTATAAAAGTTGTGCTTATTCAACCATAAATCAAATAGATAAATACAAATGTCTTAGATTTATTGATTTTTGTGTCCCTGTTTGTTAGCTTAGGCACTGAGACTACATCAACCATCAAAAACCATTGATAGGAAAAAAATTGAAAAACAAAATAGGTAAGGGAAAATGGACAAGTTTTGAGTTTATTTATTTTTTTCCTTACACTTTCCTTCTCATTTGAATCCATACCCTTTCTCTTTTTTTCTTAGAAAAAAATGGCAGATATCTAAAGAATCATAATAAAATAATAAAATATACTAGATTAAAAAGAAACCTGAATAAGAAAAGACAAACAGAAGAAAAAGAGGCAAAGACAAAGAATGAGATATACCTAACAATGTAAAGATATATTTTCGTACACATAGTAATGTTCTGATAACACAAAGCTAGAAGTCATAATATGCAAACAATGGAGGTATGTATATATCTCCTCTCTAGCTCTCTTTCTCTCATAGACACACACACACACACACACACACACACACACACACACACACACACATGAATGCCCTGTCAAAACCTTATAAGAGTAAGAATATCCAAAATACTACTGAAATTATTTTGTGTTTCCCATCTAACACTAGGAATAGAGTCTGGTCTTAACAGAGGTTTGTACACCCAGTAGGAAAATGTTAGAGAGAAATGATTTTTCTTTTGTGATTAGCTATCAGTTGGACATAGCTTTGGGTTAGCAATGGGGGCGGCGTCCACTACTCTCAGTTCTGGGACCCCCATATGGCATAGACTAATGCTGGCCTTGTGCATGCCCCCATAGTCTCTGTGAGTTCTTATGTTTAGGCCTTGTTCTGCTCAGTTAGGCTTATTTACTTTGTGTCTTCCCATTCCCTTTAGCTTTTATAATCTTTTTGTCTTCTCTTCTGAAGGATTCCTAAGCCTTAATGGAACATATTTGATGAATGTCTTATTTAGCACTGAATGCTACACGTTCTCTCGGTCTCTCCCTCTTTCTCTTCCTCTCCACATTGTCCAGCTGAAGGTCTTTGTATTTGTTTTCATCTATGGCAGAAGAAAGTTTCTTTGATGGTTGGCTGAGTAAACACTGATCTAAGAGTAAAGCAGAATATTGTGACTTAATATTACTCATTTCATGGCTGTGTTCCTTTAACAAAACAATAGCATTTGTTGTTATGGGTCCCTAGGCTCTCTCTCTGGTCCCCTTTTTGGGCACTAGAGAATGTAGAGTTATTTATCTTTCTCCTTTGGTAGTATGCAGAGTACTTTTAGGTACCATGGACACTAGTTCATAGGGGTGGGAGCACTAGATAAGCACTAGCTGGACATCCTCATATTCAGTGAGCTGTGTGGGTATCTTCAGGGCCTTACTCCCAGTTTGTGGAGAGCACCCAATAGCCTCTGCAATGGTCTTAGTTGTTTGGGGTTTTTTTATAGCATATCAAGTAAGAATAACAATTAAAATGAATTCTTAAGAAACTGGCATGCTTCTGTACAACAAAGGATACAGCCATTCAAAGCAATAGAATACAAAACAGAAAAAATATTTTTACCAGCTATATACATGGAGACTGTTAGTATCTCAAATATAAACAGAACTAGAAAAAAATCATGCTGAGTGAGATGAACCAGATCCAGACAGACAAATAAGGTATGAATTCAGTTATATGTAGATATTATCTTTTACATCTTTGATAAGCAAGCTATAATTTGTATACCCACATTAGCATATGGTAAGGGAATATGGAGAAATCTGGATATCCTTAGAAAAGTGAAATATAGTAGATAGTTATGAATGAATGGGGGCAGGGAACAGAGGTTTAAATGGGGAGAGGGAAGAAAGATAGTAGAGAAGAGGATACTTGGAGAGACAGCTAAATGAAGGCTCATTGAACATGTTATATAGAAAATAACACAATAGAGTTATTCTAAATTATGCACATGCATAGAGGCAATCAAAATGAAATTGCCAAATAATTGGAAAGATAGGCCCTAATGGATATCTCTAGTCACCAACTGAAGCTTTCGCTGCAGGGAACTTGTTACATTTAATAGAGTTATTCCCCAACCTTTCCTCCTTCCTTCCTTCCTTCCTTCCTTCCTTCCTTCCTTCCTTCCTTCCTTCCTTCCTTTCTTTCTTTCTTTCTTTCTTTCTTTCTTTCTTTCTTTCTTTCTTTCTTTCTTTCTTTCTTTTTTTTCTCTTTCTTTCTCTCTTTCCTTTTTCTTGTTTTATTATCTTTAATCTTCTTTTACAGTACAATCGTCATTATCCTTCTGGTCTGCCCTCCAATATCTTCTCTTCCCATTCCTCCTCTGACTGATTGTCTCTAAGAGGATGTCCCCATCCCACCCCACGCCACCAGGACTCCCTACTCCCTATGGCCTCAAGTCTTTCCAAGATTAGGTGTGTCTTCTCTCACTGAGGACACACCAAGCAGTATTCTGCTGTGTATGTGTCTGTGCAGGAACCTTGTACGACCTAGTGTATGTTGCCTGATTGGTGGCTAAGTTTCTGAGCGATCTCTAGGACACAGTTAGTTGAGACTGCTGGTCTTCCTTTGGGGGTGTCCTCCTCTACAACTTCTTCTGGCCTTTCCTTGATTCAACCAATAAGGTCTCTGACTTCAGTCCATTGGTTGGATGTAATGTATCTGCATGAGTCTCAGTCAGCTGCTTGTTGGACCTCTCAGAGGAAGTCCTTGCTAGGCTCCTGTCTGTAGCACACCATAGCGTAAGTAATAGTGTCAAGTCTTAGAGCCTCTCCTTGAGATGAATCCCCATTTGGGCCAATCACTGGAACTCCTTTCCTTCAGTCTCTTCTTCATTTTTTTATTTTTCATTTTTTATTGGATATTTAATGTATGTACATTTAGTTCTTTGTATATCTTGGATATTAGTCCTCGATTGGATGTAGGATTGGTTAAGAAATTTTCCTAATCTGTTGGTTGCTGTTTTGTTCTATTGACAGGGTCCTTTGCCTTACAGAAGCTTTGCAATTTTATGAGGTCCCATTTCTTTTAGACAGGAACAATTCTGGGTCAGAGTCAAAAATCCCTTTTCTAATGAAACAGGCTAATGTTGGCATTTTGGTCCTACTTTTGTAAGTCTAAACAGACTATTTGGGAATTAATTCAACTATAATCACCATAAAATTTCCCAATATGCTCTAGAAAAATGTAGCTGGAGTAAAGAAAACATCATCTAATTTAAAATTCCTCCATCATAACTCCCACATATTAATGGTATAAGACTAGAAAACCTAATATGACCAGAAAAAAATAACAGAGTTGTGAGCTATAAACCAAATTAAAGGTAAAATTTTCTATATTAATACAGGCTTATTTATAAAATATCCAGCAATGGTATTTCATGTGGATATTATAATAAAATATTATAGTGTAATGAGGTGACATGTATATATAAACAATTAGATAATAATGAAAAATACTTTAAAATGTTATGAACATGGAAAAATATCAGAGCATAACACACATAATTAATTTGGCCAAAATATTTAAGATAATAAATTTCCTAAGCAAGGTTCTTGCATTTTGTGATGCTCAGGGTTCTCTGGGGGAATCACCAGTGACTGGATGTTTGTGTCTAATCAAATAAAGGGCATTTATTAGCATGGCTTACAAGCCATTGTCTAGCTAGTACAACAACGACTGTCTTCTAATGGAAAAGACAATTTTTTTAGTAGTTGTTTAATCCATGAGGCTGAATGTCTCAGCATTTTCAATCTGCTACTGGAATTCTGCAGGATTCCTAGAGTTACTGGTCTTCTGTCAGTATCAGCATCTGAAAGGAAGAGGTTTTAATGATAGTGAAGGGCTGACTCAGCAATATACATGAACTTGTTAGAGTGAGAGCAAGAACACAAAAAGGGAAAGATTCCCTCTTCCATATCATTTTAAAATATTTTGAGACTAATATAATTACATAATTTCCCCTTTATTCTTCTGAATCCTTCTCTTTCTAATTCATAACATGTTTTCAATTTGCTGTTAAATGCATACATCATTCCAAAATGCCTAAAATCACAACACAACTGTATAATGTTGCTTGTAGCTATACCTTTGCTTTCATCTGTGCAGCTACTAGATAGTGTCGCCCATCTTTAAAGTGGATCTGTAGATCTTCTGTCCTGACATACAATCAAGAAAATTCCTCACAGGCCTGCCCAAATACTTGAATTTTATTTTATTCTACCTATAGTCAACTTGGCACCAAGAATAACCAAGACATTCTTATAAGCATATTTAAATCATGTTTAAATAAAGAGATTATGCATCAGAGATCAAAAAGTACTATTAAAACAGAGACTTTAATGAGTTATTTAATGGTGACTGCTGGTTTTACAGCATCAATTTCAGCCGTTTTATCCTGAATACTGATACATTGTAATCTTTCAAAGAAAATAGATATTAAGGTCACAATATAAATTATTTTGTATTGTATATGTAGTATCATGAAGATGTCAGTCAAGGATTTGTCTAGATAACAGAAAGAAAGATGGTAGGAAAAGTGAACCTAAGAAAACTTCATGAGGGCTTAAGAGAAAAGAAATAAGGCTACAATACAAATCCAAAATTCACTGACAACATTGCAGTATGATCGAGTAAACAGAGAAAGGGGTGACATTGCTTATTAGAACCTTGAGATACATCTCAAACCATGATTGGAATTAGATTGTTACTAATTAATTCAGCATTTTAAAAATGTTAAGCCCTTTGAGTGTTCCCAAATGCATTGTGGGTGTTGAGGATCTACAGGACAGACATGAGAGGAACTGCAGGGAGGAAAGAGGAAGTGATGTAATTAAATTTTAATTGAAAATGCAAGTAAATAAAAATTTAATCACAATTTATGCTGAAAGTGTTTAAGGTACAAAAAATTGATTGACTTTTATTTTTAGATGTTTATAATGTTCAAGATTTATAGAAATAATTGCATGTAGGTGTATGCACATGAATGCTGGTACCTACAAACTCCAGTAGATGTCAAATAACCTGTAGCTCAAGTTTTAAGTGATACAGAACTGAGCAATATGGGTACTAGGAGACAGAAGCTAGGAAGCTATTGCAGGTCCTCTGCAAAACCAGAAAGTATTTTTAACCTCCAAGTCATCTTTTCAGCCCCTACAATGTATAATTTACAGAAATGTCATCCCTTATATTTTGAACATGTAAGCAAACACCACACCAGTTTTGTTTTTATTTTTGGGAGAGGGACTCACCTTGTAGCTCTACCTGTCTTGAAACTCACTATGTAAACAAGACTGGCCCTGAATTCTCAGAGATCTACTCCTTCTGTCTCCATCATGATGAGATTAAATGTGTGTGTGTGTCTCTGTGAACCTCCTCCCTTTTAAAAATAAGCACAGAGATTAAAATACTGAGTTGAAAATTGCATATATTTTCCCCTTAGTATTCAGATAAAAGAATTATACCAAACAAGAAAGTGGGCCTAAGAGTGTAGAATAAAAAGTCCTAAGGCAACAAGTGTTGCCTCAACCAAAGTAAAAAATATAATGTATCTGTTTTCTTCTTACTGTTTATCAATTTATTGGTTTTGCCAATTCATTTCATTTATATATTAATAGCAGTTAGGATTAAAACTACAAACGTACTCTATTATAACATGAGTAGTGTTACAGGCAATGGGAATGACTTAAAAAGTATTACTGATTCTTTGGGGGTTATACAAAAATCCTCTGTATACTGAAAAATAAATTTCAAGGATGATAAAGAAAACTCCTTTTTGTCTGTTCAGTTCATTTGATAGCACCATGAATATATATTATAAAACAATGTGTGAAGTTAATCATAAATAAGGTTGCTGTTTATTTGAAGTTCTTATTTCCTTTAGCATTCCATTTCAAATAAAATAGATTTAGCTTACTCTTGATTTTATATTACATTGTTGTATGAATTAGTTTGCTAAATTTGTAAAGTTTTAACTTTCATATACACTTAAGCCAAATGCATAGAAATCTTTAACCAAACTATGAAAAAGTCTTTTATAGTTATCTGAGATCCATGAATTAGAAAGTAGAAGAGATACTTGGCTGTGTATTTGATAAGGCACATATTTATATTTCAAGTCTTAATCTAATGGCACATAGGACAGTAACATGCTCTTGGCACAGAGATTTTTATTCAATAAGCCATTTTTTATTTTTAAACCACTTTTATTTTTATTCAATAACCTCTGGAAGCAGCCATTTCTCCCAGGTGGAATGCTTCTGTCAAATGTTATTACTCTTATTTTAAAAACTAGTATTTCACAAAATCTAAAAGAAATGGACCATTTTGGGATAGAAAACATTGACCTATGTTAAAAAGTTAAATCCAGATCAGATGAACAATCTAAATAGACCTATAATCACTAAGGAAAGAGAAGCAGTCTCTACAAGTGTCCCAACTAAAAACAACAAAAACAAAACAAAAAACCTAACAAGGCCAGATGGTTTTAGCATACTATTCTACCAGACTTTCAAAGACATAATGCCAGTACTCCTCAAATTATTCCACAGAATAGGAACAAAAGGGCCACTGCAAAATTTACTTTATGAGGTCACAGTTACCCTGATATTTAAACCACACAAAGGCTCAACAAAGAAAGAATATTTTAGATCAAGTTCACTAGTGAAGATTGATGCAAAAATACTCAATAAAACACTAAGAACCTGGGTACATT
Organism: Apodemus sylvaticus; assembly: GCF_947179515.1. Classification (NCBI taxonomy): domain Eukaryota; kingdom Metazoa; phylum Chordata; class Mammalia; order Rodentia; family Muridae; genus Apodemus; species Apodemus sylvaticus. Next base: position 40,024,935 of record NC_067482.1, on the reverse strand, counting down.
AACACATCAAAAAATCATCCACCATGATCAAGTAAGCTTCATGCCAGCTATGCAGGACAAGTTCAACATATGAAAATTTATCAATGTAGTCCACCACATAAACTGAAAGTAAATAAAAAGCATGATTATTTCAATAGATATTGAAAAGTCTTTGACCAAAACACTCCTTTATGATCATAATTTTGGAGTGATCCAGGATACAAGACAGATACTTAAACATAAAAAAGACAATACAAAGCAGCCAATAGACAACATCAAATATAATGGCGATAAACTTAAAACAATAAAGTACAGGATAACCATGCTATAAAACACAAAGTCAAAGGTCAGTAATGAGGACTTATAGGAGGAAGCAGGAATCTCACTGAGAAAAGAAAATAGAATAAACATATTGGGTGGAGGGGATAGGAGAATATATGGGAAATGGGGTGAGTGTGAGAATTGGAGAGATCATGTGCAGAATAGGGACGACTGAGGCAGAGTACTGGAAGGTACAACTGAATATGGAGTAGGGGCATCTCTGGGAAGAGCTAGAAACCTAGGACAATGAAACTTTCTGGAATCTATGATGGTGACTCTAAGAGTACGCACAATGAGGGATATGGATCATAAACCATCCATCTTCTGTAACCAGGTATGGAGGGATTGGGACACCAACTCAACCTCAAAACTTTTGACCTGTAATTTTCTTGTCTTTAAGACGTGCAGAAGTAAATATGGAGCAGAAATTAAGGTTATGGTCAACCAATGTCTGATCTAGCTTCAGCCCTTTGCTATAAGAGTAAGCCCATCCTTGATGCTATTAATGATATTCTGCTATATGTGAAGATAGTAGCCTAGAGTTACCACCATCAGAGATGTTTCACCCAGCTGATGGAATGAGATGCTAAGACCCAAGCCAAACATTAGGCTAAGCTTAGGGAGCCCTGTGGAAGAGGAGAAATGGGGAGATTTTAGGAACCAGAAATATTAAGACACACAAAAAACCTACAGAATCAACCAACCTTGCCCCATAAGTGTCCACAGAGACTGATTCGTCCACCAGCGAGTCTGTGTGGGACTGACCTAGCCCTTCTGCATATATGTAACAGCTGTGCATCTTGGTGTTTATATAGGAGTCCTAACAGTGAGAGCAGGGGCTATCTATGACTTTGTTGCCTTTAGGACCCTTCCCCTCTACTGGGCTGCCTCTTCTAGTCTCTATATAAGATATCACTAGTCTCAATATAACTTGATATGCAAAGGCAGGTTAATATCCATGAGAAGCTTCCCATTTTCTGAAGAGAAAAAGATGAGGAGTTGATGGGGGGAGATGGGAGGAAGAACTGGGAGTCCAGGAGGAGGGGAAATTGCAGTCAGGATGTCATGCAAATCAATCAATAAATCAGTTAATCAAGTCAAATTTATAAAAACTTTCTATTTTTGTCATTATGTTTTCATTAGCTTACAAACTAGTGGAGTTTTACAAATCTTGTTTCTGCCCCTAATTTTGAAAACCATTATCCTTCTTTGACATTCCAACTTTATTGTTCCCAGGAGGAACTCCATGTATCTCACTCTAATCATAATCTATATTCAAGGATTGAGCAATCATCGACTCAAGGAGGCAGTATTTTGATGTTTTTCTCTGTCTCTCTGTTTACTTGTTTGTTTGTTTAGTTAAATGGTCATACTGTCAAATTTTCTTTTGTGTTTATTTCCATATATTTATGACACTCAAACAGAGAAACTTCTGATGGGAATGCACAGTCTTTATGCAGAGAATCAATAATTCTTCAAAGTTCTGATAGTTAAGTGATTGTGAGTGTTTAGTAACAGATGGAACATTTATAGTGTCAGATATAAACTCCTAGAAATGAAAGGAAGAAAGAATATAAAACTGGAGGATGAGGGAAATTCTGTGATTCGCTGTCCTTTATACATGGCATAGTTGTTGCAAATGTGATCTCATAGAAACTGTAAATTGCAGAAGACCCGCATATGCCAGATTAGCTTGAAAAATCATGTATGGGGTTTCCCTGATTAACACACTGACTCTAAATTTATCTGCCAAGGCTAGAACTCAGAGAAATTTTAATTTATAATCATATAAAGGTATCAAAGCAAAGAGGCACTTGCTGGCACATGGAAATCAGGAGTCTGGAGAAATAAGAGTTACTTTTCATTCACGGAGTGGCCACTGACAGGCTTCCCAAAACCTGAGGAAGTACATGGCTTCCTCATATCCATGTTCATATGTGTTAACATTGATTGGATTCAGTGACAGTGAGTGTGTGTGTGTGTGTGTGTGTGTGTGTGTGTGCATGCACGTGTATGTGTGTGCATGCACGCGCGCGCGCGCGCGTGTGTGTGTGTGTGTGTGTGTGTGTGTGTGTGTGTGTGTGAGTGCATGTGTGTGTGTGTATTTCAAGCCAAAATGGAGCTATATTGTTGGGAGAGAGAGGTAGAGGAAAATGGAGGGGATTTGACTAAATTGTATTACATTCACTTATAAAATTTAAGAATAAATTTAAAAGATCACGAACTATGTGCTAACTTAATCTATATGATGCACAATAAATAGAGTAAGTGAACAATATTTTTGTAAATGTAACAATGTTTTAAAATATATGTATAATATTCTATGTAGATAAGAAATATATCTATAGATATGGGCAAGGTATGCTTTTTAGATTTGACACTGATACTTCTTTAAAGAAGATGGATTGTCTTGTACTTCAGGACTTTCACATCCCTATAGCTACAAGCCCACAAAAATTAGGCAGAGTGGGAGTTTACATATTTTTAGTTGAGATGAGATAGTTTGAACATCTCTTACAGAGCACACACTGGGCATCATTACTCTTTTGGCAAGGAAATCCCACAAGAGTGAAATTCTGTATAAACATTTAAGGGTAGCAGTGTGGACTTTTAGCTAGGTTTAAAAATAATCTAGTGATAATAGTTAGAACCAGAAAAAAATACTAATATAAAGCATATCCTTAAGAGCAGACTCAGGTGTATTTTCTCCAAAAGACTAGCGTTCAGGGCTATTTGAATTAATATGCATTATACCTACTCCACAGATTAGGCTAAACCACCTGGGATGTGGATGGCCAATGAACCACCTTATCTGTGCTTTGCAGGTACCTTGAGTAATATGCCACCTGCAACATAATTATCATTCTACTCTGATGTAGGCTGTGCTACAGGAGCGAAAACCATTTTCGCTTCTTCACATAATTTCCCACAGAGAATGTAAGGCAGGACAGCCTATTTTTAAAACAACATTATTTCCCTGTATTTAGAGAGTAAAATGCACTTATAATTCAGGACCAGCTAATGTACTCTTCACCAGAAAATGGAACAATTATTGACTGTATGAAGAGACAAGACCAAAATTAAATGGAAATAACAGGAAACACCCTTTCTACTTTGTCAATTAGATTGCTTTGATGCCGTTCTATATCAAAAATCACTCACTCAATATTAAAATCACTTCTTAAAATATATATTCATTTTCTTCTGTAAAATGAATGGAAGATTCAGCTTGAAATTAGGCAGATAATAAAACTATCTTGACACAGTATTTAGACATTTGATGTAAATACACACACACAAACACACAGATACACACACATGTAAATATGTGTGTATGTGTGTACATTTGAAGTTGAAATTCAAATAATTTGGATATGTGTATATATGAAAATACTGTACTTGTCTTGAGACTGGATTTGAGTAATTATATATATATATATATATATATATATATATATATAATGTGTGTGTGTGTGTGTGTGTGTGTGTGTTCTGAAAGAAAAAAAGAAAGAAAGAGAGAAAGAACCTTAAACTGAAGATGAAAGGGATTATATAATTGTGTTTCAGGTTGCAGACCTTCAAATATAAAGCTGATGCTATACTATCACACTGACCCATTCTCATCTACAGACCCTTTAAGGTGAAGAATTTCTAATTCATAAAGTAGTTGAATGCACTCAAGGCATGAGAGAGGCTTGGGACATTGCTGTTGGCACAAGAAATGATGAGGAAGAAACCAGTCAGCCTCTGAGAGTGAATATAGACATCCAACTGACAACCAGAGTTAAATAAGACCTTCAGACCCATACCGCAAATAAATTGCATCATTTAGAAAGTTCAATGCTTCGCAGGAAGACCATTCTCTATAAGTTCCAGGTAGGAATATAGCCTTGCCAATCATGTATTTTAAGATTTATGAAGCAAAATACCCTTTATCTTCTTTACATAAATGTGAGGGGTCAATTGGGTTTGTTGTGTGCATCTGTTCTAGGCGGCAAATGTTGCCTAGAGGATCCCTCTTATTTGACTGCAAGAATGTATGGATCTGAGCAACTTCCTATCATGACAGGGCACAGAACATTCCATTTCTGCTTCCTTCAAGTTTCCAGTGTATAGCTGAGTTATTAGATCTTGAAGCCTATATGCCCACTCCCTAATCCATTTCCTTCTTCAGAGACAAACTACTGCATTGATGTCTGATAGCATTAGCCTTTTCTGCCTTGTATTTATCCATGATTCTTTTAACTTTTATATCCAATTACTCCAAAGTACTATTTTGCATTTGTCATTTGCAATCTCATATTACTATGAGCATATGAGATTTATTAGTTTTTATTTTCTGGGGGATGGGGGGAGGCTTTCTGACATCTTTTTCTGTGTTCTTAAAGTCACATTCTTTTAATTTAGCTTCATATGTGGAAAGTTCCCTGATCATATTTAAGAGTCACACACCAAAGTTTACTAAAACAAACAAACAAACAAAAAACAATCAAAAATTAGAACTTTATATATAATTATAAAAATTTACTTGCATATTTTTTAATTTTCTTTGGGAATTTTATATTTATTTAGCCTATATCTACTGAGTCCCTATTCTGTTTTCTGGAACTGAACACAGAAAAAAAATATATACATATGTGTGTATGTATATATATATTTACATATATATATACATGCATACATACACATATAGATTAAGCATATACATATTTGTATATACATAATATTAAAATGAAAGGGATTATACAGTTGTGCTTCTGCTTGCAGACCTTCAAATATAAAGCTGATGCTAGACTATCACACTGGCCCAATTCTAATCTACAGATCCTTTAAGGCAAAGAATTTCTAATTCATAAGGTAGTTGCATTAGGATATACATACTCTTAATCTATAAGTATATACACATAAATCTTAATCTACATGTTTATATATACACATATAGATTAAGCATATACATATGTGTATATATATATAAGATGCATATATACATAAATATATATACATAAATTTATTACACATATAAGATGTATATGTACATATAGATAAGATTCTGTATATATATACATATATGTATATATACAAAATCCTCATCATCATTATGCTTATATTCTAAAGGGTAAAAATTGAAAATAAATATAAAATAATTTTAAAGATAAAGGGTATAAGAATGAACAATGTTAAAAGCAGTAGAGAAATCATCATGGTAAGAATATATTAAATGTAATTTTTATCTTAAAAATCAAACTATAGTACATAAAGTTGCTTGATAGATTTCATATGAGAGTTTATGTGAAATTTCTAATAAAGCAAAAACACTCCAATAGAAATGCCAAGAGATGAATAGTTCAGCATAAATGAATACATTGTGCAAAGTGGGATCTTAGAAATCAATGAGGAACTCAGAATAGCAGGAAATCTAAAAAAAAATTTGAAAAAAGCAGAAGGTCACCTCCCCATGATTTATTGAAAAGAAATCCCATGGTACTTAATGCTGACGAATGCCTAAAACCCCAAAACAAAGAAAAGACAAATAACCTAGAAGAAAAACAGCATATTGTGTGCAGGAAATGGAATAGATAATCGTACAACAGTCTCAGAGAATATCTGGTTATTTATTAAACTAGCAAGGAACACATCTTACAACATAACTTTTCAGAATATGTAAACAAACTTGATAAAATTGGAGATATTTGGAAATTAAGAAAATAGTTTTGTTTTTACAAAAATATCAATGAATAGACAGTAAGAAAATTTAGATATATGTATTATGAAAATAATTATATGCTATTTATGAAAACATGATACATAGAAGGTGGTTCTGAATCCATGTTTATATGAAATTTTATGGAATCATTTGAATTTGACAAAGAATGGATACTTAAAAACAAAGGTCCATTGTAATCAGATAAAGAGGAAACCAATAATGAAAAGATAATGCATATGAACAAGAAAGTTGCAAAGAAACAAAAATCTGAAGAAGTTAAAAATAAAATAGGCAATAACATTGATTCACAAAGGTGAAATCAATTTGTAAACCATTTTTAAAGTTTCTGAGAGAGGAAAAAGAGAAATTTTTTTGTTATTGTTGTTTTTTTTTAAATTCAAGCCATGGAAACTTTAGCATTCATCCAAATAATGATCAGATTAGCATTTCCCACTGTCTAGTTTGCCTCACAATTTATTCCCTTTCTTCTTTTCCCACAAATATTGCTGCCTTTTCTCCTCCCCTCTGTCCCCTTTCACAGCTTTTCCTCCTTTTCTCTTTTTGCATTATTAATAAGAATAATATAACTAATTATTGTCATAAATATTCCACCTAATTGGAAATGAGCACTCACATAATACATTATTTGTTACATAAATACTCAAAATTAATGAAGAGAAAAAAGTGGTGGCTACTTTTCCTCTCAAAAACATGAAAGCAGGAAAAACTTTATAAAGGTGACAATAACCCATCTCACGTTACAATCGGAAAAATAAATATATCAGTTATTATAGTAAAACATACCTTATTGGGTGTCAGTTTGAGGCATAACATCTCTCTCTCTCTCTCTCTCTCTCTCTCTCTCTCTCTCTCTCTCTCTCTCTCTCTCTCCTCTCTGTATGTGTGTGTATTTGTCTGCGTATGTGTGTGTGTGTAATTCTCTCTCTGTGTGTGTCTCTGTGTGTGTAATTTTCTCTCTGTGTGTGTCTCTGTGTGTAATTCTCTCTCTGTGTGTGTCTCTCTGTGTGTAATGCTCTGTGTGTGTGTGTGCCTCTGTGTGTAATTCTCGGTGTGTGTGCATGTGTGTGTAATTCTCTGAGTGTGTATGTGTGTGTATGTGTCTGTGTGTAATTCTCTCTGTGTGTTGTCTATGTCTGTGTATTGTGTAAATATCTCTGTGTGTATGCGTGTGCATGTGTGCATATGTGTATTGGAGAGGGGGCTGGCATCTATGTATGACTGATGTGTGTGCATGAGTGTATTCATGTACCTCAGCATAAATATGGAGATGAGAAGACAATCTCTTATTTAGGTTTTCTGCCTACCCACATTTTGATTAGTTAGATTCCCTTGTTGATCACCTCTGAATACAAGTTAACTCCTGAAGATTTTCCTGTCCTTGCATTTTGATCAATTACAGTAGCCCTAGTAATACAGATATGTCCTATGATGCTTGGCTTTATGTGGATCAAGGACATTTGAATTCAGATCCTCACAATTGAATGGCAAGCACCCTACCTACACAGCTACCCCCCTACTCACATACAGTATTGTGTTGAGAACTATATTTTTATTACATTGACAAGTCAGACTCTATGATTAAGGATTCATGTTAAAAATTTACTTTATTTAAATTAAGCAGATAATTGAAGACATGTTTGTTTTTAATCTTCTTTGATAGGATGTCTACTTACAATAATTTTTTATATCAAAATAAAACTATGTGATTGACAACAATACATAGTCAGTTAAGATCCACTAGTTCTTAGCATTGTCCTTGCGTATGCTGTTGAAATAAATATTTAATCTCAATCAGGGGTTTTTATCCTGCCTTTGATCATTCAGTTCCAAGATAAAAGACACATATCATTTATATTGATAATAAACCTTTGATGCACAAGTACTGGGCAGATATCTACCCTTTACCCTATTAGTGTCTTCTTTCCTATCAACAAACCTGAATTCTAAATTATGCTGTCCCGTTTGTACTGTTCTTACTTCCCATTGGCCAGCCCTCTAAGCCATGGTTCCATGACTCACCTATTTCATGGTATCTTCTCTCTCCACCTTCTTCTCTCCCTGGTCTCCTGCCTCCAACACCAAAACTGGGAAGCAAAACAACATCTTCTCCAACACTATTTGCTCTACACATCTTTATTCACCATTTGGAGGTAAATTGGGGGTGAAGGTTGTATAGCATCACTTAGGTGTATATGTGAATCTCCTTCTCCCTAGGCCAATATTTATCATTACAATGCATAGCAACAGACCAAACCTCATCATATACCAGTCAATTTTGTAACTTACCTCATCTGTGAGTGTACTTCTTAGCTGCATAATTCTATTAGATGTTAAACTCAGTATCAATTATTTCAATTCCTTGGTTAATTTTACTGTTAAGAGATGGTGGGGTGTGAATTTTTGTACACTGTGTGAAGCTTGTCCCTGTATATTCAATTGTTGATTGCTAAACTAGCAGAGAACTAAGGACTAACTAGATGTATCTTGGTATTGGTATTCCTATGACCAATCATTGACATCATGCTTTGTAAACATTCATGTTCCTCACTAGATGATTGGCTTAATAATGAGCTAATGGCCAATGGATGAGACAGAGAGGGAGGGCAGAACTTCTAGTGCAGAGTGAGGGTCTCTGGGAGAACACAAAGCAGAAGATGTGCCAGCAGGGCATGGAGAGGACCAGATTACTACAGTTGAGAGAGAGGTAAAGAAGTATCCAAATGGCAGCAAGTGGGCAAGAATAGTCAGGATAACTTAGATGAACTAGCTGAGAACATGCCCAATTATACACCTAAGCTTTAATAAATATTAATAAGCCTCTGTGTTGTGTTGCTATTTAACTGCTGGTGGGTACAAGGAATTTCTGCTATAAATAAATGATGTCATAGAAACAAAACACCAAAACTCACAATTTTATGGAATTTTTGCAACATCATTTATCACCTATGGTAATACATCTTTTTACTTTTTCAATTTCTCTCTCTCTTTCTCTCTCTCTCTCTCTCTCTCTCTCTCTCTCTCTCTCTCTCTCTCTCTCTCTGCATGTGTATGTGTGTGTATATGTATGTGCTTAATAATTATGGATTGTCATTTTCCTTTGTTAAGACACATTAGAAGTTGGGACAATTATCTAGTGACATAAAGTTCACATTTTACTTGTAAAAATCTTGCAAATAAGCAGAACATAACACATCATAATTAGACAGCCTCTACAATGCTTTGAACTTTTATCAATTAGAACAGGCATTCAGAAAGGAAACTGTAGAGCTGTGGAGTATCATGATAAATTTTACACATCCAACATCAAATATATCTTAAACACTTATTCTACAACCAAAAAAACCCCCAAAGAATCCATCATTGAACTAGAACTAGAAGAACAATTGACTTTATATATCATTTTATAACTCGTGTACATACCTGCTTTCTATCCATCTCCACTCCCTCATATTTTGATTTTTTTCTTTGTTTTACTGGATGTTATACTGAATCACATGTACATTTGTATGTATGTGAATATATATTTATATATTCAGCTAGATTGCACATATAAAAGTGAGCATTTGCGTTTTTTCTTTCTGAAATCATGTGAATTCATTTAATATTATATATTTTAACACCATCAATTTTTTATGTAATTTTAAGTACATTTTTAGAGCTGAGTAGTATACATGTGCACAGGTACACATACATATATACTCATTAATATGTATGAATGGACAACTAAATAGATTTCAGCAATTTGCTGTAGTGAATAAACCACCAATAAACATAGTGAAGGTGCTAATACCTCTATAGCAATATTTGGGAATTCTCTGAGTATATGACCAGGAGTAACATAGGTGGACTATATGGTGGTGCTATCTTTAATTTTTGAGAAATCTCAAACTGTTTACACAGTGACTAAATTAATTTTCACCTTCACCAGCAGTGAATAAAGGTTCGGTATTTTGTCTAGCATTTGTTCAGATATGTTGATTACAGCTATTTTTGACTGGGACGAGGTCAACACAAAAATTGTTTTAGAAGCTTATCAATCCTATAGGAAAGATGAAGAATATGTTCTTCACATATTAGGCAAGTGTTTTCATACATTTAAGGAAACATGTAGTAAAAAAATTAAATCAAATATTGTCTACTTTCTTCAAATGCACACTGCAGGTATTCAATGTGAGGTGAAATATACTTGTGGGTGTGACATGAATACAGAAACAGGACTGCTGAGAAAGGGGATCATTTTGTAAAACGAAATCACAAACATTCAATCTTACCAAGTGAATACTCAGAGGTTAGATTCTGTGGTGAAAGTCTGTTATCTCAGAGAGGAAGAGAAAGCACCAGAAGGAAGGAGCCAGTTCTCCTTCATTCTATCTTAAAGGCCCTTCCAATGAATGACCTTCCTTTCTACTTCCTGTGAGACTATCTGTTCTCCTGATTCCTTACTTGCTCTGATTTTTCCCCCTATGTTCACTCCCTGTCAATTGGTTGCTTGCTTGGCATCTTGACCTACAGTTAACTTTATGCAATCTTGTTTAAATCATATAGAAAACTCTCTGGTTAAAGATGTGTGCCAAACACATGAGTCACACAACTAGAAACAGGTTATTCTTGTACAGGATCTCATGGGGTGATCAGATATCCTGCAACACTCTTAGATTAAAGGTAGGTACTAGGCCTGAACCACAGCACCAGAGATGAGTTTTTCCAGTATACAATTTCAGGGTTCATAGTGTGATCAAATATCCTGCAACAAAAAAATAACTAATGAGAAAATAGTGTAGGTATGGATGAGGAGGAGAGGAAGTATGAGAAGTGTATAAAATACATATGTATAAAATATCTCAGTGAAGCCATTATGGTCATTTTATTGGTTGCGAATTTCACATCATGTACCCTAATCCCATTGATCTTCCCTCATATCTGCCATCCACTATTGCAAACTACCCTCTCCAGTGGGAAAAATGTCATTGTGGAAGCTGTAGCCCTTTTTAGAAGTTGGTCCAGTATGAGACCTCTGGCTTCTGCTACACTGTCAATAGTGAGACCTCATTAAGACTCCTCTCAGATATCCTGTTTTTGCCCTGAGTTATGGAGATTCATATCTTTAAATCTATAAGATTGACCTCTTCATGCATTCTAACAGTTCATCATTTGGGTAGGTGTTGGAGTGGGCCAATTCAAAGCCCTGGATTTGGGCCTGAGAGCTATCTAAGTCATGCTGCCAGCTGTTCTGCATCCATGCTGCAGGAGAGTTTACCTCCCCTGCCCTGCCCTGCCTGGTACTTCCAATGCTGCAGTCAGCAATGGCCAGAGCCAGCATTCATGTTCTCATGCTCTTAGGGAGGGCTCATCTGTTACCATACCATCAGAGCCAGCTCTACTGTGTTGTCTGTTCTCCAAGTGCTGCAGCAGGTGAGGAGCTGGGATGGTTCTCCTGCTCTCATGACCCATGGAAACAGCTATCCTACCTGCCCTTGGTGATGAAGGATGTGAGAAAGTAGGAAAGGATCTCTTTGTTCTCTCTACCACAGTACAGGTAAGGTCTACCTACTCTCCTGGTGTTGTGTCCTCAAGGACAGAGCACCTGTCCAAACTTCCCCATGTCCAGGACTACTACTGTGCTACCCAAGTGAGATGAAGGAAGCCAATTATTTTTATGCTAACTAAAATTTACTCTTAAAGTGAAAGAATAAGAAGTACATGAAAAATAACGGGGAATTACTGTAACTATTTGTGATTTACATTGGACATTAAAAGCTTTAATAAAATAGATTTGGATACCATCACTTTTAGATGTTAAAAACAAAACATACAGAGTAAAGTTAGTCTGTAATAAACTATAGATAGTTCAAATACACAATATTAAAGTGAGACATCTTTCAATAACTATAAAATCAGTTATGTCAATTAATGAATTGATGAGAATTAATGAATTAGATACCTGACTTGAAACATCCCTTTTGAGTTATCAAGTAGACAATAACTAGATACAGGATTTGAAAAGTCCAACCACATTTTCTTAAAAAAAAAAGTATTACTAAAACCAACTTAAAATCATTTATTTTGGAAAACATCAGGAAAAACAAAAAGTTCCTAATACCCATAATTTCACTAGTAACGCAGACATTTTAAATACATTAATTGATGTCATTCATTATCCAACAGACATTGTAGGGTGTGATTCTTGAAAATCAGTGGAGTAAATCTGGCACGTCTTTCTGTCATCCTGGAGTTCTTCCTCATAGCATTTTCAGGAATCTCAGTGTGATCCAGAGAACTTCATTAAGTGTTCATAATCACAGGTGAGGGTGCTTACTTGGTGTTCATAGCATGTTTGAGAGCTATGCAAATGTGAAGCACAAAAATGTACATGGCATTTCCTGTGAACAGTTGACACTAGTCTCCATACAACCTATGAAGGTCGAGAGAAAAGTCAATGAGCCCATGTATCAAATACACTGTTTCCTGAGCTACAAACCAGGCAGAAAGATGTGCTACCTGTGACAGTAGAAGTTAACAGTGTTTTGGAGATGCCAGTACCATACGATGACCACCAAGAACAGCAGCAGCAGTGGAGTACAGGCAGCTGGAGCCTAGAAGACAAGCTGTGTACTACAAAGGGCAGGACTGAAGAAGTGACCCAAGCCCTTGGAGGAGACCAGAAGATCGTGAGTTGGATCCCAGACATTGGACATTTGGAGTTTGAGTTTTGCTTTTGGCTGTGACTGTGCGCTGATATGTTTCCCTCTTGAAGGAAGAAAGTATTTTAGTGGAGCCCACAGTTAAAAGACTGAACTTTTAAAAGACTTTGAATTTTAAAGATATTGGACATTTTAAGGTGATTAAATTTTAATCTGTAAAGTCTGTGGGACTTTTAAAGTAATTCAGAAAGTGACATGCTTCAGTAATGTTACCCAGAAGGGGTCCATGTTAATGGTAGAAGTGATGCATTTTTTTTTGAGTAAAGACTTTGAGACCACATTAATAAATCCAGAAAACCAAATTCAAAACCATTTGTACACTGAGCAAGAAACTTAGCTCACATTTAAAAATTAGTAGCATACCTTTCAAATAACAATGTGGATTTCCCAGCTGAAACTACATACTGACCATAATGATGAGTCCCAACGAGAGAGAACAGCTGAAGAAGGAAAGATTTACACACATGATTTACACACACACACACACACACACACCAAAACAAAGCAAAACAAAACAATACAGTACTTTTAAACTGAACTTGAAACATAAAATACAAAATACTAATGAAGAATCTAACACAGAAAACATGAATTCCAGTAATCATAATAAACCTGAAAATAAATACAAAAAGATTTAAAAGAATGATAAACAGAAGTAGTAGAAAATGATTACTAAGATAACACTATAGCCATGGCCATAGGTTTAAGGATTCTAGACTTCCTTTCTCTGTCTTTTCCTCAAAAAAATAAAATGTTGCCTAGATCCTCCTTCATTAGTTTACTAAGAGAAGTTTTTGCGAACTTAGCTAAAAACAACCAGACCTTATAGATTCCTTAGATATGATTGTTTTCTCTAATGTGGCCTCAGGGAGATTCATTGTCTTCATTTCATGATCTGTTACTTACTGATAATGCTCAATCATACATTACATGGTTGTTTTGCAATTTATTTACAAATCTGGTGATAAAGAGAAGCAAAATTTTGTTCAAGCTAGCAGCTACTATTACTAAGGTCATTATAAAATACTTGTGCATATGTTTTCTATAATTTTAATATTAATTTATGAATGACAAAATATGAAATATCTTGGATCCAAGATTTTCATACTTCACATATATAGAAGACTCACAAGAATTTTCTAAAATATTCTAAAATAATTACAATGTTTGGGATACTTAGATCTCATGAACTCATCCACTTAGCAATCTGTCATCTCTCTGTCATCGAAATCTCTGTCTCTCTGGTTCTACTCTAGAAATATTTTTGTCAGATTATCTCATGACTTCAAAGCTTCATTTCTTCTTCAACGGAAGATAGTAAACATTGTGTGGTAGCTTTGGGCAAATGCCTATTAAATACTTAGCTCCTTTTTTCCCATTTAGGAATGGAAGGTCTTACTCTGTTTTGTAGGGAAACTACACTCTTGATGTGAACTCTTCTTCTGATATTCCATACTTTCTCACATACAATGAATGCTTCCTCACTGATGGTGGAGTTTGGTACAAAACATGTTGCTTCTTATGCTTTCTCACTGAAAATAGGTCTTTATGTTGTTTTGGTTTATTCTTTCTAGTTTAAAATAAGTACATTCTAACTGAAACTCATGCATTGTTCCCTTTGTTCTTTCAAGAGAATATTTGTATTTATGTACATGGGTCTATGATATACCTGTGATTCCTTTATGAAAGATATAATGTGAGACTCAATGCTTGCTTTTTGCTCTAGTTAAATATTTCACTAGCTTTATTGCGATGCTAGGTATGAAACTCAGGACCGTATGCATGCTAGGTAACTCCTCCACTACTAAACCTCATCCTCCTACCCTCCAAAATGTTTTATGGAATATTAAATTGTTTCATTATACTTAAATGATACCTGTGTTATTAATCTATTACACACACACACATATATGTATATATATACATACATACTTTTGTATTCCATAGTTCCTTACATAATTCTTTTTGTCCCTTTCCACAAACACTCCACAAACTTAATTACTGAAGCTTCATAATCTGTCCTCATGGGTTCTTTTCTATCTCAACTTTATGATCATTTTCACTGATAAACCTATAGTCAGGTTTAAATACCAAATATCAGCTTTCCATTAATGGTGCATTATAGCTACCATCTACATTGCAATTGATGACAGGTATTTAAGAATTTTTGTATTTGGTTCAGTAGTGTGGAGTGTAAATAGGCCATCTGAAGTGATTTCAGTAGTGTTATAATTAAGAGTGGGATGTTTTAGAGCAATGATGCAGAGCAGAGTGACAGGAAATAAGACAGTGTGTATTGAAAACAAAGGAATTGTTTTCCCACCAAATATGTAAATGTATGTTTGGATGAATTTGTTAAAGTCATTTAAGCACTGCATGGTGTGCACATGTGTGAAATTTATGTACTCATATATGTACAAGTATAGGATATACATTTTGTGTACCTAAAATGTATAAATTCATATGTTTTTATGAATCAATGAAGATGAATTTAATTAACACCTAGTGGGATGACTCAGGAGGAACAGTCAATTCTTGTGTAATTGTGATAAACAGTACAATCTCATGATCCTATCATAGGGATAGATGCATATTCTAAAGCTGCCTTCTGACCTTCACATGTTCTCTGGCAAACAAGTGTTCATACACACACACACACACACACACACACACACACAAACACACACATACACACAGACACATGCATACACTTAGGCCCACACATACCCATGATCGTATAATTGTCCAATGCCTACAGAAAATAGTAAAAAAAAAAAGTTACATGATTTAAATTATTATATATACACAAATGTACATATATACACACATACTTACATAAACACAATTCTGCTACCCATATTAAATACATTAGATTTTATTGCTTAAACTGTTTTTCTCTGGGTGTAGCTGGTCTTCTTCAATCTTGAGTAAACAAAATATGATTTTATTCACACGTGTGTTTATGTGTACAATTTTCATGACAGTGCCTGGAAAGCAGGAGAAGCCATCAGATCCCCTGTAACTATGATGCCAGAGGACTTGAGATCTGATGAGATGAATGCTGGGAACTGAACTGACTTCTTCAGGAAGAGCAGCAAGTGTCTTATCCACCAATCCATTCCTCCAGCTCTTCCACCTGTGACCTCAGGGACATGGACAGAGCAGTGTATAATGGTCAAGTCACTATTTGCATATTGAAATCAGAGAAAAAATACTATGTTTTTCTAATCACAATTTTAAAGTGAAAGCACCTATCAAATGATTTCTTATACTCTAAGATCAAGAATTTACAAATGGGACTTCATAACATTGCAAAGTTTCTGTAAGGCAAAGGACACTGTTAAAGGGACAAAGCTGCAACTAACAAATTGGGAAAAGATCTTTAGCAACCCTACATCTGACAGAGGGCTAATATCCAAGATTTACAAAGAACTCAAGAAGGTAGACTTCAGAGAGCCAAATAACCCTATTAAAAATGGGGTTCAGTGCTAAATTTTCACCTGAGGAATATCGAATGGCTGAGAAGCACCTAAATAAATGTTCCACATCCTTAGTCATCAGGGAAATGCAAATCAAAACAACCCTGAGATTTCACCTCACACCAGTCAGAATGGCTAAGATCAAAAACTCAGGAGAAAACATGTGCTGGTGAGGATGTGGAGAAAGAGGAACACTTCTCCACTGCTGTTGGGGTTGTAAGCTGGTACAACCAACTCTGGAAATCAATCTGGTAGTTCCTCAGAAAACTGGGCATGATAGTACCAGAGGACCCCTCTATACCACTCCTGGGCATATACCAAAAGGATTCCCCAGCATATAATAAGGACACATGCTCCACTATGTTCATAGCAGCAGCAGCCCTATTTGTAATAGCCAGGAGCTGGAAAGAACCCAGATGTCCCTCAATGGAGGAATGGATACAGAAAATGTGGTATGTTTATACTATGGAATACTACTCAGCTATTAAAAACAATGAATTCATGATATTCTTAGGCAAGTGGGTGGAACTAGAGAATGTCGTCTTGAGTGAGGTGACCTAATCACAAAAGTACACACATGGTATGCACTCACTGATAAGCAGATATTAGCCCAGAAACTCAGAATAGCCAAGACACAATTCATGTATTAAATGAATCCAAAGAAGAAGGAAGGAGTGGCCCCTGGTCCTGGAAAGTGCAGGTCCCTACTCAGTGCAGTAGTGTAGGGGAATACCAGGACAGGGAAGTGGGAAGGTTTTGATTGGGGAATAGGGGGAGGAAGAAGGTTTATGGGACTTTTGGGGATGGGGGATCCAGAAAATGTAAATAAAGAATATATCAAATAAAAAATAAAATGTTGAAGATTTCCTTAAAACCTGATATGCCTCCATTTATTGATTTTTTAAAAGCAAATAAGCCATATAATTTTTCAAGCCCTAAGCTAAATTGCACTAAATCTGAAGAGCTCTTTCCATGACATTTACAATTTTTAATTCAATAAATATTTTATCAAAGAAAATTTTTAACTCAATAAAAACTTCTGTCAAATATCATGTCACATCATGGAAAGTGCAATTAACAAATTGGAAAATATGACTAGAAGGTTTTTTTTAATGGCAGACATTAAAGATAAGTAAGTAGCTTAGCCACTTCTATTTTTAATAAAACTTGCCAGAATATTTGGAAATTTAGAATACAAGAATGTGTGATATATATATATATATATAGGGTTAGGGTTAGGGTTAGGGGTTAGGGTTAGGGTTAGGGTTAGGGTTAGGGTTAGGGTTAGGGTTTAGGGTTAGGGTTAGGGTTAGGGTTAGGGTTTAGGGTTAGGGGTTAGGGTTAGGGTTAGGGTTAGGGTTAGGGTTTGGGGTTAGGGTTAGGGTTAGGGTTAGGGTTTAGGGTTAGGGTTAGTGTTAGTGTTAGGGTTAGGGTTAGGATTAGGGTTAGGGTTAGGTTAGGGTTAGGGTTAGGGTTAGGGTTAGGGGTTAGGGTTAGGGTTAGGGTTAGCGTTAGGGTTAGGGGTTAGGGTTAGGGTTAGGGTTAGGGTTAGGGTTAGGGTTAGGGTTAGGGGTTAGGGTTAGGGTTAGGGTTAGGGTTAGGGTTAGCGTTGGGGGTTAGGGTTAGGGTTAGGATTAGGGTTAGGGTTAGGGGTTAGGGTTAGGGTTAGTGTTAGGGTTAGGGTTAGTGTTAGGCTTAGTTTAGGGTTAGGGTTATGGTTAGGGTTAGGATTAGGGGTTAGTGTTAGGGTTAGGGTTAGGCTTAGGGTTAGGGGTTAGGGTTAGGGTTAGGGTTAGGGTTGGTTAGGGGTTAGGGTTAGGGTTAGGGTTAGGGTTTGGGGTTAGGGTTAGGGTTAGGGTTAGGGTTAGGGTTATGGTTAGATTTAGGGTTAGGGTTAGGGTTAGATTTAGGGTTATATTATATATATATATAATCTAACTTCTTGACCACACTGGATTTTGTCTAAGGCTATTTATTGAAATATTCTAAGAATTTTTTCTTTGCCATTGTACAGCAGTGTATAAAACAGATTTTAATTATATAACACTGTATATTCTCCACCATGATAAATTTTCATTAAGAAAATTACCTTTAATAATAAAATTCTCACTGCTAGCAATATAGAATTAAGTCAGAAAACCTAATAAAACAATGTACTAACATCAGGCAACAGAATCAAATCTCTTTATAGAAATATATGAAGCTCTTTGGTCTCTATGAAAAAGTTTATGTGTTTCTATGACTTAAATAGTTACATGTGGTTTTAAGAAAATTATTGATGTTCTTGAAATGCTAATTTCTACATTTAGGAAATAACCGTTTTATTAATACTAAGTTTATGTGTGTACTTGCAAAATGTTTATTATTACTCCAAAATACATTATGTGCTGAAAAAATTTTGTTTGATAATACTACTAACATAAAATTCGATACTTTTAATATTCAAAATTTAAACTTGACATTATCTCATTGTGCCTTATCACAATTTTTTATTACCTGGACATTATTCTTTTCTAAGACACGGTCTCACTATGTAGTCTTGGGTGGCATGGCACTCATGTAGACCATACTGGCATCAAATTAACAGATATTCCTGCCTCTGCTTCTGAGTGCATTTATATCTGTGTGTCATCATTCCTGGCCATTATTTGGGTTTTCAAAGAACAATTGTTTTGAGAAGAACATTGAATTGAAAGCTTGGAGTCAGTAAAACACTAAAGTTTAAGACAGAAAAATAAAAGCATGTATTTCTACCTGTTGAAATGTGCATTATGACTAATTAATGATATATATGATATATATATATATATATAAATTATTTTATATAATATATCAGTATTTGTTTATTATAGGAGTGGATAGGCCAATTCCAGTATATTCTGAGAGACAAAATTAAATGGTTCTTTAAAAGCACCTACTCATATAATGCTATTTTCACAGACTAGACTCTAGCATAATATGCTTTAGAGAGGATTCATCCAAGAACTGATGTGACCAGATGCAGTGACCTACAGACAAACATTAGGCAGAGCTCAGGGAACCCCGTAGAGGAGGGGAAGAAAAGATTGAAGGACACCAAAAGAACACGTGCCACAGAATCAGCTAAGCTGGAATTATTGGGGCTCACAGACCATGAAATGACAATCAGGGAGCCTGAATGAGTCTGAGCTTTGCCCTCTGAATGTATGATACCATTGTGTAGCTTGGTATGAGAACTCCTTGCACTGGGAGTGGGTATTGTCTCTATTTACCTTCTCTTGGGATACTTTTCTTCCTGCTAAGTTGCATCATCCAGCCTTGATGTGGATATGTATTCAGTATTATTGCACCTTTGTTTTGGTTGACATTCATGTGAATCCTGCTCTTTTCTGAGAGAAAATAGATGAGGAGTGGATTTGGGGATGAGACCAGGAAGAGTGGAAGGAGGGCAAAAAGCCAGCCAGGATGAAATATATGAGAGCAGAATAAATGCATGTAGAAATGCATGTAAACACCAAACAAGTAATTAATTCAGACAATTAGTTTTCTTCCTGTGTTCTCCAGTCTTTGCTGTTAATTATTTAATTATTTTACCATCTCAATGTGGTTTTCCTTCCTACATTTGATCTACTGTCTGAAAGAAAGAAGAAAACTTTAGCTTGAGAGAATTTTAGGGCTTCTGCCATTCTGAAATACTTGTGACAATTGTTCTGATGACTAATACTGAATTGCAGGGATTTGCAATGAGTACAAGGAACCTGGAAAGGCTGAAGAGTATATTTCAGAAAATATGTGTAGGTTAGATATATATCTCTCTCTCTGTCTTTCTCTCTCTCTCTCTCTCACACACACACACATACACACACACACACACACACACACACAAAACTTGGATTCAATAATCACCATTATTATTATGTCGGATGAACTAGTCCATTTCTCTGGACTGAAACTTGTGACCCTCCTACTTCATCCATGCAAGTATTGATACTGAAGACATATACTACCATGTTTGTGTAAGAAACTTAGATACATCTTTTGATAGTTTAAAATCAAAGTCAAAATTAAAATTATCAAAGTATTATTCTCCATGATATGTAAACCATCACATCATGCAAACAAATATTCCAAGAGCTGATTTTATTTTTACATTTATCTTCAGTGTTTGTGGAAAAATATAAAGTAATAAACAACTAAGAGATGAATGAACTTGGGACGATGTAAGCTTATCAACATTTTGCTCAGTAGAATAGAAATGAAAAGTCACATCATTAGATACAAATATTATAGAAGTATCATAGGTAATAACAATTGGTAAGCCTGCTAGACATCAGTGGGTTAGGCTGTTTTCCTCATTCTGAAGACTGCTTTCTGAAGAGTCTTTCTCTTCTGTCAGGGGAGGGAGAATCTTCATTCATCACTCTCTGAGTTTCAACACCTCCATTGTAGGTACTCACCAGTTGCTGCAAGCTAATTGCTTTGGCCCTGCACTGGTCGATTTTACCTCTAGTCATGCAGTCTTTGAAATTTCCATGATTCTATTTCAGTCTGTGTGGAATTGTGATTGAGACTGTCAGCCAAGACTAATGAGGATGAGGTGAGGAATTTTATTAACTTTTAAACAAGCTCCCAGCCTTTCTAGAGAACCACGGGTGATGAGTCATCCTTCTATTTCTGTAGAACGATCAAGTCTGAGTTCAGAATAGAAACTTGGGTTGTGACAAGACTCATTTATATAACATTTTACATAATTCCAAAGTGATATTTTAATTCATAGTGTATTCCAGAATAAAAAAAGCTCTGAATTATAGAGCAAAGAAGCTTACAGAAAATATTAATCCTGGAAAATATCCCACCTCCATAAAATAATAAATGAAATCTATAATAATAATAATTATTATTATTAATAATAATTATTATTATAATAATAAAACTGGCAACACATATACAATGTTGAGATTCTACAATCTCAAATTCTAGTGCTTGGTAACTAATCATTTCCTTAGATTAAACAAAATTTGATCCTGTTAGAAGCTGAGATTTCCATCACAGAGCAATTTTGAGCAGATGTTGACTGCAATAACAACTAATCTTTATGGGCAAAGAAAGAAATGTCAGTGCACAGCTACTACTGATAATATACAAAAAACCATCTTTTGTGCAGAACAATTTTCCTAATTATAAAATCTAAGCATAAATATAAAATCTAAGATCATAATTTAACTTTTAATTCATCAGTGGAAAGTTTAAATGTATATGTTAAGAGTGATTAATCTTCAGGTTTACTAAAACTTTCAGACGTTACCATAACTGATTCATCATGGTTCATACTAGATAAAAAGTATTTCTTTATTTATACTACAGTTCTTTTCAATGATATCCTGTAACTGTCATACAGAAACACTAAATTTAATCTTATAGATCCTCCTGCGTTAAAGTTATATAAGTGTACCTTTCCTTTCCAACAGATTGTGGAACTAAAAAGGTTATTATTATATTCTTGTCATGTAAAATACTAGTCTAGACTTATAGGTATTAAAATAAAATACAAGGTTTATTTGCAGATTTAAATCTAAATTTACTGTTATTTAGCACCAGGAATACATACAATAGTATAAAATATAAAAGACTAAACTTAAAATCATTTCTAACATTTTGATAAATACAGCAATTTTGGTAAGGATATATAGGTGTGATTTAATTCTGGTTATGGCTGAAGTATCCTATATAGTGGCCTGGACTGTATGTCCATACTGTAAATTCAAAAAAATCCAGGTTCCATCCCAGGTGATTGCAATGTACATTAATTTTGTAAATTGTCATGTGTTGTTTGATATGAGAGCTAGTTCTGGAAGTAAGATTGTCCATCTCTATCTTACTTAGGGTTTCATTGCTGTGGAAATACACCAGGAGCATTGCAACTCCTTTTATTTTTATTTTTTTTATTCGATATAATTTATTTACATTTCAAATGATTTCCCTTTTCTAGCCCCCCCACTCCCCGAAAGTCCCGTAAGCCCCCTTCTCTTCCCCTGTCCTCCCACCCACCCCTTCCCACTTCCCCCGTTCTGGTTTTGCCGAATGCTGTTTCACTGAGTCTTTCCAGAACCAGGGGCCACTCCTCCTTTCTTCTTATACCTCATTTGATGTGTGGATTATGTTTTGGGTATTCCAGATTTCTAGGTTAATATCCACTTATTAGTGAGTGCATACCATGATTCACCTTTTGAGTCTGGGTTACCTCACTTAGTATGATATTCTCTAGCTCCATCCATTTGCCTAAGAATTTCATGAATTCATTGTTTCTAATGGCTGAATAGTACTCCATTGTGTAGATATACCACATTTTTTGCATCCACTCTTCTGTTGAGGCTTACCTGGGTTCTTTCCAGCATCTGGCAATTATAAATAGGGCTGCTATGAACATAGTAGAACATGTATCCTTATTACATGGTGGGGAGTCTTCTGGGTATATGCCCAGGAGTGGTATAGCAGGATCTTCTGGAAGTGAGGTGCCCAGGTTTCGGAGGAACCGCCAGACTGATTTCCAGAGTGGTTGTACCAATTTGCAACCCCACCAGCAGTGGAGGAGTGTTCCTCTTTCTCCACACCCTCTCCAACACCTGCTGTCTCCTGAATTTTTAATCTTAGCCATTCTGACTGGTGTAAGATGAAATCTTAGGGTTGTTTTGATTTGCATTTCCCAAATGACTAATGAAGTTGAGCATTTTTTAAGATGCTTCTCCGCCATCCGAAGTTCTTCAGGTGAGAATTCTTTGTTTAACTCTGTACCCCATTTTTAATAGGGTTGTTTGGTTTTCTGGAGTCTAACTTCTTGAGTTCTTTATATATATTGGATATTAGCCCTCTATCTGATGTAAGATTGGTGAAGATCTTTTCCCAATTTGTTGGTTGCCGATTTGTCCTCTTGATGGTGTCCTTTGCCTTACAGAAACTTTGTAATTTTATAAGGTCCCATTTGTCAATTCTTGCTCTTAGAGCATACGCTATTGGTGTTCTGTTCAGAAACTTTCTCCCTGTACCGATGTCCTCAAGGGTCTTCCCCAGTTTCTTTTCTATTAGCTTCAGAGTGTCTGGCTTTATGTGGAGGTCCTTGATCCATTTGGATTTGAGCTTAGTACAAGGAGACAAGGATGGATCAATTCCCATTCTTCTGCATGCTGACCTCCAGTTGAACCAGCACCATTTGTTGAAAAGGCTATCTTTTTTCCATTGGATGTTTTCAGCCTCTTTGTCGAGGATCAAGTGGCCATAGGTGTGTGGGTTCATTTCTGGATCTTCAATCCTGTTCCATTGATCCTCCTGCCTGTCACTGTACCAATACCATGCAGTTTTTAACACTATTGCTCTGTAGTATTGCTTGAGGTCAGGGATACTGATTCCCCCAGATTTTCTTTTGTTGCTGAGAATAGTTTTAGCTATCCTGGGTTTTTTGTTGTTCCAGATGAATTTGATAGTTGCTCTTTCTAACTCTGTGAAGAATTGAGTTGGGATTTTGATGGGTATTGCATTGAATCTGTATAGTGCTTTAGGCAAAATGGCCATTTTAACTATATTGATTCTACCGATCCATGAGCATGGGAGGTTTTCCCATTTTCTGAGGTCTTCTTCCATTTCCTTCTTCAGAGTCTTGAAGTTCTTTTCATACAGATCTTTCACATGTTTGGTAAGAGTCACCCCAAGATACTTTATACTGTTTGTGGCTATTGTGAAGGGGGTCATTTCCCTAATTTCTTTATCAGCCTGCTTATCCTTTGAGTATAGGAAGGCCACTGATTTGCTTGAGTTGATTTTATAACCTGCCACTTTGCTGAAGTTGTTTATCAGCTGTAGGAGCTCTCTAATGGAGTTCTTTGGGTCACTTAGGTAGACGATCATGTCGTTTGCAAATAATGATAGTTTGACTTCTTCCTTTCCAATTTGTATCCCTTTGACCTCCTTATGTTGTCGAATTGCCCGAGCTAGTACCTCAAGTACAATATTGAAAAGATAAGGAGAAAGGGGGACGCCTTGTCTGGTCCCTGATTTCAGTGGGATTGCTTCAAGTTTCTCTCCATTTAGTTTGATGCTGGCTACCGGTTTGCTGTATATTGCTTTTACTATGTTTAGGTATGGGCCTTGAATTCCTGTTCTCTCTAAGACTTTAAGCATAAAAGGATTCTGAATTTTGTCAAATGCTTTTTCAGCATCCAATGAAATGACCATGTGGTTTTGTTCTTTGAGTTTGTTTATGTAGTGGATTGTATTGATGGATTTCCATATATTGGACCAACCCTGCATTCCCGGGATAAAGCCTACTTGATCATGGTGGATGATCGTTTTGATGTGTTCTTGGAATCGGTTGGCAAGAATTTTATTGAGTATTTTTGCATCGATGTTCATAAGGGAAATTGGTCTGAAGTTCTCTTTCTTTGTTGGATCTTTTTGTGGCTTTGGTATCAGCGTAATTGTGGCTTCGTAGAAGGAATTGGGTAGTGTTCCTTCTGTTTCTATTTTGTGGAATAGTTTGAAGAGTATTGGTGTTAACTCTTCTTTGAAGGTCTGGTAGAATTCTGCACTGAAGCCATCTGGTCTTGTGCTTTTTTTGGTTGGAAGACTTTCTATGACTCCTTCTATTTCTTTAGGCATTATGGGACTGTTTAGATGGTCTAGTTGGTCCTGATTTAATTTTGGTATTTGGTATCTGTCAAGGAAATTGTCCATTTCCTCCAGATTCTCCAGCTGTGTTGAGTACAGGCTCTTGTAGTAGGATCTGATAATTTTTTGGATTTCCTCAGTTTCCGTTGTTATATCTCCCTTTTCATTTCTAAGTTTGTTAATTTGGATACTTTCTCTGTGCCCTTTGGTCAGTCTGGCTAAGGGTTTATCTATCTTGTTGATTTTCTCAAAGAACCAGCTCCTGGTTTTGTTGATTTTTTGTATGGTTCTCTTTGTTTCTACTTGATTGATTTCGGCCCTGGGTTTGATGATTTCCTGCCTTCTACTCCTCCTGGGCGAAATAGCTTCTTTTTGTTCTAGGGCTTTCAGGTGTGTCATTAAGCTGGTAATGTATGCTCTCTCCATATTCTTTTTGGAGGCACTCAGGGCTATGAGTTTTCCTCTTAGCACTGCTTTCATTGTGTCCCATAGATTTGGGTATGTTGTGTTTTCATTTTCATTGTGTTCTAAAATGTTTTTAATTTCTTTCTTTATTTCTTCCTTGACCAAGGTATCATTGAGTAGAGTATTGTTCAGTTTCCACGTGTATGTGGGTTTTCTGTTGTTTCTGTTGCTATTGAACATTACTTTTACTCCATAGTGATCAGATAGGAGGCATGGGATTAGTTCTATCTTCTTATATTTGTTGAGGTCTGTTTTGTGACCAATTATATGGTCGATTTTGGAGAAGGTACCATGAGGTGCTGAGAAAAAGGTATATTCTTTTGTTTTAGGATAGAATGTTCTATATATATCTGTTAAATCTAATTGGTCCAAAGCTTCAATTAGTTTCATTGTGTCCCTGTTTAGTTTCTGTTTTCCTGATCGGTCCATTGAGGAAAGTGCAGTGTTGAAGTCACCCACAATTATTGTGTTAGGTGCAATGTGTGCTTTTAGTTTTAATAAAGTTTCTTTTACGAAAGAGGGTGCCCTTGCATTTGGGGCATAGATGTTCAGGATGGACAGTTCTTCTTTTTGTATTTTTCCTTTGACCAGCAAGAAGTGTCCCTCAGGGTCTCTTTTGATGACTTTGGGTTGAAAGTCAATTTTATCTGATATTAAAATGGCTACTCCAGCTTGTTTCCTGAGACCATTTGCTTGTAAAATTGTCTTCCAGCCTTTTACTCTAAGGTAGTGTTTGTCTTTGACCCTGAGGTGTGTTTCCTGTAAGCAGCAAAATGTAGGGTCCTGTTTACGTATCCAGTCAGTTAGTCTGTGTCTTTTTATTTGGGCATTAAGTCCATTGATGTTAAGAGATATTAAGGAATAGTGATTGTTACTTCCTATCATTTTTGACGTTATTTTTTAAATTTGAATGCTTAACTTCTTTTGGGTTTGATGAAAGGTTACTATCTTGCTTTTTCCAGGGTGAAGTTTCCCTCCTTGTATTGGTGTTGTCTTCCTATTATCCTTTTTAGGGCTGGGTTTGTGGATAGATATTGGGTAAACTTGGTTTTGTCATGAAATGTCTTAGTTTCTCCATCTATGGTGATTGAGAGTTTTGCTGGATATAGTAGTTTTGGTTGGCATTTGTGTTCTCTTAGAGTCTGCATGAGATCTGCCCAGGACATTCTAGCCTTCATAGTCTCAGGTGAAAAGTCTGCTGTGATTCTGATAGGTCTTCCTTTATATGTTACTTGGCCTTTTTCTCTTACTGGCTTTAGTATTCTTTCTTTGTTTAGAACATTTGGTGTTTTGATTATTATGTGACGGGAAGTATTTCTGTTCTGGTCCAGTCTGTTTGGAGTTCTGTAGGCTTCTTGTATATTCATGGGCATCTCTCTCTTTAGGTTAGGGAAGTTTTCTTCCATAATTTTATTGAAGATATTTGCTGGCCCTTTAAGTTGTAAATCTTCACTCTCATCTATGCCTATAATCCTTAGGTTTGGTCTTCTCATTGCTTCCTGGATTTCCTGGATATTTTGGGTTACAAGCTTTTTGCATTTTGCATTTTCTTTAACTGTTGAGTCCATGGTTTCTATGGAATCTTCAGCATCTGAGATTCTTTCTTCTATCTCTTGTATTCTGTTGTTGATATTTGCATCTCTGTCCCCTGATTTCTTCCCAAGGCTTTCTATCTCCAAAGTTGTCTCCCTTTGAGTTTTCTTAGTTGTTTCTACTTCTGATTTTAGATCCTGGATGGTTTTGCTCCTCTCCTTCACTTGCTTGTTTTTTGCTTTCCTGTAATTCTTTAAGAGATTTTTGTGTTTCCTCTTTCATGACCTCAGCCTGTTGACCAAAGTTCTCCTGTATTTCTTTAAGAGATTTTTGTGTTTCGTCTTTCATGACCTCAGCCTGTTGACCAAAGTTCTCCTGTATTTCTTTAAGTGTTTTTTGCATTTCCTCCTTGTTGGCTTTTGTATTCTCCTGGATTTCTTTCAATGATTTTTGTGTTTCCCTTGGAAGGGCTTCTAACTTTTGATCCATTTTCTCCTGAATTTCTTTAAGTATGTCCTTCATGTGTTCCTGTACCAGCATCATGACCAGTGATTTTAAATCCAAATCTTGTTTTACTGGTGTGATGGGGTATCCAGGACATGTTGGTAGAGGAGAATTGGGTTCAGACGTTGCCATATTGCCTTGATTTCTCTTAGTGACGTTCCTGCGTTTGCCTTTTGCCATCTAGTTCTCACTGGTGTTAGTTTGTCTTGTCAGTGCTGGACTCACCAGTGCAAGTTGCCCCTTCCCAGTTGGCCTCTGGTGCACAGCTTACCTCCTGCACTGCTTGTAGACAGGGTGCTGCTGCCCAGGCTCTTCAGATCCCAAAGCAGGCACCCGAAGGCTCCCGCTGGGGCCTGCTGGTTTCACTGGAGCACACTGACTTCTCCCAGCTGGCCGCCCGGAAGCCCAGCTAGCCTCTTGCAGGACTTGGAGATGTGGTGCTGCCGCCCAGGCTGATCTGGATCCGGAAGCAGAGAGAGTAGAGCTGAGGGCTTCCACCTGAGGCCTTGCCCCAGATTGTGTCTGTGGACCAGATGGAGCCCGTGTGCACCCCCAGGGAGTGCCGACAGTGTATGCTGCTGTGACCTCCCCTGTGTTCCACTCACTCCGCTGGGCAGCGGATCCGCCAACCGGGCTGGCGCACACAAGGTTAGCCTGGCCGCTCAGTCCCTGAGTCCAGGCAAAAGCCTGGGAGGCCAAGGTCCGAGCAAAGTTCCCCTAGGGCTATGACTGTTAATTGGGTCTGCCAGGTGACTAGGATGGTGGGCGTGCGTGCCCACGCTCCCTAAAAGCGCTGGGAGAGTCTGTTGTGCTAACAACCTCCTGGGCGGGTTGACTCACAGATGGCCCACCAAGCTGCCCTGTTCTTGGGGTCAGTCCTGTGCCTTTTGGGGCCTAGACCCCCACTTTGTTAGCCTCAGGCTATGCCTGTTACAGGTCTGCCCGCCAGAGCTCTCTGTTGTCCTGCAGGCAAAATGGCGGCGGCACGCGCGCAGGCCTGGGCAAAAAACCTCCTGGCTGGGTTGGCACCCCGATGGCCCCCTGACCAGCCCAGGGCCTGGGTGCAGGCCAACGCCCGTCGGGCTCAGACCACCGCGGTGTTGGCCTCAGATTATGTTTGTGTACCTCAGTCTGTCCGATCCCTGGAGTCCGAATCCAAGATGGATGCACCTCTCCTGACTGGTGGGAGGCCGAGTTCTGAAGTGGCTTCCGTGCAGGAAAGGCACCGCACAACTGCAGCTGCTTGCCGCCCTGCTGGTCAGCTAAGGTCAGTGGTCGTGGGCGCAGGGCCTAACTGGACCCTGTGTCGCCTTGGTTCCACTGCTGATGGACCTTCAGCTGGACCAGCCACTGCTGCACTGCCTCCGCCGCCGCCTCCGCCCACTGATCCGCAACTCCTTTTAAGGACAACATTTAATTGAAGAGGGCTTACAGGTTCAGAGGTTCAATCCATTGTCGTCAAGGTGGGCGCTTGGCAGCATCTAGACAGGCATGATATCAGAGGAAATAAGAGTTCTGCATCTTGAATGAAAGGCCACTAGAAGACTGGCTTCTAGGCAGTTAGGAAGAGAGTCTCAAAACCCACAACCACAGTGACATACTTCCTCCACACCTACTCTAACAAGGCTACAATTCCTAGTAGTACCATACCCTGGGTCAAGAATATTAAAATCACCACAATCTCTGTGCTTGACTTCAATGGAAACCTCTTTATGTCAAAAGTCCCCATACACTGAGTCATTCTGGATGTCTATCTCTTTAATAAGAAGACAGAAAATGTATGAACTTCTAAGAACACTGGAAACAAAAAGAAAGGATAACCTATTTCCAAGAGAAGTTACTCTTGTTTGTCCCATCATATAGAAATACCTACAATGAGCAATGAAAACTAGAAGCTCAGGAGAGAAGACTCTATTGCAAACCGCAGATGATTGGGTCAATAGGACATTCCAAGCAGGTTCTTGTTAGATGCATGTAAGTGCCTGTTCAGCGAACGTTTGCTACTCATCTGCTTCTCTCCATCCTGGACTCACTCTTTATTATTTTACTATGCTTACCATATATTCAACACTTGATTTGTTCAAAATAAAATAAAACATGGCTGCTGTAGAGCCTTCTCTAATACAGAGAATAACAATGGACCATATTTCAATAAGAAAAATAATTAATAATTACCAAATAAATTTAAGAGATGAGCATTTAGATAGTGTATTTGTAAATTGTCATTGTGTCCAGTTATCTCCCTTTGAAATATTTCTTCCTTACACAAATGATTTTTCTAAATGATCTTAGTATAGAATTTATGGCACCTGTATATTTTAGTGGTAGTTGGTAATCCATCATTGTAAAGTAAAAACAAGTTATTAATACATATTTCAATAAAGGCAATTATAATTAAGTTCAGTACATAAAATAAGAAAAAAATTTAACAAATTATATCTTGTTTAGATGTTTTATTTTAAGACATACATAGATTAGTGTTCTACAGACCTGACTGTTATTTGAATATCTACTGAAATTATGAACAGATTTAATTTAATATGTGACAATCAAACGTGGTAAAGCTTAGACTATGTTCACTGGTCTACCTGTGGTATATGAATTATTAGGAGTTGCCAATTTGGTCTCAGTATTGTATTTTCTCCACTATATTTCACACTGGCTTCTTCACTTTGCTAAATTCTTGGCCTGTGATTTTATATTTACTCTCTCTCTCTCTCTCTCTCTCTCTCTCTCTCTCTCTCTGTTAGAAAACTCCTATGTTTGAGAGAAAACTTCTTTGTATTTTTAACTTGTCCAACATACTATTACTTTTAGCAAACATGGATATAATACCAAACTTACTTTGTCCCTTAAAATAAAGTCTTTAAATTGGGTTCACAACTGAGGGATATCTTTCTATTATATAAGGCAGACAAAATTCTTTAAAATCATTAAGGAAATTAGCATCTGGCTTCATTCACTCTGCTGGACTGAAGACCAGCTTAGATACACCAGCTGCCAAACATAGGTTAATTGGCTTAATCTTACTGAAGGTCTTCCTTTTATATGTGCACATGTGCTTTCCAAAAAATTCATCTCAGCTCTTGAAACTCTGCTTTCTTAGCATCTGTGGAGTTTAGAGTCTCTGTTTCTCTCTATTTCTCTCTCTCTCTCTCTCTCTCTCTCTCTCTCTCTCTCTCTCTCTCTCTCTCTCTCTCTCTCTCTCTCTGTCTTTCTCTTTCTCTGTCTTTCTCTGTGGCTCTGTCTCTGTCTCTCTGTCTGTGTTCCTCTCTCTCTCTCTCTCTCTCTCTCTCTCTCTCTCTCTCTCTGTTAGAAAACTCCTATGTTTGAGAGAAAACTTCAATAAACTTGTATTTTTAACTTGTCCAACATACTATTTCTTGTTCAGAGATTACTTAGTAAGAATGAAACTATGCCTGAAACAAGAGAGAATAAATGGTCTTGAGAATATACATTTATGTTAACTTTATAAATCTATTGATAAAGCTTTGAGGAACTTGAATATAGTTGTTACTTAAGAACATTGGCTAATTAAATTCTTAAACATTACTGTACATGTGATGTGATGACATTTATAGTACATTCCTGTTAATATTAATTTGGCTCTGAAAAATATTCTCTTAAGTACTGAAAGGGTGTTTTTTGCTAACATATATCACTGTAATTTGCTATACATTGAGCTCAAAATGCAGTGTCTATGAGGTCTTAATGTGTTACTTTTATTTATGTGGATACTTTTGTTATGTGTTGTGTGTTACTTTCATTATTATGTGTTTTATTATGTGTTTTACTTTATGTGACTTTATTTATTTAAAAACTGTAACTAAGTATTTTTAACTAATAAAAAATTAAGAATTTTAGCTCAGAAAATCACATAGGCAAAAGTAAACTGCTTTAGAATATCTTAATGTGTTAATATAATGTATAACTGTAGAAACCTGGCAGCAGTAAAGTTGCATTTGATTTTTTTATGTTTGTTTGTTTGTGTGTTTGAGACAGGGTTTCTCTGTATAGCCCTGGCTGTCCTGAAACTCACTCTGTAGACCAGGGTGGCCTCAAATTAAGAAACCCACCTGCCTCTGCATCCCAAGTGCTAGGATTAAAGGTATGTGCCACCATGGCCTGGCTTAAAGTTATATTAAAAATTACCAAGACATGAGCAATGCAGTGCATTGTTGCCTTTAATCATCTTATTTCATGCCTTATCATCATTATGAATGAATTCTTTCCAGTGTTATAGAAGAATATTTAACGAGTTCCTATTAAAGAGACAAAAGTATCAAAATCTGTTGTTTTATACTATTTTGGGCAAAATGATTTGGTGTGATTTTGAACATCAGTGTTTCTCAAAGTCTCTGTGTAAAAAATTGGTCTCCAGGTGACAGTATTATTAGGAACTGATAAATCCTTAAGAAAAGGAGTCTGGTAAAGAACTTTAATTGCAATTTAAAAGTTTGTATGGAAATCAGCCTTAGTTAATAAAAGTTGGAAAATATAACTATGAAATTACATATCAGAAAAAGAGAAAATACAGATGTGATGATATAGGAATGAAGCACTACACCAAGGAAATGGAAGACTCAAGCTCTGTACATTGCACACTCTCTATGCTGACTGGAATAGAAACTGTTTTCCTAGTGGATAGGCATGCAGTGGGCAACACCTAATCTTAGGACTGCCAGGGAGTCTGAAATTAGGCGAGGTCACCTCTAGGAGGACAAGTGAGAAGCCAGGTGTAGTGCAACCAAAATAGAAGTTATCAAATTCATCCGGTATTTGCTATGGACTTGACATTGTTCTTTAGTCTCCTAAGAACATTTTAAAATTGTAGCTGCACAATACTGAAATCAATCAAGTGGAAAAAAGAGAACCATACAAAGAATCAACGAATCCAGGAGCTGGTTCTTTGAGAAAATCATCAAGATAGATAAATCCTTAGCCAGATTGACCAAAGGGCACAGAGACAGTATCCAAATTAACAAAATTAGAAATGAAAAGGGGGATATAACAACAGAAACTGAGAAATTCAAAAAATCATCAGATCCTACTACAAAAACATATACTCAACACAACTGGAGAATCTGGAGGAAATGGACAATTTCCTAGACAGATACCAAATACCAAAATTGAATCAGGACCAAATAGATCATCTAAACAGTCCCATAACCCCTAAAGAAATAGAAGGTGTCATAGAAAGTCTTCCAACCAAAAAAAGCACAAGACCAGATGGTTTCAGTGACGAATTCTATCAGACCTTCAAAGAAGACCTAACACCAATACTCTTCAAACTATTCCACAAAATAGAAACAGAAGGAACACTACCCAATTCCTTCTATGAAGCTATAATTACAATGATACCAAAACCACACAAAGATCCAACGAAGAAAGAGTACTTCAGACCAATTTCCCTTATGAACATCGATGCAATACTGAAAGGTAGTCAATTTATGTCCTGCCTTGGCTGAAGTAAAATGACTAGCTACTACTAAATCTACCAATTTCACCTCTGTAACAGGAACAAATCCTTTCAAAATGTTAACTGACTTCATAATATTCTTAGTGAGTATATTTTGGTATGGAAAAGACTGAGTTTCAAACCTGGCCTGATGGAAGAATCATGTTCAGATTTTAGAAGAAAAATCTATGATATTAGGAACAAAACTGAATGGCAAAAATGACTATGGTGCTGTCATTGTGCTTCAGAGTTATTTATAGATTTCTACAAGTCAAAAAATGTCTCAACTTCAAAAAAAGTATTATCTATCTATCTGTCTATCTGTCTCTCTGTCTTTCTGTCTGTCTATCTTTCTATATGTGTGTTCATAATAATTTATTATATAATTTATGTGCAAACATTATTTATATATTTATAATATATATTATATATATTGCTAGAGCAAGATGAAGAACATGGAAATGGTTAGCATTCCTGTTGTCTTTTTCAATTTTTAGAAAGTAAGCATGGAGTATCTGTGCAGCTTTCTTCTTTCTAGTTAAACCTTCCAAATTAATTCAAATGACTATTAAGCATAGTAATAAAACAACTTGGACATAAAGTATGAATTTTGACTAAAAAATTTTTACAATTTTTGATTGCTTGAAGGTACTTGTCCCATTCTACTTTAAAGTGCACACAAATTGATAGGGTCTTCTTTGATTACATGAAATACAGTCTGTTCTAAAACATTTTTTACCTGCTTTTGACAAGCAATTTTCAAAATGCCTCAAGTTAATGAAGATATTTGTTATCTACAAACTATTAATCATTGGCAACTCTCAGGTAATGACCATGCATTGACAGGCAAGCAAGGTAACTGTGTGATTAATTTATTTAGAAAGAACTCTGAAGTTCCTGGGCAAATGTGATGAGGTGTTATTCATAGACTTGTGTGGGTTTCCTGAGTTTTTCACAGTTACTCCTCAGCCTTGGTGCAGGTGAAATAGACTGACTACAAAAATACTTCTGTGTATATTGCTTTAAATTATATATTATTTTTAGAGTTCACTGTAAAATGGATTACCAGCACTCTGACAAAAAGTTATTCCTTGGACCTTTCATATCTAATTAAAAATGTCTTGTTTGTAAATGTAATTTGCTATACTTTATTGTTATAAGTAATTTATCCCCAGCTTAAAATGGGTTGCTGGATAGAAAACACTCAGAACTTCTTCCATCTGATCTAATTAAAATTAGCTAATAGGATCAGATTATATGATTGTGTGTGTGTGTGTGTGTGTGTGTGTGTGCATGTGTGCACACGCTCGAGCGCACGTGTGTATAACATGAACATTATTGACAGCTCTATCTTGGAAGATGCAATGGGGTTACGTGTTTCTAGACCTGATCCTGCACTTACAGAATTACAGACAAGCCATTTTCAGAACAGTACCCTTTACAGCATAGTGAGCAGAGATGTCTTAAGAGATTTTTCCCACAGAAAATATATTCCTATAGACAAAATATTGTTTCTATGTTCATATTCTGCTTTGTCAAAGGGGAAAAATGATGATAGTTACTTACCAAATTATAGGATAGGTACATCACCCAGTCGAAGCACTAGTTAAGTGACGCTTCCTGGTATGTATTTTTGCCATAACTGAAAAATAGACAACTTTTAAGTCCAATCTTATGCTATTCCATACATCCTCCAAATGAGTAAGCAAGAGGCCTCCACCAGCCAGGCAATAGAATGCAGATTCGAATGAGAAGTTTGCCAAAGGTCAGCACTCGTTTATTATTTTTAGAACATTGGGTTTAATATTGACACCTAAGAGCTGACATGTTCCCATATGATACTATAGTCATGTATTCCTGCAGTCATTTAAAAATAATTCTAGAGGGGAGAGTAGAATCTGCATCTATTTCCATTTCCTTATGCTGAGTTAGAAGGAAACTATAACTCAGCTGGTGAAAATATACTAATTAGAGGAATATGTATCAAAATAGTAGACTATTGTTCTTCAGAAAGAAAGTGATGACCCACAAACCTTCAATCACTTTCTTGCTCTGATATTAGAATAGTAGTCCATATCATCCAAATACATGCATGGACCCAGAACAAATAATTATTCCCTTGTATTCCACAAATATTAGGTTGTATATTATAATTTTGCTTGAGCAATTCAGAATATACTAAATGCTAATCAAATTTGCTCATTGCTAAACCTTGTTTATTCATTAAAATGAATATATCTCAACAAAGTTGTTGTTAACATCTCTCTTCACATTGAGAAATGCATTAAGATAACTATATATTAAAATGTAGCATTGTAGTATTTTTAACTACAGTCCTTCCAGTTGAAAGATGGAGATTTGTTGAGAACTTAAAACCTACAAAATTACTATTACAAATGCCTGATACTGCTTGTGTAATCAAGAATCAGAGAATAGAGAGTTCAGGGATCTAGAGTAAAACCCAATACTACTGGTTTAAAACATAGTA
Source organism: Apodemus sylvaticus (assembly GCF_947179515.1). Classification (NCBI taxonomy): domain Eukaryota; kingdom Metazoa; phylum Chordata; class Mammalia; order Rodentia; family Muridae; genus Apodemus; species Apodemus sylvaticus. The sequence continues at coordinate 39,989,645 of NC_067482.1, read as the reverse complement.
ACAACAAAATGACTCGTAATAATATTCTGTTATACTTATAAATTAGCCTTATTCATCATCATTAGAAATGATTTTGCCTGTAGCACATGTGAAAAAATAACAGAGATGCAGAGCAAAATAGTCCACCTAGAATGAGACTGTGAAACACAGCTGCAAATGAGATGTGTCTATCAACACATTCCCTCAGAATTCAGGGCGTTGTCTCACCATTATTTGATGGTTGTATTGAGATTTATTATATATGTATGTATTTTAAGATGTTTATACTGTATTAGGTTTATTTATGAACCCTCAAATATCCTTAGTTATTCAGGATATATTGTATGAAAACAGTATAATTTTAATAGAAGGAGCCAAAACAAATGCCAAATCTTTAATCATTTTGAAAATTGTTTTTGCAGTTATTTTTAAAAAATATATTGATTATATTCAAATCTCATATTTTGAATAAGGCAATATAAATATGTAAACACACAGAGGAGTCAAAATTAATTTTCAGAACAGTATAACTGATGAACACACAAAAAATAAGACAAATGTATCAAAGAAGAGAATAATCCTGTGAACTAAAAATGGACAAAGAAAATGTGTGACATCCATGTGATGGTTTTTTCAATGTTCTATCTTTTAAAGTGGATGAAAAGAGATTATCAATATTTATTCTGAGGCACAACTTTTATACTTATATGGAATTTTCAAAAAAGCAGACATAAAGACTGATTGATGACTTTTTCCAGAGGTAAACTCATAAAAACATGTAAGTACCTGAATTCCCATGAGTCTAAGAGTAAGAATTGGATTGAAAACATTTTGAGGTGATTGTAACAGCTTATAATTTCATCATCATGATTTGGGTTTTATAACTCATGGTTATGCATGGTTTTATAACTTTTAATTAGCTGATAAATAATTTAATTAGCTGATAACTAATAACTTACTATCTACAAATAATTATTCTTAAAGACTTATATAAGAAAAATATATATTCACTCATTTCTCTTAAAATCTAGACAACTGTGGCCGCAGATGTTGCTCAGTTGGTAGACTGATTGCTTTTGTTTGAAACCTTGAATTCAATCTCCAGAACCAGGAAAACTGGCCCCGGAGAAGTATAACTTTAATCTCTGCATTTGAGAGGTTGTGGCAAAAAGATCAGAAATTCAAAGATCACCATTGGGTAGAATAGAGAGTTCTGCATTATGTTGGCTTATATGACACCTTTAATTAGACTAGTACATATGTATTATATTCTAATATCTACCAATTTACTTTATTTGACTCTTTATAAATTGTTTCCTCTTTATACATAGAAAATATATGAGATCTTTTACTACATAGGAAAACAAGTAAATATCATAACATGTAGTTTCTGTTTCTACTAAAAGTAATAATTAATCATCAAGGTTTCTTCTTCTGGTTCATGGCCACCCAAGCATGGAATTCCTCTTATGGCTTGGAACTCATTTTAGCTACATGGGTCTGCACAGGGTCCTTTGCATACATGTTGTAGCTGTTTAGCTTTTTGGGGGGGGGGATTCCTAACAATGGGAGTGCCGATATCTCTAACTGTTTTTATTGCTTTGGGGACCAATTTTTTTCTCCTTTTGTCTCATCCAGCCTTGATATGAAGGTTTGTGCCTAGTTTTTTTTTTTCATCCTGTCATGCCTTTGCCATGTTTATTTAATATTCCTGGGAGACCTGTTCTTTCTCAACGAAAGCAGAGGAGAGGAGAGGTAGAACAGAGACTCAGACGAGGGCAGGGCAGGCAAAGCTTCCGTTGGGAAGTATTGAATGTGGGAAGAATAAATAAAAAAAGAAAAAGAAAAAGTTTCGGTTTCTACAATAACATCAGGAAAAAAACAAGTTTAATTGCATTTTTGGATGACATACTTATTGAAATTTTACTAATGCAAGTGTTATATTTTTTTATATTTTTATATTATATGATATGGCTCTGAATTTGAAAGATGTGCTTCAAGACAAATATTTCTGCTATGAATTGTGTCATATAAATACCATGGTGTAATTGGATGTAGTGAAAAATTATCCCTTTGTTCTACAACTCTACATAGCTGGACATGAATTAGGAAAGGATATCCAGATGTCCTACCTTGCCATAGAGTCAAACAAAAGAAATTGGCTAGTTATCAAAACTTGGGACTGTGGACTTTGAGTGGTATCACTGTGTGTGATACATTGAATCTATCTCTCTGACCCTTATGCAAAAGTAAGTATTCATCCTCTGACAACTGAATAAGCCACTCTATATTCCCCTGAACAACTTTATTTGCATATATATGAATATATATATATATAATTTAATTTGCATGGTAAACAATTCTACTTATAAATTTAATACAATTAATTTTATCACAATGTTGTGCAAGATTTGCTGCTACATATTTTTTTGAAAATTTTAATCATCCTAAGCACAAATTAACTGTTCGTTGAGCAACAATTTCCTATTTTTCTGAGATCTTCCCTTAGTATCTTCTACTATACCATGTCGTTATACTGTCTATTTATAGACTAGACAGTGTATGGAAACATACTTTAGTTTTCTTTTTGAGATTTTCTACTTTATTTAGCCATTCAATACGTATCTTGTGGTGTTTTGTGCTTGTGAGATTGAAATTTATATCATCTTCACTTGAGAAGAACATGTCAAATAATGCCGCCCCACAAGAGAGGTGAAATTGCATTCCATTCAGGTATGCGACCTTGTAGCATCCTGCAGGGGTAGATTCCGACTTCCGATCACAAGGTCTGAAATTACACTGGAAATCACAGTGTCCCGTTTCTTAACAGAAACAGCAGGAAACCATGTTCTGTCAAGACAGTCATAGAGACCCCCTACCTGTAATGGCTTAGATTGATTTTTTAGAACAGATTCCTCCTTTTAAAAAAAATGATTGCCAACTGCTCTTATGTCTAGTATCTTTTCTTTCTGCTTCTCTCCCTTCGTCATTAACCATGAAATTCATTCATCTCAGCTATGTGTAAATATTATATATGTAAATCCTGGTAAAGTTTAAGGCACTTCTGAGACATCACAGTGACTGCCTAGGATGGATGTCAACAAAGAAATCTTAATACTCATCTTGTTCTTTAAAGATGTGGTCTGTCCAAAGTGAGGCTCTCTACTTGCCCTGCAATAAAAATATGTGCTGCATTCTGTGCTATCTAAAATTATCCATTTCACCAGAAAGAATTATGTGAGGTTCAGCTTATTGCCAGTCTTCTTTAAGGTGAATTATATCAGAGCCAGTATGCATTTTGAATTAATTAAGTACACCCTCTAGAACTGACAAAAAGTGATTGAAGAAGTACCCTTTGCATATAAGTTTAGTAATATTTTAATAAGGACTGAAATGGAATTACTTTGAAAATAATGTAAAGAACCACAATGGTGATCATCACAGTTGTGGTGGGAGATAACCTCAAGAACTATATCCTGAAAACGATGTCACAATACTGTAATTTCAATCTCCTAAACACATAGAATTTCTGAAAAATATCATCCCAATACTCAACATTTGCTTACATTTAAAGTACTCTTTCATACTCTCATACCCTGAGCCAAATTGGTATACATTTCAAAAAACTGAAGGAAAATAAGTTATTTTAAGGTAAAAGATGGAAGAGAAACTAAGTCATTACACAACTTAGATGTGTGGGATCAGTGTTTCCTGGAGTTGGACTCAGGGATGTGTGACTTTATTTCCACTTTTGGTTTGATACAAGTACCTCTGTGAGTCGATCATCAAGCACTACAGACATTTCATTCCTGGTTATTATTAGCAATTGTATGAATTATGTATAAAATAAAAAACTTAAAATTTTTCTGATATTTGATTAGAAAGAATTAACCTTCCTTTTTCAGAAGAAAATGTATTGAATTGGTGACAAATGGAATCCTACATATATGGCTTCTATTTAATGAATTATTTTGATAAGAGGGCAAAAATAACTTACAATCTCTTTTAATGCCAATGTGTTCTTCTCAAAAAATTAGTATACACACAGTTAATGTTACTCTGATTCTATTGTGCTTAAGTAAAGTCAGTTGAGCAGATTGAATTACATGTATTATTTTTTCGAAAAATGAAAAAATTATTAATTATGTGATGATGGTGCTTAACATTGACATAAGTATCTATTTTCTATTCTTGATGAACTTGTAATTAATGACTGCAAACCTAAAATGTAAATCCTTCTTACATGATGATTTGTTGAACATCTTCTAGTGGTATTTTTATTTCAAATTTAATATAAGATAGCTTGATGAAACTTAATCTGTTAGAATCAATTTCTATACGTTTTTATGTATTTTACATGTTTTAGTTTTACATTTACTTTTAGTTTTAATGGAGGATAAATTACTTTAAACTTTATCCTCCATTTAGATAGATGATGGGTAGATAGTTGGATAGACAGACAGATAGTTAGTTGATAGATAGATAGATAGATAGATAGATAGATAGATAGATAGATGATATATAGATAGGTGATAGAGAAATAGAAAATCATTATAAAACAAAGTATTTCATTTTGTGTGTAATGCTGAACATGTGCATACATGCTTTCATTCGCCAAAGATCAACTTCACATGTTATTTCTCAGGCACCTTCCAATTCATTTTTTAAAAACAGGACCTCTCATTGGCCTGGTATTTGCCAAGAATGTTAGGCCAGGTGGAAATGATCCCTATGGTTTCTCCTATCTCCTGAAATCTTGAATTACAAGTGCAAGTATTCACATCTCTTTTTTTTTCACATGGATCCTGGCAGTAAACTCATTCTTATGCTTTTATAGCAGTCAAGTGCTTTGCTACTGTGTGATCAATGATGAAGTGACTATTTTAAAATCTGTTTTAGTTATGATTAAAACATAATTGAACTGCACAGTGTGTTTTTAATCCAAAGTTTATTTTAGCATAAAGCTCACGTAGGAGGACAGGCTGGCTAGCCTATAAAAGCCAAGGATATGCCTGTTTTGGACTCCCAGTTCTGGGACTTCAACGATGTGCCATCACACTAAACTGTGCTTATATGAGCACACACATATGCTTGTATGTGTACATTTTTTATTAATTTCCCAAGTTGTGTTCCTAGTCTCTGTCTTCCCTTTTGTAAAATAAGAAATTCAGTATAAAAAATATGTGTGCTTAATATTTCAATATAAGGCTATCAGTAACATTTACTGAGACTACAGAACCCATTATTATAAGTAAATTGTGAAGCTATTAAAATTACAGATAAAATAATGTGGTTGCAATATATTTTAACAATCTTAGGTGTATGTAATTAAATGGTATATACAGGAAATAACATAAATCAATGTATTTTTGTCAACGTGAGAATATTAGAATATGTAGAATTTTATCTTCAATGTTGATAAAATTTCCATGCAATTTTATCATGCAACTCATTTTAGTGCTAATAAAAACATGCAAATTACTTGCAGATAAAAATGTGGACTGGGGCTGGAGAGATTGCTCAGTGGTTAAGAGCACCAACTGCCCTTCCAGAGATCTTGAGAGCAATTCCCAGCAACCACATGGTGGCTCATCTGTAATGGGATCCAATGCCCTATTCTGGTGTGTCTGAAGACATTGACAGTGTACTCACATATATAAGATAAACAATAATAAAATTGTGGACTTAGACATTAAAATTTTATGAAAATAAAATTTTGCTAAATGTGAGATTTTTTTTATTATGTTTATCTTTTTATAGTTTAGTCACTATGCACTCCTGGTCCACCCTCCCACAGTTCCTCATCCCATTCCTCCTCCCCCATCTTCAAGACAATGTCCCCATCCCCCACCCCCCACCTTCACCAAGCATCACTATTCTCTGGGGCCTCAAGACTCCCAAGGGTTAAGCACTTCTTCACTCACTAGGGGGAGACGCACAGATAAGGGAAGTATAGATATCTAATTCCCTAAGGACCAAGCAGTTTAAAAGTCATGCTGTTCTGCCAATCATATTGGACCTAGTTGCTGCTGCTCTATTCCACCTCTGGAAATTGTATAAAAACTCGCAGAAAAGATCGTGTAGGGGTCGCTACCTCTCCTTCCGGTACAGGACCACAATAAATTCCTCTTGCTTTTGTATCCATCCCCAGTTCCTTGTCATTCACTAACGTAGAGGTTGAAGGTCCCTGGTAACTAAGTCTCCTCAGAGTCTTACACTGTAAGATCGATCACAGGTAGTGAATGACTCTAAGGAAACTGTCTTTCAGACACAGCAGGTTTGAGTCATTTGAACTCACAGAGACTGTGACAGCAAGCATTGGAAGTATACAAATACAAACAAGACAAGATCTTAACACTAATAAGGGGAAGTGGAAAAACATTTCCACCACTGTAGCTGTCCAGCGGCCATGGATGAACTGGGTTACCTGAAAGGGGGACTGGAAATGAAAAGGAACAGAATATGACAGAAGGGTAAAGCCAACACAAAGTTTCTGATAAATTCTCAAAGTTTAATATTCAGCACTGCATTTATATAGGGAGAGTCCACAGATCCATCCTTTGTTCCAACAGGATTATGTTGCAAAGCAAGCTCAGCTGTCAGTCTGTTCCTCTAAGTTCCTGTAGGAAATTGCAGGTACAGAAGACTCCACCTAGGTTGTAAAACCTATTTTGGCAAGCACTCAAGGTCTGTTTAGCCTGTTCAAGGCTGGGGAAGGGCACACACCACTAAGTGAAAAGGACCTATTTTTAATTGACATCTTCTAGGAAATGAAAATTTATTTTTCTCCAATGGAGGCACAATAGTCTATCAACCATACTCCAAGGAAGGCTTTGTTCCCAATAGTAGCTGGCCAACACAAAATACATTTCACAGGATTTTGTTGCTGTTGTTGTTGTGTTTTGTTTTGTTTCATTACTTTTGTTTTATCAAATTTTTGTTTGTTTTGTTCTATGTTTTTCTTTTTTTGGTTTTTGATATTTGAAGAGGGGGGACTTAAAGATGGATAGGTAGGGAAGTGGGAATGATTTAGGAAGAGTCAGACAGTGAAAAGAATGTGATGAAAATACAACATGTATTTTGACAAATATATGAATAAAATTACTTATTTTTTATGTTTTCATAAGTTTGGGTATTTTTTTCTTGCATGTATATCTTATTTCCTGGTACCAGAGAGGGACAGAAGAATACATTGCACCCCCTGGGTCATGAGTTGCAGAAAATTATGAGCTGCTGTTTAGGTTCTGAAAAAGTGAACGAGGATGCATATGCCTTTAATCCCAGCACTTTGGAAGCAGAGGCAGGCAGATTTCTATTTGATTCTGTTAAGTTTGAGGCCAGCCTGGTTTACAGAGTGAGTTACAGGACAGGGAGGGCTACACAGAGAAACCCTGTTTTGAAAACCAATAAATAAAAAACATCAGATAGAACTCCTAAGTATCCTCCTAGCCCTACATTTTTACTCTTTTAATGATATAGACCATAATTTTATGTTTTAAAGTGAATATGAAAAAATATAGAAGGCATGTGACTTTTCCATTTAGGATAAAATAGTATTCTGGAAATTGGGAACAGAGAGACTTTCTGGTTTCTGTCATGTCTGACAGCTCAACCTGATTATAGTCTACTTGACTCACACAATAGAAAGAGATTACTAATTTCCAAAATTTGTTTACACACACACACACACACACACACACACATCTCCAACAAGCAAATTATAAACTGTTGAAAGGATGGTGGGATTTGAACATAGGTCTTCATGCTTCTCCAGCAAGCTCTTTGTGAACTGAGACATCTTCTTACCATTTCAATGCTAACCATTGATAAAGATACCATGCACTTTAGACACAAAGCCCAGAGACCCCAGAGCAGGAACTGATCTGAACAGCACATTTGGATCAGTTTTACAATATCAGGGCCCCGGAGCTGTAGCTCAGCGGTTAAGAGCACTAAAGCTCCAAAGGACCAGGGTTCCTTTCCTGGCTTTCCTGTTCTCCTCAGCAGGCTGGTATTGGCATATGCCTTTAATCCCAGCACTTTGGAAGCAGAGGCAAGCAGATTTCTGTTTGATTCTGTTAAGTTTGAGGCCAGCCTGGTTTACAGAGTGAGTTACAGGACAGGGAGGGTACACAGAGAAACCCTGTTTCGAAAACCAATAAATAAAAAATAAATAAATAAATAGGCCAGAAGGCATTTTAAACATTTAAAAGATCATTTTAAAATAGAATATAGAGTTGTGAATGTGGTAAGGATGTAGAAGGTAAGTCTGGAGGAGAGAGGAGTAGGTGTGAATCTAATTATATACACTTATAAAATTAATAAAAATATTATAAATATGGTTAACCTGATTTAAACTCCCACCCTAAGGTTTGCCCTTTTGATTAATTCCTTATTCAGCAGATATAGTCACTGTTTTGCAAACATCTGTACTGCTTAAGCTGTGCCTCCGAGGTCTATTCCTCAAATCATTTTTATTTTCTCTGCAAGTGCATTTTCCCTCTTTATTCTTTTCTGTTTGGAAGGTATTTTTCAAGCGTGTCTGTGAATTTCTAATTGGATTTTCTATGGTGTCAGTTCCACTCTTATTACTCCCGCTGTGGTTTTTACTTTGACAATCATGATTTTCATTTTAATGGAATCTTCCATACAACCTATTGGCTCTACCAAACAATCCTTTTCTTAATTAATGGAAGAAGAAAACGTCTTCTAAGCAAAGATAATAAAATAGGTATTTCTGAATATTTTTATATTTTAGGGCTTTTATATTAATATTTAAATGTATTTAGAAATATTTTAGTCAAAAGTGGAAATTTAAAGTTTTGCACATTAAATGTATAACGCACCCCCCCCCACCACTACCACCCCCAGCCCACCATCACCACACACACACATACTGACATGAACCCATTTGTTTGGCTCTTATTTTTTTAAATTATTATTTGGTAGCGGTTTTTATTACTAAGCTTGTTCTTGGTAGTTTAATCCATAAGGCTCATTTTGAAAATATATAAAAAAGACTTTTTATTAATATGATAAAACTAACTGTTTAATGGAAAATCATAGCTATGCTGTGATTATAAAGCTCTATCAATCAATGTATCATCTATCCATATGTCATCTATTAATCTATCATCTATCATATATCTATAATTCAAAGCAAACAAAGGAAAAGCATGTGTGACCTGAATTCGAAGACATACCTGTAAATGATGGGTTTTGCTCTACAACCCAAAACCCTTTCTGGCAAGGTTTACATAATTTCCTTTGGCAATCATCCATCATCCCATCTGAATATTACCATCATTCAAAAACTGTAGTTGTTATATTAATCCTTTATATTACTATGATGACTTTCATATCAAAAAGCACAATGAAGTTATTTTTATGCTATATGACTGAAAGAAAATGGTAATAGAGTTTGTATGTACTTAAGGGAATAAGTATGTCCTGTCACCTGTGGTATATTGAACCCCTACTCTACAATATGATAATGCTTGGAGGTGGGGTTTAGGTAGCTAATTGCATCAGGAGGGTGCAGCCTGGATTGAAAGGATTCCTAAATACCCTTTTCAGATGTGTGACTACAGCTTTCATTCTCTTTCATGAGGTCTCAGAATAGGAAGAAGCCACCAACAGATACCAGATTAGTAAAAATAGTGTTCTTGGATATTTCAGTGTCTAAAATGGAGAAATAAACATGCTGCAATGTTTTGTTATATTAGCTCATGCTAGTAATCTTTTTATTGCCATATCAAACACCTGAGATAATACACTAATTAAAAAGGAAAGTTTTATTTTGACTTCCAGCTTGGGAGTTCTCAGTCTAGTACGAACTGCACTGCTTTTATAGGTGAGGCAGGAAGCACATCTAAAGAAGGGATTTGGAGGAAAGCAAACTCTTTGTTTCATGGTTGAGATGTAAGTAAGATGAGAAGTACTCAGAAATTCAACATTAGAGCCTCTTCCCAGTGGTCTCCTAGCTTCTACTAGATCACACATCCCCCAACACTTCCATTTCGATATCTAAACATAGCACAAAGATGATTCTACAAATATAATTACATTCTATATTTTCAGTATAACATCCCCGAAACAGACTATGATTTTATAGATCCTTGTATTAATTGGTGATCTTTAACATTTCCTTATGTACTTGTTTATCTCTTAAATGAGTTTTTTCCTCTCTCTCTCTCTTATTAGCTTTTCATATATTTTAACACCAGAGAATTTCAAAGGAGTTCAGACAATAATAGATGATTGGATGGTACAAATATTAGTTTTCCAAAATAAAGGTCTACTAAAACCTTCTTTGTCTACATTATGAAATGCATCATCACCAGTGCTTTGGGGCTAAGCCTGTGTAACCATCATCTAATAATGTGGAAAGAAAGATCAATAACAACAACAAAAGAAAAGAAAAACAGGAGAAAAACATCTTCTAGTCATCTAGTTAGTAGCATACGATTTTAAGGTCAAAGGAAATAGCAAGAATCACTCACACATCAGCAAAGACACGGGAAACAAGAGTTCACAGCATAAAAACTGAATCGATTCCTAGAAGAGGAACAGTTCATCCAAGGGAAATTGATAAATCCTAAATCATTGTTAATAGTAGATCTAACCAGTCTTCTACTTTTGCTAATGTCCAGTTTTTAGTGTTAGTCACTGCAATTTAAGATCATAAGAGTATAGAAAAGTAGTTGAGGGAGCTTTAAATATTTATGCTCCACATTTTTATGTAACTATGCATTCATTTGTTAAAACTTAAATAATAGGGGCAGAACATAAGGCTCTGTGTCTAAGAGTGCTTGCTACTCACGCAGAGGACATGAGTTCAGTTCCCAGTGCCTACATATTAGGCAGTACTACCTATAATTTCTGCCACCATGCTATCAGATGTTCTATTCTTACTTTCTTTGTTACTAGCACACAAGTGCACATACTAAAATTCAAACCCACACTGATACAAATAAATAGATGAAAATTTAAAGCAAGTAATAATTTTTTATGGTACTGTTAGACATGGGACCACTCGGGTTTATTGAAAAATAGTGGTACAATATTACATCTTAATTTTTAAGACATAGAAGGGAGATCTGATAATAAATCAAATTTACCCTAAATTTGATGAATACTTCAATAGGATGATATGTCATACAGCAATATGACATATTGCTTCTTCCAAAAGAGTAAATGAAAACACAAAAAATGATTATTGTACTATGAAAATATAATGACAAAATGGATGTTATTGGTGAAATTAGACAAGGGATTAAAATAAGAGCTTGGTGTTCACTCCCTAATGTTTACTTTCATGATATTTCATGCACAGGCTTTAATGGGAAACAAAACCAAAATATGATCCTCCCAGTGCTATTTACATAAAAGAAATTAGAGAGGAATTAGTTGTCTATCACAGAAAGAAAAAGCAGCTTAAATGTAGGATGTTTAGAGAAGAGCAAACTAAGGACTACTGAAGAACAGAGCAGGGATACAGATGGCTAGCATGTCTTGTATGTCAATTTAGAGTACTACACTATTTTATTCTTCTGGAGATAGCACTTTTCATCAAAGCCATAAAAAACATATAAACAAGATAAAGACTATTACAGCAAAATGTTATTTCCTTAAATTAAAAAAAAATAGATAATATTCTCAAACTAATTACTATAATAATTGAGAGTATATAGAAACATAAAATTTAATTTATTGGGAACAGTAGAGATGAATAATTTGGAAAAGAAGTCAACGAGTAGTTAAAATATACAGAAAAGTAAATAAAACATATGGTTAAGATGGTAGCTTTTGTTATCAATAATCAGTTTAAATGTTCCAGGTTCCGGAGTCTCACATTTATCATCAGCTATTTCTACTAAATATTAAGAGATTTGAAGAGGTATCTAATCAGGAGGCAGTGTAGTTCATTCCTAAACTCTTTTTTCTTTTTTCTTTTTTTGTATTCGATATACTTTTTATTTACATTTCAAATGATATCCCCTTTTCTGGCCCCCCACTCCCAGAAAGTCCCATAAGCCCCATTCCCTTCCCCTGCTCTCCCACCCATCAATTCCAACTTCTCTGTTCTGGTTTTGCCTTATACTGCTACACTGAGTATTTCCAGAACAAGGGGCCACTCTTCCGTTCTTTTTGTACCTCATTTGATGTGTGGATTATGTTTTGGGTACTCCAGTTTTCTAGGCTAATATCCACTTATTAGTGATAGTATACCATGATTGACCTTTTGAGCCTGGGTTACCTCTCTTAGTATGATGTTCTCCAGCTCCATCCATTAACCTAAGAATTTCATGAATTCATTGATTCTAATGGCTGAATAGTACTCCACTGTGTATATATACCACGTTTTTTGCATCCATTCTTCTGTTGAGAGATGCCTGAGTTCTTTCCAGCTACTGGCTATTATAAATAGGGCTGCTATTAACATAGTAGAGCACATACCCTTTTTACATGCTGGGAAATCCTCTGGGTATATGCCCAGGAGTGGTATAGCAGGATCCTCCAGAAGTGACATGGCCAGTTTTCTGAGGAACTGCCAAGCTGATTTCCAGAGTGGTTGTACCAATTTGCAACCCCACCAGCAGTGGAGGAGTGTTCCTCTTTCTCCACATCCTTACCAACACCTGTTGTTTCCTGAATTTTTAATCTTAGCTATTCTGACTGGTGTAAGGTGAAATCTCAGGGTTGTTTTGATTTGCATTTCCCTAATGACTAATGAAGTTGAGCATTTTTTAGGATGCTTCGCCATCTGAAGTTCTTCAGGTGAAAATTCTTTGTTTAACTCTGTACCCCATTTTTTAATAGGGTTATTTGGTTTTCTTGGGTCTAACTTCTTGAGTTCTTTGTATATATTGGATATTAGCCCTCTATCTGATGTAGGTTTGGTGAAGATCTTTTCCCAATTTGTTGGTTGCTGATTTGTCATTTTGATGGTGTCCTTTGCCTTACAGAAACTTTGTGATTTTATGAGGTCCCATTTGTCAATTCTTGATCTTAGAGCATATGCTGCTGGTGATCTGTTCAGAAACTTCCCCCCTGTACCAGTGTCCTCAAGGGTCTTCCCCAGTTTCTTTTCTATTAGCTTCAGAGTGTCTGGCTTTATGTGGAGATCCTTGATCCATTTGGAATTGAGCTTAGTAAAAGGAGACAAGGATGGATCAATTTGCATTCTTCTGCATGCTGACCTCCAGTTGAATCAGCATCATTTGTTGAAAAGGCTATCTTTTTTCCATTGGACGTTTTCAGCCCCTTTGTCGAGTATCAAGTGGCCATAGATGTGTGGGTTCGTTTCTGGATCTTCAATCCTGTTCCATTGATCCGCCTGCCTGTGACTGCACCAATACCATGCAGTTTTAAACACTATTGCTCTGTAGTATTGCTTGAGGTCAGGGATACTGATTCCCCCTGAATTTCTTTTGTTGTTGAGAATGGTTTTAGCTATCCTGGATTTTTTGTTATTCCAGATGAATTTGAGAATTGCTCTTTCTAACTCTATGAAGAATTGAGTTGGGATTTTGATGGGTATTGCGTTGAATCTGTATATTGCTTTTGGCAAAATGGCCATTTTAACTATATTGATCCTGCTGATCCATTAGCATGGGAGGTTTTTCCATTTTTTTGAGGTCTTCTTCCATTTCCTTCTGCTGAGTCTTGAAATTCTTGTCATACAGATCTTTCACATATTTGATAAGAGTCACCCCAATGTACTTTATACTATTTGTGGCTATTGTGAAGGCTGTCATTTCCCTAATTTCTTTCTCAGCCTGCTTATCCTTTGAGTATAGGAAGGCTACTTATTTGCTTGAGTTGATTTTATAACCTGCCACTTTGCTGAAGTTGTTTATCACCTGTAGGAGTTCTCTAGTGGAGTTTTTTGGGTCACTTAGGTAGACTATCATATCAACATTCCTACATTCTTAACACCTAGAAACAGATGTAAGAGGATCAAGAATTTAAAGCCATAAAGAGAATGGTCTACAGGTTTTTATGCCCTCCTCTCTCTCTCTCTCTCTCTCTCTCTCTCTCTCTCTCTCTCTCTCTCTCTCTCTCTCTCTTTCTCTCTCTCTCTGTCTCAAAAAAATCTGAAAGAAAAAAAGAAGAAATATCTATTATGTAGCAGCAATATCCAGGGTAAACTAGGCCTGTAAAAAAGAAAGTTAATATGAACAAATTTGTGGGTCACAGTAGAATACAGGTGTCTATTGTTACACACACATACATGTCCACACAAACATGATGTTGCATGATAAATAATATAGAACATAATAATAAATGAGCATGCATTATATATCTATGACAGTCATCTATTTATATATAGGTAACTAAGAAGTATATGCATATTTTATATAAACATGATTATTGTTGATATTCTTTAGAAGGATCATTCCTTTTATTTTATTTTATATTGAGACAGACTCTCACCATGTAATACTGGCTACCATGAAACTCAATATATATGTATATAAGTGTCTTCAAAACCACAGATATACACTACCTCTGCCTCTTCATTATGGGGCTAATAACATTTACAACTACCACCAGAAACCTATTAAAGTTTTATTTCCTTGATGTGAAAATTAATATTACAAAATAGTTAATATGAGAATGATAAATTTATATTTTCCTTATGCATATAAATATTTTCCTACATATATGTACCATTTGCATTCATGATACACACAACAGTAATAATAGGACTTGCATTTGGACTTATGGATGATTGTGGGTCACCATGTGAATGGTGGTAACTAAATCTGGTCCTTCTATTCAAGTCTCTCTCTCTCTCTCTCTCTCTCTCTATATATATATATATATATATATATATATATATATACATATATATACATACACTCTGAATAGAATATCTTCTATTCAAGAACAATATATATAATATACACATACACACATTTATAAATACACACACACACACACACACATATATATATATATATACATACATATGGTATATTTATTGAGAAGCTGCTCTTAGGTAAGTTCACTGGTCCCAATGACTAAGGCCAGGATAGTTACCATAGGAAAAATGAGGGTGAGGCTGATGAGAAAGACAGAAAGGGAGAGAGACAGAGAAGGTGTGTGTGTGTGTGTGTGTGTGTGTGTGTGTATGTGTGTTGCAATAGTACTCTTAACGGTTGAATTTTCTCTCCAGTGCAAGATTACAAAATCATAAATGTCTTACCTATTCATAAACTGTAATAGAATATATAATTTTCTCACAACATGTGTATTTTTATGCCTTGAGTCCAAGACTACCACGTTACAGTGAGAAGTCTAGGCTGATTTCATGACAGGCTTCAAACTAGCAGTTAAGGGACTAGGCCTAATCTGCTTCCAAGAACTGGGCAATTCCAGGCAAGTCCAGGTCTCAGAAGCTGCCCTGCCACCTGGCCTGATGCAAGGACAAGGGGTCAGCAGGAGTTTCCAGATTTCCTCAAATACTTCCTCCATAACAGTTTTCAGACCTCCCCAGCAAGTTTCCAGCCCCACACTGCAGTAATGGAGTGCCCATAGTGATGGACCCAACAGATTAGCATAGAGTCACCTACCTGGAAATTCCCTAATATGTTTTAAATCAGGCCTGCAAGTTCACTTGGTTGTCTCTTTGTTTTGGTAATTGGAGACCCTGTCACGCTGGGCTTCTGCAGAATAAAACATTTCTTTGTGTTTGCCACCTATTTAAGTCCAGACTTTCACTTGTCTGCAGATCATGGACACTTACAATAAAGGAGGAAGGACAGCATAAACCCCATCTGCCTCCATTCAAAGTCCAGGCTTGATTTCACCAAGAAGGCCATAAGCACCAGCTCCAGGAAAAGACAAGGGTAAGACTCTGGCGAGCCTTAACTTACCAGAGACCTGGAGTGAACAACGTGGAGATGGGAATCTATGCAAAAGCAAGAGGAATTTTATTTAATCCAGCATGCTGGGGTTGCCCTGCACATGCAGAAAGAATGACCACTTGCAGCCCATCTGGAGGGCCTTTATACAGTCTTCAGGGCAGCCACCATTAGGCACAATGTGATTGGCAGAACGGTGGTACTTTCAAACTGATTGGTTGTTAGGGAAGGAGGTAGGTGGTGAACTGTCTAGAATAACTCTGGGCCTCCCCTAGTGGCAGGGACTACCCTGTGGTCTGAGGAATGTAATTAACCCCTCCCATCTGGAGAGGTCTGATGGAATTTTCCAAAGCTCCTGAGCTGACCCTTTTACCATAAGTCTCAGAAATTGTTGGCATTTTGTCTAGGCTCTGCCTCGCAGTTACCTGGCAACAGCCAGGTATGCCTGACTCAGTATGCTTGCCCCCTCCCCCTCTCTCTTGCTCTCTTGCTCTGTTATCTAGCTCCTGCTCCCTTTCTCTCCCCATTCCCTTACCCCCCTCTCCACTTTCACTTTCTCATGGCTAGCCTCTATTGTCCTCTCTCTCTGCTTTTCTCTGCCTCTACTCTCACAACTCCCCTATATCCTGACAACTCTATTCTATACCATACCTGTCATGTGTCTGGTCCCTCAGGAGATCAGGATGCCTCATCATGGGCATGCAGAGGCACCTCCTTCACTCATACCTAACTACACATTCACCAAACACATTCCTTCTCTCTTTATCTTTTTATAAATCACACAGAAACTAGGCCATAAGACACCAGCTCCAGGAACATACCACAAAATCCAGAAGCATGGTCATAAAAAGTCCTTCCAAAGAGTGACCTAGGGATAACCACAATGAGCAACTATCTCAGAATTCGCCATCTGTGCTGGGCAGCCCTATCTCATTCTATGGATACACATTTATGACATAGGAATGCAGACCCCTGACTGCCTATGACCCCCAAGCATCCAACAATGAAATTTTAGATTATCTAATCCTTCTAAAGAGTTTCCCCAGTTCCCTATAAGTAGGCCTGAGTGCCGTTATCTGGGGTCACCATTTCAAAAAAATGGTTGATACCTTCAAGCTGGTTGTACAGAATAAATGCTCTTTGTCTTTACATACTAGTTGAGTTTGGGTTCTTTCTGCATCGATTTTCTGACCCTTACAAGGGCAATCTTCAAGGAGTCGATGTAAATCATTAGAGGAAGCGCAATTATGACAAGAAAGGCAAGTTGCCCTGTGTGTCTTACCTTAGATAATGATCAACTTCCCTCTTCACATTCTTTATTTACTTTGTTACATTCTTTACTAGTTAACAGGCAAACATGAAAGACTGGATGAAGCAGGATAGAAGTTGATTCTGGTGCCTGGGAAAATGAACTCAGTTAATTTTCCCTGCCAGTAAGATGGAACCTGTTCCTGAGATGGTTGGTCTCAATGGAAACTGTCTCTTCACCTGGTGGAATATACAAAGCTATGACCCAGTCTTAATTGTTAACTAGGGCTGACTGGCAAGTGAGTAGCAGGATATATAAACGAATGTCACTTCCTAATTTGCCAAAAAGAAAGGCAAGCTGCCAAGAACACAGATATCCCTCAGTGGAGGAATGGATACAGAAAATGTGGTATATCTACACAATGGAGTACTATTCAGCAATTAAAAACAATAAATTCATACATTATTTAGGCAAATGGATGGAACTGGGAAATATCATCCTAAGCGAGATAACACAATCACAAAAGAATACACATGGAATGCAATCTTTGACAAGTGGATATTAATTAGCTCTGAAGGTATGAATACTGAAGATACAATTAGCATATCAAATGATTCCCATGAAGAAGGAAGAAGAGAGCCCTAATCCTGGAAAGGCTTGATCCAGCATTGTAGGTGAGTGCCAGGACAGAGAAAAGAGAGGGGGAAAGATAGGAGAATGGATGGAGAGAAGAGGACTTATGGGACATATGGGGAGGGGGGAATGGGAAAGGGGAAAGCTTTTGGATTGTAAACAATGAATATAGAAAATAAAAATATATATTAAAAAAAAGAAAGGCAAGCTGCCCAGGGGAAGGTCTAGTAGCTCTCTAAGCTAACTGGTTAAGTAAAGAGCAAGAAGCCAAAGGCTGGAGGAAAAAATTGGGCAGAAAAACAGATCAAGGCCAATAGGAACAGGGCAAGAAGGTAAGCAGAGAGAGCCACGTGAAGGAACAAATTAGAAACTGGGTGAGAGACTGCTCCAGTATAAAGTCCAACAGCCTTGAACTATAAAGATGGCTCCATGTCTTCATTATCGAACCACAAGCAAGCCCTCACATGATATGTTCTGTAAAGCCAATGATACGTTTTGTTGAGGGCAGTGTGGTGCAGTGGGATGCAGCGCCTTAGCTGGCCCATACTGAAGCCTCCCTCCCCACTTCAGTACAAGCCAGATGATGGTTCTAGTATAGAATAGAGTTTATTGGGGGTACATGGGAAAGGGGGTTGAGAAGCAAGTAGAGGCACAAGAAAATCAGGATCAGAGTCAGAGAGAGAGAGAGAGAGAGAGAGAGAGAGAGAGAGAGAGAGGGGCAAGAGAAAGAAGAAAAGAAGAGTCTGCCTGGGGAACATGTGGAGAAATGGGTAGAAGGGGAAAAAGAAAGAGAAAGTGGTCAGAGAGAGGAAAGGGTCAGAGAGAGTGAAGATAGGCCAAACAATCCTTTTTATAACAAGCCAGGCCTACCTGGCTGTTGGGCAGAGCCTAGAAAGAATACTTACATGCTAACACTGAAAGCCCTGAAATAAACTATATTAGTTTATGGCAAAAAATATATGGATGCCCACAAAATTAATAAAAGCAGTTGTTGCCAAAGCAGTATTTAGTCGGATCTAATAGTCCCAGCAATATCTCTGTTTTAACAATATAGATTACTTTAGGTGATATCATAAAATCATTGTAAATATGTTGTTGTGTGTTGGTTTCTAATATTTCCTCATAGTTGAACCAGTTGTATAACAGCTGGTAAAAGCCCCTAGCTGAGAAAGCCACATCTCACTATAACATACATCTCTACTTTCCAGTGATATTTAAATATCTCTGAATATTTGATAACTGACTATTCACTCATGCAGAAGGTCTCAGATAAGTATTTTTGATTTCACATCACAGAATATTAAAGAAAGAAATTTAAAATATGCTCAAGTAAAAACTGATTTAGTGAAGAAAAATATTTGTCTCATCAGCATGGCATATTTCATATTTTGAAATTTAAACATAAATTGGTAAATAGAAATCATATAATGTATTGTGTAATTTTAAAAGTAACCCATGCTTTCTCCAGCAAGGTATAGGGTCTCTGCCTGCCTGGACCAGCTAGCATTGAGTGGCTGTCTGTGCCTGGTTCCCTTGGCTGGCTGGCCAAGCTGACCAACCCAGTTTTTCCTGAAAACACCTAGACCTACCTATATTCCTCAGGCCATCCACTCCCATGGCTGGTCTATAGGACCCCAACAACCACTCTAGTCTCATTCAGCTCCCTCTAGCCCTATGACAGAAAAACACTAGTGACTTATATTTATACCAGCAAGTTTTATACATGTAAATCTCCAACTCCAATATGCCTATGCAAAGAACACACAATACAGTTAATATATTTACAAGCTGCATGCCTCGATGGGCAGATATACCTCTGCTACTCTATTGCCCAGCTATGAAATCCATAGCTACTTGTGGCTCCACCAGGCCACATGTGTTTGCTCCATCTTCCACCTTTTCTTCCTCCATCTTCTTCTCTCTCTATCCTTTATCTCATCTTCCCTTCTTCCTCCTCTCCCTTGTCTAAAACTTCTAGTCCTGCCTTTTCCTTTCAGTGCCCAAACACGTGCTCTATCCTTTATTTGGCCAAATAAAATTTCACCTGAAGTCACCTGAGAACATGATCTGCTCCTCCTCTGGACACCCCTCTTGTGGGAATAGAATTAGTATCAAAATACAAACAGCAATTCACAACAAAATAATGATTTAAAGTTGTCTAACAATAAAATTTCCTTAGACAAACTCCCATGATGAATCAGTTTTATTCCTAGTCTCACCTTTAAAGTCTTTTATTTTACTCACAAAAGAAGAACACCATGCTGGTATAATTTCACCTACTACTATGAAGATGAATATTGTTAATTTTCTTATCAATCATTAAAAGACAAAATAAAATCAATACAGTTTCTCTTGAGTTAGGATTAAGGCATGCATAATAGATGGTTGCTAAACTGAATGTTATAATATTCCAATTTCCACTTAATAATCATGACAATGTCTTAAAAATCAATTAAACTAGGGATTATAACTTTTATGCTACAATATATATTCATCATTAATTATATAGTTAGTATAAATCCATGGTTCTTCTTCAAATCATTTCTGAGTATACATATTGACAGTACTTTTAAAAAGTTAATTAATTAATTTTTTACACTCCATATTTTATTTCCCCCACCCCTATCCACCCTCAGACTGTTCCACATCCCATACCTCCTCCTCTCCTCCTGTCTCCACCACTCACTCTACCTAGCCTCTAAACTCCCTGGGGCCTCTAGTCTCTTGAGGGTTAGAGGCATCATCTTTTAATGAACACAGAACCAGCAGTCCTCTGCTCTAGGTGTGTTGGGGCCTTGTGTATGGTGCCTGTTTGGTGGCCCAGTGTTAGAGAGATCCAGATTAATTGAGACTGCTGGTCCTCCTACAGGGTCGCCCTTCTCCTCAGCTTCTTTCAGCCTTTCCTAATTCAACAACAGGGATCAGCTGCTTCTGTCCATTGGTTGGTTGCAAATATCTCCATCTTACTCTTTCAGCTGTTTGATTGGTCTTCCGGCGTACGATCATGCTAGGTCCCCTTTTTCTGAGTGCTCCATAGCTTCAGTAGTAGTGTCAGGCCTTGGGACCTCCCCTGGAGCTGGATTTCATGTTGGGCCCGTCACTAGACCTTCTTTTCCTCGGGCTCCTCTCGATTTCCATCCCTCCCAGGTCTCTGGTGCATTCTATTTTTTTTTTTTCAGTATTTTTTTTATTCGATATAATTTATTTACATTTCAAATGATTTCCCCTCTTCTAGCCCCCCCACTCCCCGAAAGTCCCGTACGCCCCCTTCTCTTCCCCTGTCCTCCCACCCACCCCTTCCCACTTCCCCGTTCTGGTTTTGCTGAATACTGTTGCACTGAGTCTTTCCAGAACCAGGGGCCACTCCTCCTTTCTTCTTGTACCTCATTTGATGTGTGGATTATGTTTTTGGTATTCCAGTTTTCTAGGTTAATATCCACTTATTAGTGAGTGCATACCATGATTCACCTTTTGAGTCTGGGTTACCTCACTTAGTATGATATTCTCTAGCTCCATCCATTTGCCTAAGAATTTCATGAATTCATTGTTTCTAATGGCTGAATAGTACTCCATTGTGTAGATATACCACATTTTTTGCATCCACTCTTCTGTTGAGGGATACCTGGGTTCTTTCCAGCATCTGGCAATTACAAATAGGGCTGCTATGAACATAGTAGAACATGTATCCTTATTACATGGTGGGGAGTCTTCTGGGTATATGCCCAGGAGTGGTATAGCAGGATCTTCTGGAAGTGAGGTGCCCAGTTTTTGGAGGAACCGCCAGACTGATTTCCAGAGTGGTTGTACCAATTTGCAACCCCACCAGCAGTGGAGGAGTGTTCCTCTTTCTCCACACCCTCTCCAACACCTGCTGTCTCCTGAATTTTTAATCTTAGCCATTCTGACTGGTGTAAGATGAAATCTTAGGGTTGTTTTGATTTGCATTTCCCTAATGACTAATGAAGTTGAGCATTTTTTAAGATGCTTCTCCGCCATCCGAAGTTCTTCAGGGGAGAATTCTTTGTTTAACTCTGTACCCCATTTTTTAATAGGGTTGTTTGGTTTTCTGGAGTCTAACTTCTTGAGTTCTTTATATATATTGGATATTAGCCCTCTGTCTGATGTAGGATTGGTGAAGATCTTTTCCCAATTTGTTGGTTGCCGATTTGTCCTCTTGATGGTGTCCTTTGCCTTACAGAAACTTTGTAATTTTATGAGGTCCCATTTGTCAATTCTTGCTCTTAGAGCATACGCTATTGGTGTTCTGTTCAGGAACTTTCTCCCTGTACCGATGTCTTCAAGGGTCTTCCCCAGTTTTTTTTCTATTAGCTTCAGAGTGTCTGGCTTTATGTGGAGGTCCTTGATCCATTTGGATTTGAGCTTAGTACAAGGAGACAAGGATGGATCAATTCGCATTCTTCTGCATGCTGACCTCCAGTTGAACCAGCACCATTTGTTGAAAAGGCTATCTTTTTTCCATTGGATGTTTTCAGCCTCTTTGTCGAGGATCAAGTGGCCATAGGTGTGTGGGTTCATTTCTGGATCTTCAATCCTGTTCCATTGATCCTCCTGCCTGTCACGGTACCAATACCATGCAGTTTTTAACACTATTGCTCTGTAGTATTGCTTGAGGTCAGGGATACTGATTCCCCCAGATTTCCTTTTGTTGCTGAGAATAGTTTTAGCTATCCTGGGTTTTTTGTTGTTCCAGATGAATTTGATAATTGCTCTTTCTAACTCTGTGAAGAATTGAGTTGGGATTTTGATGGGTATTGCATTGAATCTGTATAGTACTTTAGGCAAAATGGCCATTTTAACTATATTGATTCTACCGATCCATGAGCATGGGAGGTTTTCCCATTTTTTGAGGTCTTCTTCCATTTCCTTCTTCAGAGTCTTGAAGTTCTTGTCATACAGATCTTTCACATGTTTGGTAAGAGTCACCCCAAGATACTTTATACTGTTTGTGGCTATTGTGAAGGGGGTCATTTCCCTAATTTCTTTCTCAGCCTGCTTATCCTTTGAGTATAGGAAGGCCACTGATTTGCTTGAGTTGACTTTATAACCTGCCACTTTGCTGAAGTTGTTTATCAGCTGTAGGAGCTCTCTAGTGGAGTTCTTTGGGTCACTTAGGTAGACGATCATGTCGTCTGCAAATAATGATAGTTTGAGTTCTTCCTTTCCAATTTGTATCCCTTTGATCTCCTTATGTTGTCGAATTGCCCGAGCTAGTACCTCAAGTACAATATTGAAAAGATAAGGAGAAAGGGGGCAGCCTTGTCTGGTCCCTGATTTCAGTGGGATTGCTTCAAGTTTCTCTCCATTTAGTTTGATGCTGGCTACCGGTTTGCTGTATATTGCTTTTACTATGTTTAGGTATGGGCCTTGAATTCCTGTTCTCTCCAAGACTTTAAGCATGAAGGGATGCTGAATTTTGTCAAATGCTTTTTCAGCATCCAATGAAATGACCATGTGGTTTTGTTCTTTGAGTTTGTTTATGTAGTGGATTGTATTGATGGATTTCCGTATATTGAACCAACCCTGCATTCCCGGGATAAAGCCTACTTGATCATGGTGGATGATCGTTTTGATGTGTTCTTTGATTCGGTTGGCAAGAATTTTATTGAGTATTTTTGCATCGATGTTCATAAGGGAAATTGGTCTGAAGTTCTCTTTCTTTGTTGGATCTTTGTGTGGCTTTGGTATCAGAGTAATTGTGGCTTCGTAGAAGGAATTGGGTAGTGTTCCTTCTGTTTCTATTTTGTGGAATAATTTGAAGAGTATTGGTGTTAACTCTTCTTTGAAGGTCTGGTAGAATTCTGCACTGAAGCCATCTGGTCCTGTGCTTTTTTTGGTTGGAAGACTTTCTATGACTCCTTCTATTTCTTTAGGCATTATGGGACTGTTTAGATGGTCTAGTTGGTCCTGATTTAATTTTGGTATTTGGTATCTGTCAAGGAAATTGTCCATTTCCTCCAGATTCTCCAGTTGTGTTGAGTATAGGCTCTTGTAGTAGGATCTGATGATTTTTTGGATTTCCTCAGTTTCCGTTGTTATATCTCCCTTTTCATTTCTAAGTTTGTTAATTTGGATACTTTCTCTGTGCCCTTTGGTCATTCTGGCTAAGGGTTTATCTATCTTGTTGATTTTCTCAAAGAACCAGCTCCTGGTATTGTTGATTTTTTGTATGGTTCTCTTTGTTTCTACTTGATTGATTTCGGCCCTGAGTTTGATGATTTCCTGCCTTCTACTCCTCCTGGGCGAAATAGCTTCTTTTTGTTCCAGGGCTTTCAGGTGTGTCATTAAGCTGGTAATGTATGCTCTCTCCATTTTCTTTTTGGAGGCACTCAGGGCTATGAGTTTTCCTCTTAGCACTGCTTTCATTGTGTCCCATAGATTTGGATATGTTGTGTTTTCATTTTCATTGTGTTCTAAAAAGTCTTTAATTTCTTTCTTTATTTCTTCCTTGACCAAGGTAAACCCCAACCTCCTACCTTCTGAGATCGTCTGTTTTCATTCTTTCTCAGGGCTTCAGTCCTTTTCCTTCACCCAATACCAAGTCTTGTTCCCCTCTCCCCTCCACTCCCTCCTCTGTCCCACTGTCCACTTTCCCTCCCAGGTCCCTCCCTCCCTCCCTCCCAGGTCCCTCCCTCCCTCCCCACTTATGATTGCTTTGTTCTCCCTCGCAAGTGGGACTGAAGCATTCTCACTTAGGTACTTTAGCTTGTTTACTTTTTTGAGTTCTGTGGACTATATCTTAGGTACTATGTATTGTTTTTTCTTTTTGGCTAATATCCACTTATTAGTGATTGACAGCACTTTTTAAAATGTGTGTTTTAATTTAACAGTAAAGAATTTAAACTGAAAAGAGTAGGACCTAGTCCTGCCTCTGAATTTCTTGAGGCCCCCTTGGGGAATGCCCATAGACATTCTCTTTCATTTAGCTGTGCAATTGGCATTAGGTCATAGATAAATACCTATTTTTATTTTATTGCATATGAGTATTTAAAAATCACATAAATGAATATAAATCTTTTTCAGGGCAAATGGGAGCCTGTAAGCATGTCTTTAGGTAAATGTACACTTGGGGATTCCTTGGGTCATGGGTTAGGAATAAAATCACGGATTTCAATCTTATATTTTTGGGCAGGTATCTGGGAACTCCTAAAAATTAAGAATGTAACATTGTGAATTTCATAAGATTTTCTCTGTATTACAGGTAATATAGGTAAATACTCTACAGCTGGGATATGAATCTTTCATAATTCCACGTTTTTTGCATGTTAATGTCTAGAATTAAAAAACTAACAAACAAAAAACATTATAGCCCATCCTCCTCTCTGCCAGATTATGTTTCCTTTATGTTGAAAGAGGCATAGACTAGATGTATTGCACTCTCAATAAAACTGAACCATTTGGAAGAGTCTTTGACTTTACTCAGAAATGTCAGTTCCAATTCTTGTTATCACAGTTTTCAAAAACACTTGGCTAATCTTGGTAGTATTGCCTCTAGGCTCCAACCAACAGTTATCTAGCAGCAGCTTGGTACTAGTCTAGCTCACATATAAAAGTACTATTCAGGTCTCTCTCTCTCTCTCTCTCTCTCTCTCTCTCTCTCTCTCTCTCTCTCTCTCTCTCTCTCTCTCTCCTTCTCCCTCTTCATCTTCTTCCTGTATTCTCTTCCCCAGACCCACTTCCTATGTGTCAAATAAACTCCTTTTATACTAGACCTATCATGCAACTGATACCTGGGGGCTGGGTACCTCAGCATGGGCCTGCTAAAGCTCCCTGTTCTGCCACATCATAGTGTGTTTCATAAAACAAATCAAGTCTCTCTTATTGCTCTTGGATAAACATGAGATATTTTAGACTTAAAATATCTATCACTGGAAAAAAACAAGTCCTATTTTTTATCTTCTTTTAAAAATTCAGATCATATCTACTTTTTGGCATCAGCAGATATGCTTGTTCATTGCCATCTTCATCAGAGTAGCTGTGACAAATTAAAGACATTCCCAAGAACCAAATCCAAGACTGTTGAGTTTCTCTCACAGAAAGCTGGTTAGGGAGGGTCATCAGGCCTTCACATGAGACCTTAGCCACTCTGTCTTACACCTTCCTTCCAAGTAAATATAATTCTTCAAGTTTTGTGTGTATTTGTGATCTCCAGAGGTGATAGAGCTTACAGAGTATAAGACACTGAAAGGCAATTCTATCTATATGACAATAGAAAAATCATCACCCATGCTGGGGGAGGCAATACTTTCTGGTAGTGTGATGTTTCAGGATCTCAACATTCCCATAATTTACTCTTTGCCAGAGTTCTGTAAGATCAATAAACTCATTGGTTCACCAAATTGGTCTGTGCTTTAGTCCTTGAAGAAGTGAGGAATTATTTGTTTAAATATCCCCAGAAGACTTACACATTCTTTTTAGTGCAACAAAGCACTATGACACAATTGTATTTACCCAGTATTTTCCTTTTTTAAAAAAAAATTAGATCCTAGTTCTATATCATAATGTTAATACTAAAACCATTTAGTTTTCTGTGTTATAAAACTACTTAGCCATTAGGTACCATTAAACACTTGAATATCTCACCACCAAACTAGCTCATTATGCACTAGTAATGAATGGATTTTTTAAAATATTGAACATATTTATAGTCACAAATTTATTTTAAATTCTCTAAGACTTATCATACTTTATTCTGTGATAAATTTTTAAAATGATGATTCTAACGTCCATACCCTCAGGGTTCAGCAAATCCTACAAAAAAGGAAGCAGAAAAATTGTAAGAGCCAGAAGGGATGAAGAACTCTAAGGAAACAATGCCCTCTAAATACAGTAAGACCTATGCACATATACATTCACAGAAACTGTAGCAGTACTTACAGGGCATCCTAGAACCAAAATAGAAAGTAGATAAGTAACTCCATCACAAACGCAGAAGTTATCTCCAACTGGTAGACCCTTGCAAATGAAAAATGTGTTTTCTCCTCAATGGAGACTTACTTGGTATATAAACCACCCTTGAAAGGCAGGTTCCATGCTCAGCCATAGGTGGTCATCAAATATGAGCTCAGTGACATTCTTTAAGTTTGTTGTCTCACATTGCTTTGTCAGGTTGTCTTATATATATATATATATATATATATATATATATATATATATATATATATATATATCTTTGTCAGGTTGTTTGTGTCTCTGGATCTGCATGCATTTCTTGAACTTTTCTTCTTTCTTGTGTTTGATTGATTATTTTGTCCTATTCTGCCATATTTATTATGTCTAATTTAATTTGATAGTTATTATTGGTATTAGAAGCCTGCTTTATCTGAGATACACACACACACACACAGAGAGAGAGAGAGAGAGAGAGAGAGAAAGAGAGAGAGAGAGAGAGAGAGAGAGAGAGAGAGAGAATATAGATTTGCATAGGTGAAGAAGCATACATTATCTGAAGGAGGGGAATCTTAGCCACTCTTCTGTTGCTGTGAAGAGACACCATGATCAATACGATTATTATAAAAGAACTTGTTTAACTAAGGCATGCCTTACAGTTTCAAAAGCATAGTTCATTATTATCTTAGTGGGGAGAGTAGCAGCAGGCATAGCAGGCATGGCAGGTATGGTAGTGGAGAAACAGTTGAGAACTACATCTTGATCCAAAGATAGAGAAAGCTCGTCTAGAAGTGACATGAAATTTTGAACCTTCCTCCTACAAGACAATATCTTCGCTTAACTATGCCACACCTGCTAATCATTCTAATCCTGTCAAATATTGTCATTCCCTGGTGACTAAACCTTCAAATGCATGAATGAGCTTAAGGAAGTCATTCTTATTCCAACCAACATACAGGAAACAAAATTCAGAATAAATAGAATTTATTTTTTTAAAAAAAATCATGACAAAAGGAATTTTAAAAATGATCTTTCTATGATCATTAGAAAATTTGTTACACCTAAAACAATGGAAACACCCAAGAATCTATGAGACCAACCCTAGCTATGAATCCTAACAATGAGTGATACAGAGCCTGAACTGGCCATCTCCTGTAAACAGGGGAGATTACTAATGGGGCCTTGGAACGCCAACCCAGCTACAAAACCTTTGACTCGTAATTTGTCCTGCTTAGAAAATATGCAGAGGTAAAAATGGAGCAGTTTGTGTGAAGGACCAACAAATGACTGGCCCAGGAGCCCAGCCCTGATACTATTAACCATACTCGGCTATGCTTGCAGAGCCTAGAATAACTTATGAAAGAGGCTTCACCCTGCAACTGATGGAAATTGGTGAAGAGCCCCACAGCCAAACTTTAAGTGGACCTTTGGGAATCCTGTGGAAGATGGGGAGGAAGAACTGATGGAGCCATAGGCGTCAAGGGCAATACAAGAAAACTACAGAGTCAAATAAAGTAAGACTATAGAATCTGAATTGCCAACCAGAGAGCATATGTGGGACTGACCCAGGCCTTCTGGGAATATGTTAACAGGTGGGAAGCTAAGTCTTAATGTGGGACTTCTAAGTGGAAGCAGAGGCTGTCTCTGACTACATTTTCTGTCTCTGGATAACTTTCTCCTAACTGAGATGCCTTGTCTGGCCTCAACAGACTTACTGTTGGGCCTAGACTTACTACAACTTGATAGGCCAAGGCAGGTTGACATCCATGGGAGGCCTCTCTTTCTCAGAGGAGAAAGGGATATGGGGGAGGTGAGAAGGAGGGCAGGATGGATAGTAGGGAGGGGAAGCTGCCATCTGGATATAAAGTAAATAAATACTTAATAAAGACATTTAAAAACAATTGTTACAACTTTTATAAATATTTTTTGACTACTTGAAATTGCTCAGACTTTTAGTTTGAATTATACTTAATAAAGTTCTTCCATAAGAATTCTCACGTTTAAATAATCTATGGTATGTAAATTTAATCTACCAGGGTATTTTCTGGAAAGAAATAATCAATTCATTTTTGAGAAATCTGCAATATTTTATGCATAAGAGTTTCTAATCAAGAATTGCAAAATTCTAAACTAACTTCTCCTCAGAGGGGAGAAAGAATGTACAATGCATATGCTCATCCATAGTCACTTTAGTCAAACAAAGTTTTAGATTTTTTTATGAGAAATCCTTGCATCCCAACGTTATCTCACTGTAGGAGCATTATGCCTACTGGAAATTAATCAGCAAAGATTAATTGAGCTAAAGATACACGTCTTTCATATTAACTGACTATCTGTATTAACTCAGGAATAAAAAGGGATGTTTTACTAGATATTTGACTTTTATGAGTCCCAGACGAGATTTTTTTTCATGGATATCATACCCAAATTATACCAGATTCCTATGTCTTTCAATAGTCATATCCCAAAGTCTCAAGTAAGGCACAACTAATAGGACTATAAAATATATAAGCTTGCCTAAATCTATACAATCTGCCTTTTAGACAACTGAAACTTCTCTTTGATTTATGATCTTCTCATTGATTGATGGGCATACTTCAAATACCAACATTCCTTTAACATGAACCACTGCCTTTGATTTTTCTACTTATTGATACGTATAATGTTGCCCTTCACTAGCACACAAAGTACCATTTTGCTTGTGGGTAGTAGTTTCTTGTCTTGAAGCTTCTCTCTTGTACTGATATACACAAACACTAAGATTACAACTGCCTTTTCTTTTTAAAATTAATTTATAATATTTTCATAAAATATATGTTGATTATATTCTATCTACTACTCAGCTGCTCTCAAATCTTGTTCACACCCTAACCCTATCAATCTCATTTTCTGAGCTGAAGGTGTTTGTAACCCCATAGGAAGAACAATGATATCAAACAACAAGATCCCCTGGAGCTCCCAGGGACTAAACCACCAACTAAAGAGTACTCGTGGAAGGATCCATGGCTCCTGCTACATATGTAGCAGAGGATGGCCTTATCTGGCATCAATGGGAGGGGAGGACCTTGGTCCTATGAAGGCTCAATGCCCCAGTGAGGGGAATACCAAGGCAGTGAGGTAGGAGTGGGAGGGTGGGTGGTTGGGGGAGCATCCTCATAGAATCAGAGGGAGGGAAGATGGGATAGTGGCATTCCAGAGCAGAAACTGGGTAAGGGGATGACATCTGAAATGTAAATAAATAAAATATCCAATAAAATTGAAATAAAACAAAGAAAACCAAAAAACCAAATAAAAATCACAGTATGTCAAAAAAAGCAAGCAAACAAACTACTACAAGAAAAACTAACATACTAAGAACAACAACAAGAAGACAAACAAAATCACAAAGTCCATTTTGTGATGGCCAACTATTCCTGGGCATGAGACCTGCCCTGAAACTTTGTTTATATACTAAGTTCCACTCCCATGGTGGGGAAAATGATTTTCACTTTCTGAACAAGTATGAGTTGGAAGTAGCTACTCCTTTAGTAGAATGTTGCGGCTGCTTCTGCTGTTCAGTATTTTTACTTGCTTTTTTGAATAAATCCTTGAAGTTAGAGGTAGGGTGATAAAGACATTTTATTCAGTGATCCAAAGTATTGAACTTCATGGTGTTCAACTGTCACTTTTTACTATAATTAGCATTTACTTCAAGATGTTTCACTCATGAATATTAAGTAATGTACCAATAGATAGGGATAGACATATATCAACAGGCATATTCACAGTGTATGGCAGTATTATGTGAGGAGGTTCTTCTGAAAGCAAACTGCAGCCAGACAGAGATCATTTCTCATCATGCTTTCCAGCTCTTGCATTATATTTGACTCTAATTTTGACATATTCCATGATGCTTGGCTAAAAGTTGGCTGTTGATCACAATCTAAGTCAGAGAGGCTTCCCTTTGCAATAAGAACATGTCGTTAAAGGAGAGATGGAAAGGAGTGCAAAGAAATGCTGTCTTTTGTACTTGATATGGCTACTGCGCTCAAGAACTTAGACAAACTGGGGTTACCTTTAAAAGACCTACATAAGTTCAACATGACCCAAATTCCCACATACACAGGAGTGATGGTCTCAAGTAGTTAACAATTGAGAGCTTCTGGGAAAGAGAGAATCATTTTTATAGGGTACAGATATTTGGTAGGTCTCAAATCCATGTATGTTGAACTTAGTAGGCCATCAAAATAAATTCTAAAAGACAGTTAAAAATAGGAGTTTGAAGGGATATGCAAGAAGTTGAGAGAGGCATATATAAGCATATTTCATTGCATATATGTATAGAATTCTAAAGCAATAAAGGAAGTATAAAAGAAGAAATGAAACATAACAAGAGGCAAATGCTTTTTAATTCTTTCTAAATGAGGTAAGCACTTATCTCTAAGCACTATGAAAAATAATCACTTTTTCCTGCCTTTACATAGAATTATAGTTTAGCAAAAATACTATAGTGAATATCTGTGCACTTTTTTGCTCTCCTAAATTAAATGTGGGCATATCAAGTGTGATGTGTAACTTACCAAAAAATAAGCATCAAAGCTTTTTAACATTGTTGATATTTTCCAAGGTGTGTTCTCAAGGGGAGATTGGTTAAATTCAGGGAATCTATCATAATAGGCCTGTATTATTATTGTAATACTGCCAACTAGTCAATGAGTTTGTAAGGCAGAAGAAAGAAAGCCATTTATGGTAGAAGTATCAAAAGAAAATCATCTTTCTTGATGTTATAGACCATTGAAGAACAAATATTTTCTTTCACTCATAGTTTTGGTTAATTCTTCATGAAATCAAGACTTGTTTATTGTTATAAGATATATTATAAAATAATATTTGTTAGCTTTATGTATAATTAAAAATATATTCCCTTTTATAACATTTAAATGTTCACAAAATTTGATAGGTTTAAAATAATCATTTACAAAAAATTTAAAAGTCCTTGAAAATTATTATTTACAGTTTAAAAAGTGTATTAATGGTTCTCTAAAATAAATTTTACATGATTTATTACTTTAGGATATTTGATCATACTGTGAACCCCAAAATGGTGTTACCTACTGAAAAACATGCCTCTAGTTTTGGTGTGGTCCAGTTCTAGCACACATCTATAATCCGTTTTCTGTTTTTGCAAACAGGATTTAAAAGGCAACCATAAGTTAAGAGCCAGAGCCAGAAACCAGGTGACCAGGGAGTGAACATAGGTAAAAATCATAGAGAGTGAGAGGACATCAGGAGGACAGATAGACTTACACGAAGTAGAGCGATTTCTGAGACATCATGGAGAAGGAGAACTTCATTTTCTTTCTGAGACATCCACAGAGGAAGAAGGGCAGCTGGATGTTTTCTCTGCCTCTCTTGAATTGGTAGTCTTTCATTCCGGCCTCTGAATCCCTGAGTCTCTATTGGTAAAATTGAAAGGCTGGGATTTTGTTAATGAGCAAAAATTTAGAGATTAATATCAGTGGTGCATATGAAGACTGAAGTGGCCACCTCCTATAGCCAGGCAGGACTTCCAGCAGAAGTGGGACATCAACCCAACCATAAAACCTTCAATCCAAAATTTGTGCTGACTACAAATGTGCAGGGATGAAAATCGAGCAAAGACAGACTAGCCAAGCAATGACAGCCCAAACTTGTTCTATCCAATATGAGAGAGCTAGCCTCTGACAGTATTAATGACACTGTGCTATGCTTAGAGACAGGAACATTAGAGATGAATTACCCATAGTCCATCAGAACTTCTTGCTTTTATTGGCCACAATTCATTTTATGATAGCTTGACAACCTTTTGTTTATACCATTCACTAACCCTACCCATCTTTTTCTTCTTTCCATTCTTTCATGTTGTCACCTCTCCCATTTGGATTATAGGACTGTGACGCTGGTTGCATTTACATAGGTCCTTGGCTATATACTTGGTTTTGTAAAACTTATAAAAATGAAAACTCAGTAAGCCTTTATTACTTCCCTATTATAAGCATGTACGTGGGAAGCTGGATACTGTGAGAGGAAAACCCCAACACACGAATTTGGCAAAATTTCATGGGTGCTTAAACAACATGAGTGCCTAGTGAGGAAAGGTTATCTAGTTGGTATTTGCTTGTATATTGTCTTTAATACATTTCAAGAAATAAATTTCCAGTTGATTATTTATATTGAACATCTAAATATTATCCCTGTTATTTTCAACTGACCTGGTTCTTCATAATTAACTAAAAATTTTTGTGCGAGTAGAAGATAATTTTTAAAAATGTCATTAATACAATGATATAGTACTCACATGCCTGAAGCTTTTCCCAGATAGACTGAATCCTCTTCTGTTCCCAAAGACGATATCTTTGGGAAAAAGAGCTCTTCTCATACCTCCTCGCCTTTTAGGCCCCTGAGGTATTTTTTCTTTCTACCAAAGCCCATTTGTCTAGAAAGATACCTACTACTGTCACATACCACTAATTTGTTCCTACTTAGCAAAAATTCCTGAAAGCTTCCCAAATTCATGAATTTTTGTCTAAAACTCCTATTTTCTACTTGTTTGGTATGATGTATCATAGTATATTTGGGGTGGTTCGCATGAGATGTTCTTTATAGCCTTGAACATTTGAGTTTTTGGTTCCCAGTTGGCTGTTCAATTTGGAGAGCCTGAGAAGTGGATGTTTCATCTTGGAGGAGGTATGTCCTGGAGGTGAGGTTTGAGGGTTCAAAGCCTCACACCATTGTTCTGAGAGTGTTCTTTGTTTGAGGCTGTGATGTGAGAAGATGCAAGCCCTCTGTTTTATGATCCAAACAGCATGCCTTACTGCCTCCATGGCTTCCTACCATGATGATGATGATGAATTCCTATCCTTCTGGAACCTTAAGCCCAAGTAAATCCTTTCTTCTCAAAGTTGCTTTGTTCTTGGTGTTTATTTCCAGGATTAGTTAAATAACCAATATAGTATCTGTCATTTCCCCCCCCCCCCCGAATCCTGGAAACAAGTCACTATATTTTGTTAGGCCATTTATTCTCCTTACACGCGTGATGAAGATTACTTTAGCTAGCTCCTTTATGTACCATTTCAGTTTTGATATGGTTTTGTAAAATCACCAATGACTTCAACAGTGCTAAGCATTCTATCTTTACCATGGATGACAGAGGGCATGTAGGATCATTTGCTCCTCTTTGATAGAGTTTGGCTTTGCACACATCTGCAGGTCATTTCACTGCCCTTATTCAGGCAGTCAGTCACCTCAGCTGGTATTAGAACTCCAAGGTTAAGTAATTGCATGTGTTCACTTAACCATCAAAATGATAATTAAAGCAAGATCTGAACTAATGGCCTTGGAATTTATATTATCAGTTGAGAACTATTACTTGACCTCCAAACTGCTATAGTTACCTACTTAATTTCTTTTTACAGGTCTAACAAAATCAACATATTACAAAATCAACATATTCCCAGACACCTTTTTTTAAAGTTGTATCTCAATCCAGACTGTCTCCTTTTAATTCATGAGTCCTCTATAATTTAGTTCATAGGGCCAAAGTGATGACTCACTCTGGAATCCTTTTCTTGTTCTCAAACCCATTGAAGAAGCAACCTATCTGTTCTACTTTTGAAATGAACTCCTAGTTTGACTATCTCTCAACAAACCTCCCTGGACACTTGAGTCAACCCTCTGTAGGCTTCCCCTTGGCTTATGTCATTGCTTTCGTCTTCCAAATTCTTGTGTTATTTTTGTCCTTTAGTTTGCATTTTAAGTGGAACATCTAGAAGGAGGTTTTCAAACTGTATTTCATGATATCACTCCCAAATCCCAGTGTGTCAGTATCAACCAATGTAGAATCATAAGATATACAATCTGCCTTTCACAGTTCCAAATTCATCCAACGTTGTCCCTCCATAGGCTTCCACATTACATGGTCCAAAGCACTGAACTACTTGATTTTCAGTGCTTTTGAATATACTTCCCCTACTTACAATGTTTTCTATTCTAGATCCTGATATCCCTTTGGATATTTACCTTTTCCCACAGCATCTTTACAATGTGCTCTGTGTAATACTTATTTACCCAACCATTCTCAAGGTGATGAAATTTCCCCTGCAGAAGTTTTAATGCTTAGTATTATTCAGAAAATTTAAAGCCTTGCCTAATAGTTTTCTCTTCTCTGCTACTGTTCAAAATACCTGACATAATCGATTCTTAATAGGAAATGTTCTTCAGCAATACAGACACCAGTGTAACCCATTATATAATTCAAAAGTTATTGTACTTAATAACTTGAATATTGTTGTAAAGACAGAACTGACTATTAGGGACAAGTAATGACTTACAAAGTATGGAACTGTTTCGGTTTTCCAGAATGCATTATCTATGACAAATGTTATCCAGGAAGACATGTCTCAGTAAATATGACTCTTCTGTAACTTGTTATATAACAAGACCTGTCAAGACACCATTTTGTGTGAATTTTATATATAAATGCCCTTGATATAAAAAATGGTTTTCTTTTCCCTGAGTGATTGAAGTACATTGTTGCATCTATCTGCCTGTGGCACTATAAATCACCCTTAATTTCTCTGCATCTTTTGACCTTCTGTCCCTGGACATAGAATTTGGACATTTTATTGACACATGGCAATAAGAGCAAATACCTTATGAATACCTAAAATACTCTACAGTGTAAGATTTCAGTATTACAAGTCCTCAATTACATGGGTGTACAAAAAAAAAGAGTTCCTAAATCATTACAAGCATTTTGAATAATAAAGGAGTGAAAAAATAGTAGACAATAAAATAATTTACCATTTTCCTGTGAGTATCCACAGCACATTACTCAAGTAAAATATGAGTCATAAATGGACTTTGATCATAGAAATGAATGTCTTCATAAATGAATCAATTCTAAACAGTTACTAAAATAGGACTATTTTCCTTAGGCAGTTTGGAAATTATATTTTCAGTAATGGTTCTATTTAGATACACATACAACATTCACATGTTGTTCAGAAATTGAATCTCTAATTTTAAAGACATATAAGTATAAGAATATAAGTATAAGTAGGAGGACCAAACCCTGATCGCTCACTGGCTTGCAAATATTCTTTCAGTTCTAATACATCATCTTATTTCACCAAGTTTTTAAATTCTGGAAGAAATTTTGTGCTTTGATCCAAAACTGTTCACTGGGATCGAGATGAATAACCTTAATGGAAAAAGAGCTTTTGGGGTTGTGGACATTCATTTTTGGTGAAATTAGTGCTTTCAGCTAATTTCACTTGTTTTCTAATAAAGAGGAGTACCAGATGTTTTGCATTTATTTAGAAACAGTTTTCACATCTGCTTCAGGGCTCCAGTTACCAAATTATTTTTTAATTATTTTTTAAAACAATCATTCTAGGATTTAACAAAGTTT
This sequence comes from Apodemus sylvaticus, assembly GCF_947179515.1. NCBI lineage: Eukaryota > Metazoa > Chordata > Mammalia > Rodentia > Muridae > Apodemus > Apodemus sylvaticus. Next base: position 39,953,575 of record NC_067482.1, on the reverse strand, counting down.
TCCCTATTTACTTCAACACAGAGTGTCTATTCTTTTCCTTTTAATTTTTTCCCATTTGTTTCTTCATATTTGATGTATGAGTCTTCTGATAGTAATTCCATCATTCAGGACTTATACACATGGTCCATTTTTTGCTTTACTGTTGGTAATAGACTCTATATAAAAATGAATAAATAGGTGTACATTAAGTGAATCAATTGCTCTTTCTATTTGAAATGTGTGATGATGCTATACTGTTAAAAGCAATGTCAGAAGGTATTTTTCTTAAGATTTAACAAAGGTCAAAACATCTGACCACTATACACAAGGGACGAAAAATGCAATGTAAAATGGCCAGTGTCTTATTGACGTGCTGTGATTTTGATATGAGATATAGTTGACCATTTCTTATATGCCACTCACAAGGATCATCTCTTAAATATTTGGTGCCTATTGCAACATTATTCAAAATTGAGGCTTGAAGAAGCGATTGGCTCATGAAGACTGTGCCTTCCTTATTGATCTAATCCTTTACTTAGTTTATCATTGGATGCCATTATTAAACAGTTGTAGAATATGAAAAGTAGTTGAAGAAGGCATATCTTTGGGGGCTAGTTCTTATCCTAGGCCCTGCTTTCCAGCTGTATTTCTACTTGATGGCTCCAATAACGTAAGAAACTCTGTTCAGCTGCACCTGTGATTTATCTACCTCCATGGTGAGCTGAAACATCTGAAATACTAAAAAAAAAACTATTCTCACTTACATTGTGTCTGTACGGTATTTAACAAAGGAATGAAAGAAGATCTTCTTTCATTTAAGTCCCATTTTATTTAAATATACAACAATGAAATAGTCTCACTTCTCCATTAATTATTACAAATTATACAAATTATCACAAAATTTCTTGAGTAAATACTTTTGAATGATCCTAGAAAGAAACTATAAGTGATTACAGAGGAAATATTGTTTTTCAGTCAATGGAATACTCTGCCCATGTTTTAACCCTTTTCCTTTACCAGAATCTCACTGTTCCTATCATAGTAATTCAGTGAAAACTACAAAGTCTGTAAACATTGAAACTACGATCCTTTATTTGTTTATTCATACATGCGTACATATACATACACATACACATACACAGATACACATATCCATATCCATTATATAATAATCATGGAGTAAGAAGTCATAATTTTTTTTTTACATTTTATGTCATTTCCCTCATTTATTTTTCTTTTTTATTTTATTTCATATATTTTTATTTACATTTCAAATGATTTCCCCTTTTCTGGACCCTCACTTGCCGAAAGTCCCATAAGCTCTCTTCCCTCGACCTGTTCTTCCACCCATCCCTTCCCACTTCCCTGTTCAGGTTTTGCCCTATACTACTACACTGAGTCTTTCCAGAACCAGGGGCCACTCTTCTGTTCTTCTTGTACATCATTTGATGTGTGGATTACATTTTGGGTATTCCAGTTCTCTAGGTTAATATCCACTTATTAGTGAGTGCATAACATGATTGATCTTTTGAGACTGGGTTACCTCACTTAGTATGATGTTCTCCAGCTCCATCCATTTGCCTAATAATTTCATGAATTCATTGTTTCTAATGGCTGAATAGTACTCCATAGTGTATATATACCACATTTTGTGCATCCATTCTACTGTTGAGGGATACCTGGGTTTATCCAGCTTCTGGCAATTATAAATACGGCTGCTATGAACATAGTGGAGCACGTATCCTTATTACAAGCTGCGGAATCCTCTGGGTATATGACCAGGAGTGGTATAGCAGGATCTTCGGAAAGTGAGGTGCCCAGTTTTCGGAGGAACCGCCAGACTGATTTCCAGAGTGGTTGTACCAATTTGCAAGCCCACCAGCAGTGGAGGAGTGTTCCTATTTCTCCACATCCTGACCAACACCTGCTGTCTCCTGAATTATTAATCTTAGCCATTCTGACTGGTGTAAGGTGAAATCTCAGGGTTGTTTTGATTTGCATTTCCCTAATGACTAATGAAGTTGAGCATTTTTTAAGATGCTTCTCCTCAATCCGAAGTTCTTCAGGTGAGAATTCTTTGCTTAACTCTGTACCCATTTTTTAATAGGGTTATTTGGTTTTCTGGGGTCTAACTTCTTGAGTTCTTAGTATATACTGTATATTAGCCCTCTATGTGATGTAGGGTTGGTGAAGGTCTTTTCCCAATCTGTTGGTTGCTGATTTGTCCTTTTGATGGTGTCCTTTGCCTTACAGAAACTGTGTAATTTTATGAGGTCTTATTTGTCAATTCTTGATCTTAGAGCATATGCTATTGGTGATCTGTTCAGAAACTTTTCCCCTGTACTGATGTCCTCAAGGGTCTTCCCCAGTTTCTTTTCTATTAGCTTCAGAGTGTCTGGCTTTATGTGGAAGTCCTTGATCCATTTGGAGTTGAGCTTAGTACAAGGAAACAAGGATGGACCAATTCGCATTTTCTGCATGCTGACCTCCAGTTGAATCAGCATCATTTGTTGAAAAGGCTATCTTTTTTACATTGGATGTTTTCAGCCCCTTTGTTGAGGATCAAGTGGCCGTAGGTGTGTGGGTTTATTTCTGGATCTTCAATCCTGTTCCATTGATCCGCCTGCCTGTCACTGTACCAATATCATGCAGTTTTTAACACTATTGCTCTGTAGTACTGCTTGAGGTCAAGGATAATGATTCTCCCAGAATTTCTTTTGTTGTTGAGAATAGTTTTAGCTATCCTGGGTGTTTTGCTATTCCAGATGAATTTGATAATTGCTCTTTCCAAATCTCTGAAGAATTGAGTTGGGATTTTGATGAGTATTGCATTGAATCTGTATATTGCTTTTGGCAAAATGGCCATTTTAACTATATTAATCCTGCCAATCCATGAGCATGGGAGGTTTTTCCATTTTTTGAGGTCTTCTTCCTTATCCTTCTTCAGAGTCTTGAAGTTCTTGTCATACAGATCTTTCACATGTTTGGTAAGAGTCACCCCAAGATACTTTATACTGTTTGTGGCTATTGTGAAGGGGGTCATTTCCCTAATTTCTTTCTCAGCCTGGTTATCCTTTGAGTATAGGAAGGCCACTGATTTGCTTGAGTGTCCATTTTATAACCTGCCACTTTGCTGAAGTTGTTTATCAGCTGTAGGAGTTCTCTAGTGGAGTTTTTTGGGTCACTTAGGTACTATCATGTCATCTGCAAATAATGATAGTTTGACTTCTTCCTTTCCAGTTTGTATCCCTTTGACCTCCTTATGTTGTCGAATTGCCTGAGCTAGTACCTCAAGTACAATATTGAAAAGATAAGGAGAAAGGGGGCAGCCCTTTCTAGTCCCTGATTTTAGTGGGATTGCTTCAAGTTCCTCTCCATTTATTTTGATGCTGGATACCAGTTTGCTGTATATTGCTTTTACTATGTTTAGGTATGGGGCTTGAATTCCTCTTCTTTCCAAGACTTTAAGCATGAAAGGATGCTGAATTTTCTCAAATGCCTTTTCAGCATCCAATGAAATGACCATGTGGTTTTTTTCTTTGAGTTTGTTTATGTAGTGGATTGCATTGATGGATTTCTGTATATTGAACCAACCCTGCATCCCTGGGATAAAGCCTACTTGATCATGGTGGATGATCATTTTTATGTGTTCTTTGATTTGGTTGGCAAGGATTTTAATGAGTATTTTTGCAACAATGTTCATATTGGAAATTGGTCTGAAGTTCTCTTTCTTTGTTGGATCTTTGTGTGGTTTTGATATCAGCATAATTGTGGCTTCATAGAAGGAATTGGTTAGTGTTACTTCTGTTTCTATTTTGTGGAATAGTTTGAAGAATATTGGTGTTAGGTCTTCTTTGAAAGTCTGATAGATTTCTGCACTAAAACCATCTAGTCCTGTGCTTTTTTTGGTTGCAAGACTTTCTATGACCCCTTCTATTTCTTTAGGGGTTATGGGACTGTTTAGATGATCTCTTTGGTCCTGATTTAATTTTGGAATTTGTTATTTGTCTAGGAAATTATCCATTTCCTCCACATTCTCCAGTTGTGTTGAGTATAGACTTTTGTAGTAGGATCTGATGATTTTTTTGGATTTCCTCAGTTTCTGTTGTTATATCCCCATTTTCATTTCTAATTTTGTTCATTTGGATACATTCTCTGTGCCCTTTGGTCAGTCTGGCTAAGGGTTTTTCTATCTTGTTGATTTTCTCAAAGAACCAGCTCCTGGATTCGTTGATTCTTTGTATGGTTCTCTTTGTTTCTACTTGTTTGATTTCAGCCCTGAGTTTGATAATTTCCTGTCTTCTACTCCTACTGGGTGAATTGGCTTCTTTTCATTCCAGGTCTTTCAGGTGTGTCATTAAGCTGCTATTGTATGCTCTCTTCATTTTCTTTTTAGAGGCACTCAGGGCTATGAGTTTTCTTCTTAGCACTGCTTTCATTGTGTCCCAAAGATTTGGTTATGTTGTGCCTTCATTTTCATTAAATTTTAAAAAGTGTCTTATTTCTTTCTTTATTTCTTCTTTGGCCAAGGTGTCATTGAGTAGAGTATTTATTGTTCAGTCTCCATGTGTATGTGGGCTTTCTGTTGTTTTTGTTGCTATTGAAAACCACTCTTACTCCATAGTGATCTGATACGAGGCATGGGATTAGTTCGATATTCTTGTATTTGTTGAGGATTGTGTCATGACCAATTATATAGTCGATTTTGGAGAAGGTACCATGAGGTGCTGAGAAAAAGGTATATTCTTTTGCTTTAGGGTGAAATGTTCTATAAATATCAGTCAAATCCAATTGGTCCAAAGCTTCAGTTAGTTTTACTGTGTCCCTGTCAATTTTCTTTTTTCATGATTGGTCCATTGAGGAGAGTGGAGTGTTGAAGTCCCCCACAATTATTGTGTTAGGTGCAATGTGTGATTTGAGCTTTAGTAAAGTTTCTTTTATGAATGAGGCTGCCCTTGCATTTGGCACATAGATGTTCAGAATTGAAAGTTCTTCTTGGTGGATTTTTCCTTTGATCAACAAGAAGTGTCCTTCTGTGTCTCTTCTGATGACTTTAGGTTTAAAGTCAATTTTATCTGATATTAGAATGGCTACTCTAGCTTGTTTCCCGAGACCATTGGCTTGTAAAATTGTCTTCCAACCTTTTACTCTAATGTAGTTTTTGTGTTTGACACTGAGGTGTGTCTCCTTTATGCAGCAAAATGTAGGGTCCTGTTTCCTTATCCAGTCTGTTAGTCTATGTCTTTTTATTGGGGAATTGAGTCCACTGATGTTAAGAGATATTAAGGAATAGTGATTGTTACTTCCTGTCATTTTTGACGTTATTTTTTAAATTTGATTGGTTAACTTCTTTTGGGTTTGATGAAAGAAGGTAACTATCTTGCTTTTTCCAGGGTGTCGTTTCCCTCCTTGTATTGGAGTTTTCCTCATATTATTCTTTGCAAACCTGGGTTTGTGGAGAGATATTGTGTAAATTTGGTTTTATTATGGAGTATCTTGGTTTCTCCAATTATGGTGATTGAGAGTTTTGCTGGGTATAGTAGTATTGGCTGACATTTGTGTTCTCTTTGAGTCTGCATGAGATCTGCTCAGGATCTTCCAGCTTTCATGGTCTCTGGTGAGAAGTCTGTTGTGATGCTGATAGGTCTTCCTTTATATGTTACTTGGCCTTTTTCTCTTACTGCCTTTAATATTCTTTATTTTAGTGCATTTGGGGTTTTGATTATTATGTGATGGGAGGTATTTCTCCTCAGATCCAGTATGTTTGGAGTTCTGTAGGCTTCTTGTATATTCATGGGTATCTCTCTCTTTAAGTTGGGAAAGTTTTCTTCCACAATTTTGTTGAAGATATTTGCTGGCCCTTTCAGTTGTAAATCTTCATTCTCATCTATACCTATAATCTTTAGGTTTGGTCTTCTCCTTTTGTCCTGGATTTCTTGGATGTTCTGGGATACAAGCTTTTTGCATTTTGCATTTTCTTTGACTGTTGAGTCAATGGTTTCTATAGTATGTTCGGCATCTGAGATTCTTTCTTCTATCTCTTGTATTCTGTTGTTGATATTTGCATCTATGGCCCCTGGTTTCTTCTCAAGGTTTTCTCTCTCCAAAGTTGTCTCCCCTTGTGATTTCTTAGTTGTTTCTACTTCTGTTTTTAGATCCAGGGTGGTTTTGCTCAGTTTCATCATTTGTTTGTTTGTGTTTTCCTTTAATTCTTTAAAAGATTTTTGTGTTTCCTCTTTCATGACTTCTGCCTGTTGACTCAAGTTCTCCTGCATTTCTTTAAGTTTTGTGTGTGTGTGTGTGTGTGTGTGTTTCTTATTTATTGGCTTCTATCTCTTGAGCCTTATTCTCCTGCATTTCTTTAAGTGATTTTTGTGTTTCCATTATATGGGTTTCTAGCTTATTCATGTTCCCCTGTATTTCTTTAGGAGATTCATTTATGTCCTTTTTTATGTTCTTCTAGCAGCATCATGACCAGTGATTTTTAAATCCAAATCTTGTTTTTCTTGTGTGTTGGCATAACCAGGACTTGCTGATGTTGGAGAGTTTGGTTCAGACACTGCCATATCGCCTAGATTTCTGTTAGTGCTGGGAGAGTCTGCTAGGCTAACAACCTCCTGGCTGGGTTGACACACTGATGGCCCACCGAGCAGCCCAGGTCTTGGGGTCCGTCCAGGGCCTGTCAGGTGTAGACCCCTGCTATGTTAGCCTCGGGCTATGAGTGTTAGTCAACTTTGGCTGCTAGAAATCTCTGGTGTCTTTAGCTAAAATGGTGGAGCATGCGTCGGGCAGGGCAAACAATCTCCTGGCCGGGTTGGCACACTTATGGCCCCCCGAACAGCCCTGGACCTGGGTGCAGGCCAATGCCCATTGGGCTTAGACCCCCATGATGTTGGTCTTGGGTTATGTTTGCTTACCCCAGGCTATCTGATCTCTCTGGTGTTGGAGAACCAAGATGGAGGTGAGTCTCTCTCGTAACTTACAGGAGGGTGGCAGATTTCTGATGTAGCTTCTGTGGGGTGAAAGGTGCTGTAAATCTGCCACTGCTTTCAGCCAGGCTGGCCAGCGATAGTCAGCGTAGTGGGTGGCAGGGCCTGCCTGGACCCTGTCACCTTGGTTCTACTGCTGATTACTCTTCCTCTGGACTAGCAGCTGCTGCTATAGCCACTGCCACTGCCGCCCCCATGTTCGTTTTTTGTTTTTTTTTAGATTTATTTATTTATTATATGTAGGTACACTGTAGCTGTCTTCAGACACATCAGAAGAGGGCATCAGATCTCATTACAGGTGGTTGTGAGCCACCCTGTGTTTGCTAGGATTTGAACTTAGGACCTTCAGAAGAATAGTCAGTGCTCTTAACCACTGCACCATCTCACCAGCCCCTGAAACTACGTTCTAAGACACCTATATCAACATGAGGAATCAATTTCATTATAAGCCTCTATTGTTGTGAGCATAGATATATCAGGTGATTTACTATTGTAAAACTATTATCTCAGCATATGCCCTTAATTCCAGCATTTTGAAGACAGAGGCAGGTATATCTCTTTGAGGCATGGTCTCAAAATTATAGTTAATGAGACCCTGTCTTAAAAACAAAGCAAAGCAAAGCAAAGCAAAGCAAAGCAAAGCAAAGCAAAGCAAAGCAAAGCAAAGCAAAGCAAAGCAAAGCAAAGCAAAGCAAAGCAAAGCAAAGCAAAGCAAAGCAAAACAAAACAAAACAAAACAAAGAATTTTTTATCTTGCAGTGTGGTGGTGGCACACACCTTTAATCCCAGCACTACAGAGGCAGATACATTTGGATCTCTAAATTTGAGGCCACAGCAAGTTCCAGTACAGTCAGTGCTATGCAAAGAAAACCTGTCTCAAAGAAACAAAAACAAAAACAAACAAGCAAACAAAATCCTAATATCTTAGTCTAATAAATTTATATTAAAAATTTATCTCATTCCTACTTAACTTTAAACTGAAGGAGAGCAAATATACTTATAAATGATGTGGTACAAACAAATATTTAAAATAAATTATCTTTTAAATAATTGAATATTTTGAGATTGAAGTTTATCACTTGGTTATACAATGAAGAATGGCATTTATTGCTTATTAACTAGATAAACAATGTATTTAATCATCATGCCTTGGGTTAACAGTTTTGCTTGATTTGTTCCTTTGTGCTTACATTTGGAATAGGACACAGCGAATGTTTAAATATCCTAAACATAATTATTTGGTATACGAAAATCAGACAAATTCTGTTCACCACCCAGGAAATTTATCTTCCCAAAATGTACTGTTTACTTCAGCATAATTTCTACAAGTTTTGTAGGAATACATGAATTATGATAAATTCCAGGTATATTATTTGAAATGCAAATGGTCCCCTTAAATATATAAGACCATCCCAGGTTAGCAAAACAAAAGCATTAAGGTCTGCCCAAGGGTCTATGACCTCTCCCATGATGAACATTTGTTCAGACTTACAGAACTAGGTACTGATTCCTTCCTGTGAATAGAGCCTCAAATCCAACTAGGGAGGTTGGATCCCCCCAAAATGCTCATGTCCACTCTCATAAAGTTGAGACATATTGCCCTCATTGCAAGCATAGTTCACAGGGATCACAACTTCTGAAGACTGAAGACTCTTCATGCCCATGTTGCTTTGAATAGGAGTGGTCCCATAGGCTCATATATTTGAATTCTTGGTCAATAGGGAGAGGCACTATTTGACAGAAATTAAGAAATGAGTGTGGCCTTGCTGGAATAGGTGTGGACTTGTTGAAGAAAATGTCTCACTCAGGGTCAACTTTGAAATTTGAAATGCTCAACCCAGGTCCAGTGCCTATTTTTTCCTGGTGCCTGAAGATACAGAGACAGAACTGCTAAATTCTCTAGTACCATATCTGCCTGTGTGCTGCTGTGCTGCCCACTATTATGACAATGGATTAAACCTCTGAAGCTGTTACCAAGCCCCCGTTAAATTCTTTTATAAGAATTGCCCTGGTCTCAGTGTCTCTTCACAGCAGTAGAACACTGAATAAGATGGAAGTTGATACTGGAGAGCAGGTTATTGCTGTGACAGACCTGAGCATATTACTTGTTGGCAGACTAGACTATGGGGTTTTGATTAGGAAAGCAGTTGAGCATGTTATATAGGGCTTAATGGGCCATTCAAGTAGGAGCATGGAAGACATTGTTACTGAGAGCCATGTAGATTATGATAGCCTGGCTCAAAAGGTTTCAGAGGAGATTACTAAATGTCTTAGAGAATGTTCTGTAGTGACAATTTTGGAATTTTGGTTTCATTAAAAAAATGCAGAAGTATTTATAAGAATATATATATTATTATTATATATATTAAGAATATACATATATTATGGGATATTGTAGTGGCTATTCCTGGTTGTCAACTTGACTATATCTGGAATGAGCTATAGTCTAGAATTGGAAGGCTCACCTATGATACTAATTTGGAAGCTCAGAGATATAATTTTCTGACCTGGATCTTGGTATAGAGATCTTGAAACATAGTGGTTAAGACAAGGAGATCTCCGAGTTCAAGATCATTTGGGATTAAAGGCATGGATGCACATGCCTTTAATCTGGGCCACACCCTCTGCTGGAGACCTACAGCCTTTAATCTGGGCTATACACTGGCTGGAGATATATAAGGACATTGGAAGAAGGAAGATTTACTCACTCTTCCTTGCCTGCCTGCCTCGTGGGACTGAGAAACTGCTAGATCCTTGAACTTCCATCAACACCTGCTGCTGACCATTGTTGGGGAGTTGGACTATAGTCATCGACAAATTCTCTAACTATATAAAGACTATCCATATGTTCTGTGACTCTAGAGAACCCAAACTAATACACATATGGACTGCTTCAGAATGTAGAGAGCAGTGTATTATTATTATTATTATATTATTATATTATATTATATTATATTATTATTATTATTATTATTATTATTATTATTAGCTTCATGCTCTGGCCTGTGTGTCATTTTGCCAAAAGCAGATATTTTCTGTGATTTTGTAACACTGGGAATTCTAGGGACTTTTCAGAAGATATATAAATTCCTGTTGATGAATCCCAAAAAGACCACCAAGGAGTCAACTCAAACACGATAACACTAGAGTCTTTTTTTCAAGCTTGAGCTTGGACTCGCCACTAACCCTGATGGGGCAGGATAAAAAGGTAATGTAAGTTTCATGTAAGCATTCATAGAGGTAATCAAACAAGCCGGGGGGTTTCTGGGCTGGCACATATCTGAATCAGGGGAGGGGGCTACTGTGGAATTTTGTTGCCCTTTAAGTTATTTGGCTGGTGCTGGGAGCCAAACCATAAGCTTCACTTCTACCTTTTTCCTAAGTGTGGGAGTGTAAACTCTTAGGTACTGCTCCAAAGCTGTGCCTGCCAATCACCATGCCACCTGTCACGAAGCTTACTGGCTCACTCTCCAAAACTGTAAGCAAGCCTCCAATTTCAGTGCTTTCTATCGTAAGCTGCCTTGGCATAGTGTCTTCATAGCAATGGTAACCCTAACTAAAACTGGTTTGTTTTTTTGCTTGCTCCTTTCTTTCCTTTATAAAGAAATTATCCCTAATCATTTGTCTTTATGATAACCTCACTTGATTCAGGAGAGTTGAATGATATTGGACATGCTAACAAATCTTCGTAACTATGTATAACTGCTCAAATACACAACAATGAATGGTTTATTCTGTCTCTAATATTAGCTTGTTAAATGCATTTTGATGTAATTACAATCTGTTTCTTAAGAATATGCATGTGAATTTTGCTACATGTTTGACAAGTAGATCAATGCTACTTCAAGATCTTCCTTTTGAAACTGGATATAAACATAGGTCAGCATAGATAAAATTTTAGATAACCAAGAACTCGTTTTAAAAACAAGATGTTTAGAAGCCGGTATCAAACCTTCACCATATTCAAACATTGTTTATGTTTTCAAATACAGTGAGAAGTCTTTTGCTTATAGTTGACCTATATTCTCATGCATTTGACTATTAACACTTAGTGTTAAAGTTCAATGAAAACATTTAAATTTTTCATGTCTCTTCAATGTTTACGGTAAATTAAATATTTTTGTATTTAAATGCTTATTTTATGTATTTGGAGGTGTTCTAAGGCAAGTTCTTACTCTATAACCTAGGATGAATGAACTCATAGCTGTGTTTTTGTTTTGTTTTTTTAATGATTACTCTTTTCAGACATTGATTTACATATAACATGTTTGATCCTATTTAACCTCCAAATCTTCCCTGATTCATTACCCCAATTCCTTACCTTCTCATTTTTTGAGAAGTGTGTTTCACATTTCCAACTTGTGGAGAATGTGTATTTACCTTCCAATTTTGTGGATGTGCTTTGTATGTTATCTTTTGGGCTGAGCATTTTGTATTCTTTGTATCTTGCCAGTTGGGGGTCACTGTGTTAATCACCATCTACTGCAAAAAAAAAAAAAAAAAAAAAAAAAAAAAAAAAACAAACAAAAAAAAAAAGAAAACTTCTTTGAAAAGGTCGAAGAAATGCATTGATCAATGGATATAAAGATGAGTCATTAGGAGTCAGTTCAATACTATGTTTAATACTAGTCTTTAGCAGACTAATAGTAGTCTATAGCCTGTTTAACTGTAGTATCTTAACTACATATTGTTGCCAAGCATTGATTTCATTCTTTGGAGAGGGACTTGAATCTAATCATAAGTTATCTTAATGTTTCTATAACTGTGGTAAAATACCAATATCAAAAGCAACTTGGGAAGGAAACACTTTATTTTAGTTTATATTCACAGGTCACATGCTATCACTGATAGAAGTCAGAGTAGAAACTCAGTATAGAGAGTTGGAGTCTGGCTCTAGAGCAGATGCCTTGCAGAAACACTCTTATTGTTTTTCTCTACATTGCTTGCTCAACCATCAACCTGCTTTCTTATGCTGTTCTTGACCAAGGCCATAGAGCTGTAACTGCCCACAGTAGAGCGGTCCTTCTCACCTCCTTTATTAATCAAAGACCTTCTCTCCAGACTGTATTACATGCAAGAATAGAGACAATTTCTCAGTTGAGGTTTCTTTTCCCAGTGACTTTAACTTATGTCAAGTTGAAACAGAAAATAGCATGTATACTTACTCCCATAATGTTTATACCACTATTGTATAAGTGGGTATGTCTTGCCAAGGCAGTTATTATTATATCACATACAATTCACACCCGGCTAAAACTGATAGCCACTTATGTCCTCTTGTAGCTTGCATAGCACCTTCCAGCATGATCAAAGCTAGCCAGTAGGGATGAAGTTTCCAATTTCACATCATATTCATTTCTCCAAGTTTTGCAACTCAACCATTAGTGGTTGTTTTTATTATCCTTTTAAATTGCTGGGACAATGTTCAAAGATGGCAAATTTATCAGAAACTTCAGACCCTTAATTATTTTAAAATAAAGTGCAGTAATGTGTACACACTTTATCACTACTGCCTTTGCTCTCACTTTACCACCATTTCTGTTATAATCACTTCTCCCCATCTACCCACATTTCTATCTGTGATTTTCATGTCTAATCATTTTGTTTTGTGGTCTCTGGAGATTAAACAGTAAAGTCTGTTTGACAATGGATCTGCCATTATCCATTGGGTCATAGGCAGCTCAGCAGTAGTTATATAATTGAACACTATGTCTGTTCTTCCCAGAATCCATCAATAGTAGTTCAATAAAAGAGCAGAAGTTCATAAATGGGGCCCATGAGCCTTGCCCCATTTGATGAGTGATCATTGATTGATCCAGTCTGGTGTGGTCCCAGTGCAGGTAACAACAGTTTCTCTGGGTAAAAACGACAATTGTTTTATTTAGGTTAGAGTAGATTTTCTCAGACTTTGCCCATGTTATCTAGCTCCTAAACACATCCTGTCCTGTCTTTCCCAGTGCTCTGGAATTTTGAGGGAGTGTTATAAACATCTCCTTTAAGGCTGAGTCACAACCATCTTTTATTCTTGGCATCTTGGGGAACCAGGATGCTCCACATTCATTAGAGCTTTTAAAGAGCTTTCACTCATTAAGGCTGAGGGTAACTTCTGCAAGTGAGGATAAACATATAGATAAATCAAGGTTTGATATAGACACAGTGTGGCTTGACATCTTCTCCTGATTATTCACAGACCTATTCCCAACATAAATTTTAATCAATATTTTAAAAATAATCACCTCAGAGAACGTTTGAGATTACCTTTATTCTACTTTGAGAGAATAGAGATTTACTTCTGCTGCATGCAAAACTGTGTTCTTGATTAAAATGCCCCTGTATGATATAATGAAATCTTGTCTGAAATGAAACACAAATTCTTAATTCTGAAATATCATTTTTATTTATAAATATATGTATAACAAACTTTTGTAAATAAATCATTTCTTCAAAAATTTTCTAATGTATGAGTTTTACAATGTCTCCATACAGAAATTTATTGATCTTTTGTCCCTTGCTGACTGTTATAGGATGCAATTTTTTCCCACCATTGATGAAAATACTATTCCCATTAGAGTAAGTTAGAAATTTATGTTACTCTTCCTATATTAAAAAAAATCAGATTATTTGTGGGGGGGTCAGATTTAGAAAAAAAGTGGAAAACTGTTTGATGCGAATGTGTTGTGGTAAGCCTGTGATTTGGCTCATTAAGTGTGTAAGAAACCAAAGTTTAATGACCTGAGTTCAATTCCTGAAATGCATGAAAGGGTGAAAGGAAAAAGACTGATCCCATAGAAATATCGTCTGAACTCTATCCAAAAGCTGGGGAACATGGGCCCTCAAACAAATAATGTCAATAACTTTATATGACAGAAGACCAATAAAATTCTGCATAGTTGGCTTTAGTGATGACTGTGTTAACAGGAGAGTTATATCCTTGGTTTTGTTTGTTTTTTTGTTTAGACACTAAAATTTCTTCTTATAAACACAAAATCATTAACACTTATTTATACTTGTTTATATGTGTACATTGATGAACATGTTTGTAGAGATCTGACAACTATTCCATTCTACAATGATCTTTTCCTTGCACTTTGACTTCTTGTGAATCTTCATTGTGGTTCTATTTTTCACTTCTTCTTTTGGGGTGTCCTGGCACTGCAACACACCAGATAGGAAAGGATCGAGCTAAATCCAGAATGGGTGGTTCAGCAGAATCCCAATCCAGCTGTGAATGCCAGAGGGAGAAAATCTTTGAAGATTTCAGTGTTAAGCTCTTTAGTGTTATAGCTCATTTAGAAAACATTCAACAAAACAATTCTTTTTGATAACTTCACACATACTTTTTATTGGGAGTGAATCAAGGGCTTTCTCTCTCTCTGTATATATATACATATATATATATATATGTGTGAGTATACACACACACACACACACACACACATACACGCGCACACATGCACATATGAACTTGAAAAGGGGTTCTTCTTAGGGTGAAGTTTCATTGACTGAAGCTTAAGGTTCTAGGGATACCTCATTTACATGGAAAAGCATTTCAGGGAGTTGAACCCATAATTTCACCAAGTGTTACATGACATTCTTCAGGTAGAAGATAGTGGGTTGAGTGCCCCTAGACACGCAGAGAAAAAGCACCACTAAGAAAACGGAGTCCTCCATTTTGTGTTGAGCTCAGGAAAGCGCTCTGGGCATGGCAGACTACAACCTTAGTACTGAGGTGCAATGCTCTATGTTATCAATTTCCACTACATAAAGAAACTTATATGGTGAAAATGAGCACTGAACTAATTTGGCACTATGTTCGTTTAACAAAATACTAAAGTAGGCTCTTCTCTAGCTAAGGTGTCTTGGTGACTTTAGCATTGGGTATTTGTTCTATTCTGAAGACAAAATATTAATCCAGTCAGAAAATTACTGGCTTCTCTTACTTTACAAATGGGCACACCTTGCCAGAGCAGTTATTATTATAGCTCTTCTGGTTTTTCACTGGGTAAAATTGTTAAAGACCTTTCTTCGCCAGTCTCCAGTCAAACACAGTTCTGCAAGAGGAAAGCAGGGCAACAAGAAGGAAGCTTCTAGGACAGCCTAATTTCTTCAGGGACAAAAGCAATAGCTTGCATAGTTTTGGATGTCTCTGGGACTTCTGTCACCTGTGACTCATAACCTATTATATTGTCCTATTTTGTTCTATTGTTTAAAGGATTAGAGGAAAGTCAAATCAAATACACAATGAAAGTCACACTGCAATTTCTGCTTCAGCAGACTCTTGATGGGTCTGCTACGGCAAAGATACCATCTCCTGATCCATCCTAGAGAACCTGCTGCACTCAGAGATTCAGGAACCTACTGCACTCAGAGCAGTTGAAGTGAACATATAAAGGCAGACCTATCAGAATTACAGGAGAATTCTCACCAGAAACTACAAAAGCTAGAAGATGCTGGGCAGTTGTCATACAGACACTAAGAGAATATAAATGTCAACCCAGGCTACTATAACCAGCAAAGTTCTCAATTACCATAGATGGAGAAAACAAGATATTCCAAATTTACATGAAAACAAGATAAAACCAAATTTACATGATATCTTTCCACAAACACAGCTCTACAAAGGATAATGGATGGAAAATACCAACACAAAGAGGGAAACCACACCCTAGAAAAGTCAATAAAGTAATCTTCCCTCAATACACCCAAAAGTAGATAGCCTCACAAACAGAATTCCATCTTTAACAATGGAAATGACAGGAAGTAACAACCACTTTTCCTTAATATCTCTTAGCATCAATGGATTCAATTCCCTAATAAAAAGACACAGGCTAAAAGACTGGATATGTAAATATGACCAAACATTTTGCTGCATATAAGAAACCCACCTCAGTGACAAAGACAATCAATATCCCTATCTCAGAGTCAAAGGTCGGAAAATATGTTTCCAAGGAAATGGTTCCAAAAATCAAGCTGGAGTGGCCATTCTTACATCAGATAAAATCGGCTTCTAACCAAAATTGTCAAGCAAGATAAGGAGGGACACTTCATACTGGTCAAAGGAAAAAAATCTATCATGATGAACTCTTAATTCTGAATATCTATGCTTCAAATTCAAGGGTACCCACATTCATAAAAGAAACTTTACTAAAAGTCAAAGTACACAATGTACCCCATACAATAATAGTGGGAGATTTCAACACGCTACTCTCAGCAATGCAAAAATCATGGAAACAGAAGCTAAACAGAGACACATTGATACTAACAGAAGCTATGAACCAGATGGATCTAACAGATATTTATAGAACATTGCATCATAAAGCAAAAGTATATACCTTCTCAGCACCTCATGGTACCTTCTCCAAAACTGACCATATAATTGGTCACAAAACAGGCCTCAACAGATACAGGAATATTGAAATAATTTCATGTACCCTATCAGATCACCATGATCTAAGGCTAGTCTTAAGTTCAAACAAAAGAAACAGAAAATACACATACACATGGTCACTGAAAAATGCTCTACTCAGCAGGGTGGTAGTGGCGCATGCCTGTAATCCCAATACTCTGGGAGATAGAGGCAGGTTGATTTCTGAGTTCGAGGCCACCCTGGTCTACAGAGTGAGTTCCAGGACAGCCAGGGCTATACAGAGAAACCCTGTCTTGAAAAAAACAAATCCAAAACAAACAAACAAACAAAAAACAAAAAGGAAAAGAAAAAAGAAAAATGTTCTACTTAATGACAACTTGGTCAAGGAAGAAATGAAAAAAGGAACTGAAGACTTTTTAGAATTTAATGAAAATGAAGACACATTATACCAAAACATATGGGACACAATGAAAGCAGTGCTAAAAGGAAAATTCATAGTGCTAATTACTTCCACAAAGAAAATGGAGAGAGCATACACTAGAAGCTTGACAACACATCTAAAAGCTCTAGAACAAGAAGAAGCAAATATACCCAAGAGGAGTAGATGGCAGGAAATAATCAAACTCAGGGCCAAAATCAATCACATAGAAACAGCAACAACAACAACAACCACAAAAAACTATACAAAGAATTAACAAAACCAAGAGCTGGTTCTTTGAGAAAATCAACAAGATAGATAAACTCTTAGCTAGACTAACCAGAGGGTACAGAGGCACGACCCAAACTAATAAAATCAGAAATGAAAGGGAGACAAAATAACAGAAACTGCAGAAATTCATAAAATCGTCAGATCCTACTACAAAAGCTTATACTTAACAAAACTGGAAAATCTGGATGAAATGGACAATTTTTTAGACACATACCAGGTGCAAATGTTAAAACAGGATCAGATAAACTATCTAAATAGTCCCATAAGTCCTGAGGAAATAGAAGAAGTCATTTACAGTCTCCCAACAACAACAACAACAACAACAACAACAACAAAAAGAAAGAAAGAAAGAAAGAAAGAAAGAAAGAAAGAAAGAAAGAAAGAAAGAAAGAAAGAAAGAAAGAAAGAAAGAAAGAAAGAAAGAAAGAAATCTCAGGAGCAGATTAGTTTAGTAGGGAAATCTATCAGCCTTTCAAAGAAGACCTGATACTGATACTCTTCAAACTATTCCACAAAATAGAAACACAAGGAACACTATGCAATTCATTTCTATAAAACCAAAATAATGCTTATACCTAAACCAAAGACCAAACAAGGAAAGAGAACTTCAGACCAATTTCCCTTATGAACATTTATGCAAAAATACTCAACAAAATTCTTGCCAGCCAAATCCAAGAATACATCAAAACAATAATTCATCATGATCAAGTAGATTTCATACCCAGGGATGGAGGGATGTTTCAATATATGGAAATCCATCAATGTAATCCACTACATAAACAAACTCAAAAAAAAAAAAACAAAACAACAACACATGGTCATTTCATTAGATGCTGAAAAAGCATTTGACAAAATTCAGCATTCCTTTATGTTAAAAGTCTGCAAAATTTCAGGAATTCAAGGCCCATACCTAAACACTGTGAAAGCAATATACCACAAACCAGTAGCCAACATGAAACTAAATGGATAAAAGTTTGAAGTAATCCCACTAAAATCGGGGACCATATAAGGCTACCTATGAATTGATACTCTCCCTATCAATTCAATATAATACTTGAAGTTCTAGCTAGAGCAATTAGACAACAAAAGGAGGTCAAAGGGATACAAATTGGAAAGGAAGAAGTCAAATTATCACTATTTGCAGATGATATGATTGTTATATTTAAGTGACTCCAAAAATTCCACCAGAGAACTCCTAAAGCTGATAAACAACTTCAGCAAAGTGACTGGATATAAAATTAATTCAAACAAATCAGCAGCCTACCTATATTCAAAGGATAAACAAGCTGAGAAAGAAATTAGGGAGACAACATCCTTCATAATAGTCACAAATAATATTGCATACCTTGGACTGACTCTAACCAAGCAAGTGAGAGATCTGTATGACAAAAACTTCAAGTTGCTGAAGAAAGAAATTCAAGATCTCAGAAGATGGAACGATCTCCCATGCTCATGGATTGGCAGGGTTAATATAGTAAAAATGGGCATCTTGCCTAAAGCAATCTACAGATTCAATGCAATCCACATCAAAATTCCAAATCAATTTTTCATAGAGTTAGAAAGAAAAATGTCCAAATTTATCTAGAATAACAAAAAAAAAAACAAACAAACAAACAAACAAAAAAAAAAAACAGGATAGAGAAAACTATTCTCCACAACTAAAGAACTTCTGGGAAAATCACCATTCCTAACCTCAAGCTCTACTACAGAGCAATAGTGATTAAAAAAAAAAAAAAAAAAAAAAAAACTGTATGAAATTGGTACAGAAACAGGCAGGAATATCAGTGGAAAAGAATTGAAGACCCAGAGATGAACCCACACACCTAAGGTCATTTGATATTTGACAAAGGATCTAAAAACATTCCAGAGATGGATGTAAAAAAAGACAGCATTTTTAACAAATGGAGCTGGATTAACTGGAGGTCAGCATGTTGAAAAATGCAAATTGGCCCTTTCTTATCTCCTTGTACATTACTCAAGTCCACGTGGATCAAGGACCTTCAGATAAAACCAGATATACTGAAGCTTATAGAGGAGAAAGTGGGGAAGAACCTTTAACACATGGGATCAGGGGAAAATTTCCTGAATAGAATACCAATGGCTTATGCTCTAAGAATAAGAATCAACAAATGGGACTATATAAAACTGCAAAGCTTCTATAAGGCAAAGGACACTGTCAGTAGGACAAAACAGCAACCAACTGATTGGGAAAAGATCTTTACCAATCCCACATTTAATAGAGGGATAATATCCAATGTATACAAAGAACTCGAGAAGTTAGTATCCAGAGAGTCAAATAACCCTATTAAATATGGGGTACAGAGCTAAACAGAGAATTCTCAACTGAGGAATACTGGATGGCTGAGAAACACCTAAAGAGATGTTCAACATGCTTAAACATCAGAAAAATGCAAATCAAAACCACACTGAGATTCTACCTCACACCAATCAGAATGGCCAAGATCAAAAAATCAGGTGACAGCAAATGCTGGCAAGGATGTGAAGAAAGAGGAACACTCCTCCAATGTTGGTGGGACTGCAAGCTGCTACAACTATTCTGGAAATCAGTTTGGCAGTACCTCGGAAAATTAGACATAGTACTGCCAGAGGACTCAGTTTTACCACTCCTGGACATGTACCCAGAAGATGCTGCAACATGTAATAAGGACACATGCTCCATTATGTTCATGGCAGACTCTTTGTAAGATCCAGAAACTGGAAAGAGCCCAGATGTCCTTCAACAGAGGAACAGATGCAGAAAATGTGGTATATTTACACAATGGAGTACTACTCAGCTATTAAAAACAATAAAATCATGAAATTCTTAGGCAAATGGATGGAACTAGAAAGTATCATCCTGAGTGAGGTAGCACAATCATAATAGAACATGCATGGTATGCACTCACTGATAAGTGGATATTAGCCCAAAAGCGCAGAAAAAACAAGATACAGCACAGACTACAAGAAGCTCAAGAATAAGGTAGACCAAAGGGTGTGTGCTTTGGTTCTTCTGAGAAAGGGAACAGAATACTTACAGGAACAATAATGGAGACAAAGTGTAGGGGAGAGACTGAAGGAAAGGCCATCCAGAGACTGTCCTATCTGCATTCATCCTATTAACAGTAGCCAAATCCTGACACTATTATGGATGACCATAAGTGCTTTGCTGAAAGGAGCCTGTTATTGCTGTCTCCTGCGGGGCCCTGCCAGAGATTTACAGATACAGAGGCAGATGCTAGCAGCCAATCATTGGACTGAACGCAGGGTCCCCAATGGAGGAGTTAGAGGGAGGACTGGAGGAGCTGAAGGGGTTTACAGCCCCATGGGAAGAATGATGATGTTGGCCAACCAAATCCCCCAGGACTATCAGGGACTAAGCCATCAGCTGAGGGGTACACATGGTTCCAGCTGCAATTGTGGCTGAGCAACGCCTTGTTTGGCATCAGTGGGAGGAGAGGTCCTTGGTCTTATGAAGGCTCAATAGATGCCCCAGCATGGGGAAATCAAGGAGAAGTAGGTGGATTGGGTTGGGTGGAGCAACATCTTTTTGGAGGCAGTGGATGGGAGGATGTGTTGGGGATTTTCTGGGAGGGGAGGAAACCTAGAAAGTGTATAACATTTGAGAAATGAAGAATATATTCAATAAAAAATTCTAAAATAAAGAAATTCATACTGCTAAGAACTACTTAGGTAATATTTGTTTTTGAAATGTAGTGAGATTACAATTCTATAAATATTGAAGACTCTCCACGGAACCTTCCTTTTCTTGATCTTTACACAATATTTATGCTCAGTGATACGAAAGTCCCTCAGGGCAAATATTCAGAGAAATTTAAACCCAGATTTTTTTTAATCCGTAGCACCGAGTACTGTCTTTATGTGAATAGTTGTATTTTTTTTTAATATTTCTATTTTATTTTAGAAGATTGTCTCTCTATTATTGCTTTATTTTGCAGTGACAATTTCAGAGTCTTATACATCCTTGGCAAGTGCTTTGCCACTAAACTAACTTTTTTGTAGCTTTCAAAAAGACTTTCAAAAAACTCAGGACACAAGTTTAAAATTAGAAAAACCAATTCTATGATCAGTTGTAGTTGTTATTCTACCATACCACTGTTTTTAATGATAGCATTAATTGCCAAAAGTCATAGTTTAAACCCCTCAAACACACTGTGCTATAAGACCTACATTTATATTTGTACCTGTCATTCTAGAAGGACAAACACATTATATGTGGTAATAGCAGATTTTATATATATTTACAAATATTGGTTATGATAGTAGATTATAATAATAAAATATCACCAAATCTTATAGCTTATCTATTGTACTTTTATGTTATAGATGTAGAATGTATTAAATTCTCACAGGAGTCAATGTGTCAAACACATTCGTTATCCCTATAATAAATGTATGTATGCTGAAAAAGGGAAAACACATGCAGCTTGTCAAAAGTTAAACAAATTCAAGGGTCTCACAGGTTCTAACATACATGTATATGTTGAAGTCTAAACTGTTTACTAAGAAAGACAGTAGGGTTTTAATGTCCCTGAGCATATACCATTATTGCAAAAGTCCAGTACCTCACATATCTGCTGCACATACCTTATTCATCATACTGCTAAACTCCTGGGTGATATAGATTAAAACACTCTCAAGGGAACTTATCTTAATATGAAACAAGCACTGATCAAGAAAGTTAAGAAACTTCTTTGTTGCCCACATTGTACCTAAGGAAAGTGTAGCTCTCAAGCATTTCTGTTCTGAGTTGAAGGCTGGTTCTGTGACCTGGGTCCTTCTCTTGTACTGTCTCCTCCACGCCCTACCCCTGCCCCCCACACTCTTCCCATGATGCTGCTATTTACCTTACTAGCCACACACACTTCCCTACCATTTCACTTTTTAGTAAGTTGTGTCTCAGTTTCTACCTCAGGTTGGTACGAATTTGTGCTTTTTTTTTTCTTACTTTACTTTTCTTCTGCACTACTGTAACAGGATCTAATGGCATCTTATGATTTCTGGGAGCCAAAGATTATTTATTTACATGCACAATACATCAATGAAAGGCAATAAATATCTGTTAAACAAAAGGCTACCTAGTACACATTGTCACTCAGGATATAAAACGAAAACTAGAATATCATAACAGTTCATAAAGTGGTATTAATTTAGTGGATATATTGCATATACATGAAAACTTGAAAAAATTTTCTTGTGGTACTTTAAATTTCTGTATTAAGTTTAGTTGAGTTATAACTCATCTACTATGAGCTATAACTCATTGTTGCCAACTCATAGTTTAGAAACATATTTTTGAAAATTATCTAATTTGAGACAATGTCTCATTCTCAAAACATTTTCATCACTAATAGAGTTGGCTTTGAAGCTAATTCCATTTGACTTTTCCTCTTTCATTCTACCTTAAGTGGAAACTTGATTACTAACAAAGATATTCGTTCTCACTCTTATCTTAGTTACAGTTTTATTGCTGTGAGGAGACACCATGACAAAGGCACCTCTTATAAAAGCAAACATTTAGTTGGGGTTAGCTTACAGTTTCACAGGTTTACTCCATTGTCATGTCAAGAACATGGCAGCATGCAGGCAGACATGGCACTGGAGGAGCTGAGAGCTCTTCATCTTGCTCTGAAGGTATCCGGAAGAAGATTCTCTCCTGCGCTGTGTGGAGCCTGAGAATAGGAGGCCTCAAAGTGCACTTACACACCATCTTCAACCAAGGCTTACCTCCTCCAGTGGGGTCCCACCTCATAATCGTGTCACTCCCTATATGGCTAAATATCAAACACATGAATCTATGGGGACCAAATCTCGTCAAACCACCACAGTCAAATTTTATGATGTCATCCTTTTAATAGCTAAATAATATTCCATTGTGCAAATGACCCACATTTTCCTCTTCCATTATTTCTTGAGGGACATCTGGCCCAAATTAAGACCGATATCTTAGAAAAGAACCAATCTCTGACACTATCAATGATACTTTGTTATGCTTTCAGATAGGAGCCAAGAATAATTGTCCTACTGCGAGGATCTAGCAGCTGCTATAAAATGTGCCTTAGAATTTCTCCTTGTATTTCTTGAGTTTAGAATTTACTGAACTTATACTTGTGATTTATAGTTTTATCACCCATAAAAGCTGTTGGCTTTTATGATTTGTGAATATCTCACTCTTTGACAGAGCATCTATACATCTCTTATATCTAGGTGCAAATTCTCCATTCAATAATGTGGTTTTTTAGTAGGTAACGGGAAATCTTTAACTTTCCAGAAATAATGAATAAAATGATTATTTTCAGATTTAATGCTTTATTTATGATGCTTTCCACCTAATAATATAAACAGAGCACATACGCATGCCCATGGGTATATGTGTGTACCCAAACATTTATCCGTCAGGTCTCAAGGTTAACTATGAAACTATGAGATCTACTAAACAATCTATACTCATCTGTGTGCAATAAGCCAGTAATCTCTATATTTTTATATCCTTATATATTACATTAAAAAGTTACATCAAGCCACGGTCTATCCCAAAGTTCAAAGGTATGACACAATGTTGTTCATTAACTGTAAGACTCTGAATACAGATTCTGCACACATGTGATTTTAAGAGTCTAAGAGACCATGTGGTTTTTTTCTTTAAGTTTGTTAATCTACTATATTGCATTGATGGATTTCCGTATCTTGAACCATCCCTGCATCCCTGGCATGAAGCCTACTTGATCATGGTGAATGATCATTTTGATGTGTTCTTGGATTTGGTTAGCAAGAATTTAATTGAGTGTTTTTGCATCGATATTCATAAGGGAAATTGATCTGAAGTTCTCTTTCTTTGTTGGATCAATCGGACAAAATGGCAACCAACAAATTGGGAAAAGATCTTCACCAACCATACATCTGACAGAGGGCTAATATCCAATATATACAAAGAACTCAAAAAGTTAGACTCTAGAGAGCAAAATAACCCTATTAAAATGAGGTACAGAGCTAAACAAAGAATTTTCACCTGAAGAATTTTGAATGGCTGAGAAGCACCTTAAGAAATGTTCAACATCATTAGTCATTAGGGAAATGCAAATCAAAACAACCCTGAGATTTTGCTGCACAGCAGTCAGAATGACTAAGATTAAAAGCTCAGGAGACAGTAAGTGTTGGCAAGGATGTGGAGAAAGAGGAACACTCTTGGTGGGATTGCAAGATGGTACAACCACTGTGGAAATCAGTTTGGCGTCTGGCGGCTTCTCAGAAAACTGGGTATGACACTTCCAGAAGAACCTGTTATACCATTCCTGGGCATATACCCAGAGGATTCCCTGGCATTCAGTAAGGGCACATGTTTCACTATGTTCATAACAGCCTTATTTATAATAGCCAGAAGCTAGAAAGAACCCAGATGTCCCTCAATGGAGGAATGGATACAGAAAATGTGGTATATTTACACTATGGAGTACTACTCAGCAATTAAAAACAGTGAATTCATGGAATTCTTAGGCAAATGGTTGTAACTAGCAAATATCATCCTAAGTGAGGTAACCCATTCACAAAAGAACACACATGGAATGCAGTCACTGAAAAGTGGATATTAGCCCAGAAGCTCTGAATACCCAAGACACAATTAACATATCAAATGATTCCCAAAAAGAAGGAAGGAAGGAGAGGGCCCTGGTCCTGGAAAGGCTTGATGCAGCAATGTAGGGGATTACCGGGACAGAAAACTGGGAGGAGGTTGATTGGGGAATGGGTGGAGGGAAAAGGGATTATGGGACTTATGGGGATGGGGGAACCCATAAAGGGGAAATCATTTGGAATGTAAACAAAGGATATAGAAAATAAAAATTTTAAAAACAGTCTAAGAGAAACTTTATAGCTTAAAGTTAGACAACATGAACATTCACAAGTCCAGTCTGAACTTGGGTGTGTTATAGTTCATGGTAGTTAATGTTCTGTCAATAGATGCCCAAAGGACCTGTACACTCACATTTAATACAACAATCTAAAATGTCATTACTAATCTTCTAGAAGAATGGGTATTGTGTTATAAATAGGTCTGCTAAATTGTCACCCTTTCTAAGTCTCTTGATAATTTAATAATAAATATACCTTTATTATTTGGTTATTAAATCAAGTCATGTAAGAGTTCCACAGAAAATGTTATGATAGTCTAACTCCATTTACTACAACCATCAGAATATAATCAAGTGGAAAGTCAATAAAATTTTTGGTATTCTTCTTTTAATTCTTTCTGACAAGCATTAGAAATGAGATTTTGGTATGGTAGAATATGATAACTTTCATATTCTAGTCAACTGGGAAACATAAAATGTTTTAACAGTATTTGTATTCCCTTTCAGGAAAATAAATCAGGTGGTACATTTTATTGTTTGAAACTAAGTGATGTTATTATTCATCTTGTCCTAGAGTCTCTGAAATTTGCTCTGCTATGAAAATAAGGCTTTTAAAATAATTTAAAACAATTTGCCATCAATTGTCTTTGTAGCAGTAACTTATATAAATGGATTTTATGAAAATTGCAGATATTTCTTTACACAATGTAAGTAACCTTTGCTTGGCATTGTTGGAGAGTACATCTTATTGTTGCTTCCACTTCCTTTTTTAGTCTTGGGTGATGATATATAACAGTTAAGAAAAATGTCTCTCTAAGTATGTTGCAGAGCTGATAGATCTTAAACTATATCCTTTTTGACCTGAGGTTGCCACAGTGCTACATTCAAGACAAGAGTTTAGAAAATAATAGCAGCCTTTAATGTCAGCTGAATGTTCACATAACTCTCTAAAATATACAGTTTAAATTCATAGTGTTAAAATATAATTAGTGACTGAATTGTTTGGAGCAGTATTAAAGGGTAAATTAATATTATGAAAAAACATATATGAGATGAAAATATAGTTTCAGAAGAGAGACATTTATATATTTTAAATAGTATAATTACAACATAGTTAGTAATTTGTTAGCAACCATACATCTCTGCTGACTCTCCCAGGGTGCCAGGAGTAGCAGTAAGTCATTATTAGCTGCCAAAATGTGACATATTTCCACTGTTGCTAATAGCACATATCCTATCTCTGAGCCTATGCTATACCACCTTATAAAAGGCCAGTCTCTCTTTCTCCCCACCATCTCTTCTTTCCCTCTACCCTTGTCCACAGGTGGCCTCTGTATATCTGCTTCCTAATATTCCTAATAAACCTCCTGCGCAAGATCTGGTACATGGTGCGACCTTGTGGTGTTCATGACTTAGATTATAACAGTAGCTTCTCAGGAACACAAAACAAAACCAACCAACCAGCACACACACACACACACACACACACACACACACACACACACAAACCCTACCCTACATTTTAATACTCTCACTTTATTTCTGAGAACAAAAAGTTAAGATCAAACTAGACTGCTGATTATAGGCAGAACTCAGTTGGTCATGTGTATGATGCCCTTAGTTCAATTCTAGGAGCTCATAAACCAGGTGTGGTAGTAGACATCTGTAATTTTAGCACTCAAGAAGTAAAGAAATGATGATTTGAAGCCAGCCTTGGATGAATGAGACCATATTTAAAAAGAAAGAAATTATAAAAATACTTACACTAAATTAGTCTATTCATCTGCATATTTAGGCATTGTAAGCCTACCATAAGGAATAGGACTTCAATTATCATTAAATCTGTTCATTTATTTCAGGATGGGACTTACATCATAGAACACAGGTGAAGGTCACAAGACAATTTTTCAGAGTTGTATAGAGTTTTGGTGCTATATTAAATTTAATTATTATCAAGACAGGATATGAGAGACTTTGTCAACGCAACAGTAGCACTAAAGAGTTGCTTATATTTATTCTATAACATATTGCATGCATCTGTTCGGGATAACAATTTTGATAAATAATTTCCAATGAATTCCTGAGGTCTAGGTTTCCCAACATTCAATACTGTCCATTATTCCTTTATAAGAAGATTATTGGTCAATGACTTAGAATTCTTCAGATAATTAGATATAATTCCTGAGTTGTTTGGAAGCATGAGATTGTCTTCTTATTAACATGTTAGTGTGCTCTATGGATGACATGATTATAACAACAAAGTTTGTGTTCTTACAGTTCTGCAAGAAGAATGTGAGTAAATTAGTCATTGTGACAGAACAACTCTTTGAAGTCTTCAATGTCCAAAAATGCCCACAATACTATTTCCATTTTCCTCTGTATTGTGGTAACAATTTTTTTAGTCAGAATCATCAGGCCCAGAAAATGTATGTCTTTAAACTATAAAGAACACAAGAGATTGAAAATGTGGGAATACTTCTCTTTTTTGTGGGAATTTCCTTCTCTTATTCTCTCCATATTTGATTGAATTGAGTAGGATGCTACTGTCTCTATGGAATCAGAAATATTTATGTCATTTGGTGAAGCTGGAATATTATAGTATAAACAGCAACAGAAAAAAAAAACAAGATGTTTTAATGTGATATGGATAGATATTTCTAACTCCCTGGATAGGTCTTTGGTGAGCCCCAGGAAATAAGATAATTTTAAAGAATAAATTGATTCCATTATGAGTATAAGAACAGAAAACAGATGATGAGCAAAATGAGCTGATCTGAACTTCAACAATAAGATATAAGAAAGATGATTTGTAGGGAAAAACTTGCTACTGTAGAATTGGCCTGCTTAAATTTTGTTGATGATGACTAAAATTTAGTGTTTTGAGGACACCATGAGCCCTTGGAAAGAAAGATAGATAAGAACTGTTGAGTTAGATACAAGTTTCATGTAAGAAATGCATAATCAATGTCCTGTTGTAATTTTCTTTTACGTAGTGATATATTTGTCTTCTGAAGAATATGTTTTTATGGTGATTATCTCTGGAAAATATGTAACTCATGGCTATAAGGTAATTATCTTCCTAATCCAAAAATATTTGTCTCAAAAGGTATAAAAGGGGTTGAGACATGAAATAAATCTCTGAAGCTTGTCTTTCCTTTAACCATTCTGAGTGTGTCTGAGTGTATGATTTCCCCTTTACCCCAAATCTGACAATGGGCTGTCATAGGCAACAGCCCCCATCATTATCTGTTTGCACCCCTGTCAGTGGCTCTCAGCCCTGATTTCCCAACCCCCATTGGCTGTCTGCCTCAGTTTAACTTTTGTTGTTAATGTTGGTCATTGTCACTTCTCAATACAGAATTAATCCTCCAAATAATCAGTGATATATACAAGCATGCATTCATACATATATACATGCAAACATATATACGTGTTTGTGTGTGTGTGTGTGTGTGTGTGTGTGTGTGTGTGTGTCTGTGTCTGTGACCTATGGGTGGTGTTCCTTCATTGAACCTTGATTGATATAATAAAAACAAATTAAGCAAACTTGGCACATTCAAGTAGATTGGACCGAAACAAAGACTGTTTTCCATTTGAGCAAGAAAAAGAAAACTTTTATGAAAACAAACATAAAAACACACAGAAAAGAATCATGCATATTTTTAAGCTGTTTGGCTTTGAATGACCATTTGATGTTGTGTGACCAACTGGTGTTGGATGAACAGTTGGTGTACTCTTTCTTATGGAAACCTGCTTCTCTTTCTTGCAGTACTACTTACTTGGCCTTTATTTCCTTGTGTAGTGTTGAGCATTTCTGGGCTGGTCCCAAGCCATCTACTGTTGTCTTTGTTTAGCATATGTTTATATACCATATTAGTGAGATTTTTATGGGTACAAATATATATGCATGTAGCAACATTTAATGAAAAAGACACCATGAATTTGACAGAGAGAAATAGGCATATCCAGGGTTGGGCAATAGGAGGGAGGAAAGGGAAGGTGATAAAAATGTAAATATATAATATATTCAAAACTAAAATGAATAATTTTAAAAAGAATAATGGAGATGCCAAAATTAAAAAATCATTTTTAATGATTTCACAGCACAGCTCGTTCCAGCTTGGGCTTCTGTCCTGAGGCCTCTGGTGGTAGCCCTCCGACTTCTCCTCTTCCGGATCCAGATCAGCCTGAGCAGCAGTGCCACATCTCCAGGTCCGGAAGGAGGCAGGTGGTGCTCCCGGGCGGCCAGCGGGAGAGGTCAGTGTGCTCCGGTGAATCCAGCAGGCCCCAGCGGGAGCCTTCAGGCGCCTGCTTTGGGTTCTGAACAGCCTGGGCCGCAGCGCTCGGGTCTCCAGGAGGTGCGGGGGACCTGGTGTGCGCCCAGAGGCAGTCTGGGAGCTCACAGCACAGCTTGTTCCAGCTTGGGCTTCGGTCCTGAGGCCTCTGGTGGTAGCCCTCCGACCACTCCACTTCCGGATCCAGATCGGCCTGAGGAGCAGTGCCACATCTCCAGGTCCGGAAGGAGGCAGGTGGTGCTTCCGGGCGGCCAGCGGGAGAGGTCAGTGTGCTCCGGTGAATCCAGCAGGCCCCAGCGGGAGCCTTCAGGCACCTGCTTTGGGATCTGAACAGCCTGGGCCACAGCGCTCGGCCTCCAGGAGGTGCGGGGGAACCGGTGTGCGCCCAGAGGCAGTCTGGGAGCTCACAGCACAGCTCTTTCCAGCTTGGGCTTCTGTCCTGAGGCCTCTGGTGGTAGCCCTCCGACTTCTCCTCTTCCGGATCCAGATCGGCCTGAGCAGCAGTGCCACATCTCCAGGTCCTGAAGGAGGCAGGTGGTGCTTCCGGGCGGCCAGCAGGAGAGAGCCTAGATTTTGGTCCTGAGGCCTCTGGCAGTAGCCTCTATGCTTCCGGATCCAGATCAGCCTGAGCGGCAACACCACATCTCCTAAGTCCTGAAAGAGGCAGGTGGGGCTTCCAGGCGGCCAGCAGGGAGAAGTTGGTGTGCTCCAGTGAATCCAGCGGGCCCCAGCAGGAGCCTTCAGGTGTCTGCTTCGGGGTCTAAACAGCCTGGAAAACAACACCCTGTCTCCAGGCAGTGCAGGAGGTAAGCTGTGCACCAGAGGCCACCTGGGAAGGGGCAGCTTGCACTGGTGAGTCCAGCATTGACAACACCAACTAACACCAGTAAGAACTAGATGGCAAAAGGCAGACGCAGGAACGTCACTAACAGAAATCAAGGCAATATGGCAACATCTGAACCCAATTCTCCTTTACCAGCATGTCCTGGATACCCCATCACACCAGTAAAACAAGATTTGGATTTAAAATCACTGGTCATGATGCTGGTACAGGAACACATGAAGGACATACTTAAAGAATTTCATGAGAAAATGGATCAAAAGTTAGAAGCCCTTGCAAGGGAAACACAAAAATCATTGAAAGAAATCCAGGAGAATGCAAAAGCCAATAAGGAGGAAACACAAAAAACACTTAAAGAAATACAGGAGAACTTTGGTCAACAGGCTGCAGTCATGAAAGAGGAAACACGAAAATCTCTTAAAGAATTACAGGAAAGCACAAACAAGCAAGTGAAGGAGCTAAGCAAAACAATCCAGGATCTAAAATCAGAAGTAGAAACAACTAAGAAAACTCAAAGGGAGACAACTTTGGAGATAGAAAGCCTTGGGAAGAAATCAGTGGACATAGATGCAAATATCAACAACAGAATACAAGAGATAGAAGAAAGAATCTCAGACGCTGAAGATACCATAGAAACCATGGACTCAACAGTAAAAGAAAATGCAAAAAGCTTGTAACCCAAAATATCCAGGAAATCCAGGACACAATGAGAAGACCAAACCTAAGGATTATAGGCATAGATGAGAGTGAAGATTTACAGCTTAAAGGGCCAGCAAATATCTTCAATAAAATTATGGAAGAAAACTTCCCTAACCTAAAGAGAGAGATGCCGATGAATATACAAGAAGCCTACAGAACTCCAAACAGACTGGACCAGAACAGAAATACTTCCCGTCACATAATAATCAAAACACCAAATGTACTAAACAAAGAAAGAATATTAAAGGCAGTAAGAGAAAAAGGCCAAGTAACATATAAAGGAAGACCTATCAGAATCACAGCAGACTTTTCACCTGAGACTATGAAGGCTAGAAGGTCCTGGGCAGATCTCATGCAGACTCTAAGAGAACACAAATGCCAACCAAAACTACTATATCCAGCAAAACTCTCAATCACCATAGATGGAGAAACTAAGATATTTCATGACAAAACCAAGTTTACCCAATATCTATCCACAAACCCAGCCCTACAAAGGATAATAGGAGGACAACACCAATACAAGGAGGGAAACTTCACCCTGGAAAAAGCAAGATAGTAACCTTTCATCAAACCCAAAAGAAGTTAAGCAATCAAATTTAAAAAATAACGTCAAAAATGACAGGAAGTAACAATCACTATTCCTTAATATCTCTTAACATCAATGGACTCAATGCCCCAATAAAAAGACATAGACTAACTGACTGGATACGTAAACAGGACCCTACATTTTGCTGCTTACAGGAAACACACCTAAGGGTCAAAGACAAACACTACCTTAGAGTAAAAGGCTGGAAGACAATTTTATAAGCAAATGGTCTCAGGAAACAAGCTGGAGTAGCCATTTTAATATCAGATAAAATTGACTTTCAACCCAAAGTCATCAAAAGAGATCCAGAGGGACACTTCTTGCTGGTCAAAGGAAAAATACAACAAGAAGAACTCTCAATCCTGAACATCTATGCTCCAAATGCAAGGGCACCCTCATTCATAAAAGAAACTTTATTAAAGGTCAAAGCACACATTGCAACTAACACAATAATTGTGGGTGATTTCAACACTGCACTTTCCTCAATGGACCGATCAGGAAAACAGAAACTAAACAGGGACATAATGAAATTAATTGAAGCTTTGGACCAATTAGATTTAACAGATATTTATAGAACATTCTATCCTAAAGCAAAAGAATATACCTTTTTCTCAGCACCTCATGGTACCTTCTCCAAAATCGACCATATAATTGGTCACAAGACAGACCTCAACAAATATAAGAAGATCGAACTAATCCCATGTCTCCTATCAGATCACTATGGAGTAAAAGTGGTCTTCAATAGCAACAAAAACAACAGAAAACCCACATATACGTGGAAACTGAATAATATTCTACTCAATGATACATTGGTCAAGGAAGAAATAAAGAAAGAAATTAAAGACTTTTTAGAACACAATGAAAATGAAAACACAACATACCCAAATCTATGGGACACAATGAAAGCAGTGCTAAGAGGAAAACTCATAGCCCTGAGTGCCTCCAAAAAGAAAATGGAGAGAGCTTACATTACCAGCTTAATGACACACCTGAAAGCCCTGGAACAAAAAGAAGCTATTTCACCCAGGAGGAGTAGAAGGCAGGAAATCATCAAACTCAGGGCTGAAATCAATCAAGTAGAAACAAAGAGAACCATACAAAGAATCAACAAAACCAGGAGCTGGTTCTTTGAGAAAATCAACAAGATAGATAAACCCTTTGCCAGACTGACCAAAGGGCACAGAGAAAGTATCCAAATTAACAAACTTAGAAATGAAAAGGGAGATATAACAACAGAAACTGAGGAAATCCAAAAAATCATCAGATCCTACTACAAGAGCCTGTACTCAACACAACTGGAGAATCTGGAGGAAATGGACAATTTCCTTGACAGATACCAAATACCAAAATTAAATCAGGACCAAATAGATCATCTAAACAGTCCCATAATGCCTAAAGAAATTGAAGGAGTCATAGAAAGCCTTCCAGCCAAAAAAAGCACAGGACCAGATGGTTTCACTGCAGAATTCTATCAGACCTTCAAAGAAGAGTTAACACCAATACTCTTCAAATTATTCCACAAAATAGAAACAGAAGGAACACTACCCAATTCCTTCTACGAAGCCACAATTACTCTGATACCAAAACCACACAAAGATCCAACAAAGAAAGAGAACTTCAGACCAATTTCCCTTATGAACATCGATGCAAAAATACTCAATAAAATTCTTGCCAACCGAATCCAAGAACACATTAAAACGATCATCCACCATGATCAAGTAGGCTTTATCCCGGGAATGCAGGGTTGGTTCAATATACGGAAATCCATCAATGCAATCCACTACATAAACAAACTCAAAGAACAAAACCACATGGTCATTTCATTGGATGCTGAAAAAGCATTTGACAAAATTCAGCATCCTTTCATGCTTAAAGTCTTAGAGAGAACAGGAATTCAAGGCCCATACCTAAACATAGTAAAAGCAATATACAGCAAACCGGTAGCCAGCATCAAAGTAAATGGAGAGAAACTTGAAGCAATCCCACTAAAATCAGGGACTAGACAGGGCTGCCCCCTTTCTCCTTATCTTTTCAATATTGTACTTGAGGTACTAGCTCGGGCAATTCGACAACATAAGGAGGTCAAAGGGATACAAATTGGAAAGGAAGAAGTCAAACTATCATTATTTGCAGACGACATGATAGTCTACCTAAGTGACCCAAAAAACTCCACTAGAGAGCTCCTACAGCTGATAAACAACTTCAGCAAAGTGGCAGGTTATAAAATGGACACTCAAGCAAATCAGTGGCCTTCCTATACTCAAAGGATAAGCAGGCTGAGAAAGAAATTAGGGAAATGACCCCTTTCACAATAGCCACAAATAGTATAAAGTATCTTGG
The DNA here is from genome assembly GCF_947179515.1 of Apodemus sylvaticus. Lineage (NCBI taxonomy): Eukaryota > Metazoa > Chordata > Mammalia > Rodentia > Muridae > Apodemus > Apodemus sylvaticus. The sequence continues at coordinate 39,919,905 of NC_067482.1, read as the reverse complement.
GGTGACTCTTACCAAACATGTGAAAGATCTGTATGACAAGAACTTCAAGACTCTGAAGAAGGAAATGGAAGAGGACCTCAAAAAATGGGAAAACCTCCCATGCTCATGGATCGGTAGAATCAATATAGTTAAAATGGCCATTTTGCCAAAAGTAATCTACAGATTCAATGCAATACCCATCAAAATCCCAACTCAATTCTTCACAGAGTTAGAAAGAGCAATTATCAAATTCATCTGGAATAACAAAAAACCCAGGATAGCTAAAACTATTCTCAGCAACGAAAGAAATTCTGGGGGAATCAGTATCCCTGACCTCAAGCAATACTACAGAGCAATAGTGTTAAAAACTGCATGGTATTGGTACAGTGACAGGCAGGAGGATCAATGGAACTGGATTGAAGATCCAGAAATGAACCCACACATCTATGGCCACTTGATCCTCGACAAAGAGGCTGAAAACATCCAATGGAAAAAAGATAGCCTTTTCAACAAATGGTGTTGGTTCAACTGGAGGTCAGCATGCAGAAAAATGCGAATTGATCCATCCTTGTCTCCTTGTACTAAGCTCAAATCCAAATGGATCAAGGACCTCCACATAATGCCAGACACTCTGAAGCTAATAGAAAAGAAACTGGGGAAGACCCTTGAGGACATCGGTACAGGGAGAAAGTTTCTGAACAGAACACCAATAGCGTATGCTCTAAGAGCAAGAATTGACAAATGGGACCTCATAAAATTACAAAGTTTCTGTAAGGCAAAGGATACCATCAAGAGGACAAATCGGCAACCAACAAATTGGGAAAAGATCTTCACCAATCCTACATCAGATAGAGGGCTAATATCCAATATATATAAAGAACTCAAGAAGTTAGATTCCAGAAAAACCAAACAACCCTATTAAAAAATGGGGTACAGAGTTAAACAAAGAATTCTCACCTGAAGAACTTCGGATGGCGGAGAAGCATCTTAAAAAATGCTCAACATCATTAGTCATTAAGGAAATGCAAATCAAAACAACCCTGATATTTCACCTTACACCAGTCAGAATGGCTAAGATTAAAAATTCAGGAGATAGCAGGTGTTGGAGAGGGTGTGGAGAAAGAGGAACACTCCTCCACTGCTGGTGGGGTTGCAAATTGGTACAACCACTCTGGAAATCAATCTGGCGGTTTCTCCGAAAACTGGGCACTTCACTTCCAGAAGATCCTGCTATACCACTCCTGGGCATATGCCCAGAGGATTCCCCACCATGTAATAAGGATACATGCTCTACTATGTTCATAGCAGCCCTATTTATAATGGCCAGGTGTTGGAAAGAACCCAGGTATCCCTCAACAGAAGAGTGGATGCAAAAAATGTGGTATATCTACACAATGGAGTACTATTCAGCCATTAGAAACAACGAATTCATGAAATTCTTAGGTAAATGGATGGAGCTAGAGAACATCATACTGAGTGAGGTAACCCAGACTCAAAAGGTGAATCATGGTATGCACTCACTAATAAGTGGATATTAACCTAGAAACCTAGATTACCCAAAACATAATCCACACATCAAATGAGGTACAAGAAGAAAGGAAGAGTGGCCCCTTGTTCTGGAAAGACTCAATGAAGCAGTATTCAGCAAAACCAGAACGGGGAAGTGGGAAGGGGTGGGTGGGAGGACAGGGGGAGAGAAGGGGGCTTACGGGACTCTTTGGGAGTGGGGAAATCATTTGAAATGTAAATAAAAAATATATCGAATAAAAAAAAATTTTAATGATTTTGGTAAAATTTCAAATGTGATAACACATGTTAATTAAAATAATTTATTCTACTTTGTTTAATATATAATTGAATATGCACTTCATTAAATTATTTGATTAAAAAGTCAAATAATTTGTGACCTTTATTGAAGATACCATATATAAATGCTTCTCCTGAACATTAACCAAGATCATATTCCCTTTTTCATTTTGTTACAATACTAGTCATGATCTAGATTCACCTAACTTAATTAATTGTTAATCAAATTAATCAAATCATATGCATTACCTGTGTTAAGCTAGAAATACATCTAAGTTTGTCTTATAACCATTTGTCTAATGGTAGGTTTAAGTATTTTAATATTTTATGTGCTTTCCATATTTATCCTTCAAAAATTATTCATATTCTGTTTTGAGTATTCATTTAAAGAAAATTTTCATTACATTAAATACATTTTTAAAATGAAAAGAGCTAATCTTATTTATTTAAAAATAGTATTTTAAGTGGATTGGGAACATCCCTTGCCACAGTGCACCATATCCAAGTGGCTCAGGAAGACAGAAATCCACCCATGAGCCAGAGCAGAGCAGGCAGCCTGCACAGGTGAGACCTTCCCTGCAGATCAGAGGATCCTGTCTGGAGGCCTCTGGCAGGAGTCTTCCAGTTTCTGCCTCTGTATGGGGAACATCCTCTGCCACAGTATGTCATCTCCAAGTGGCTCAGGAAGCTAGCTATACACCCAGCAGCGGGGAGGAAACAGCCAGCACACCTTGCATCCAGACTTGAGCGGGGCCACAGAGCTACATACCCAAATACAACTACAAAAGAGTAGGTTTTGGTCTCCAACTTTGCTCCTGTGACTGTGTAACAAATTGGTAAGCAGAGATCACCAGAGTAAAGAATCGTTTGGGGGCACACCACACCAGGACTCCACCTGCAGCCAGGAACTTAGCAACACCACAGCAATTTGTGCCAGGGGAAGCAGGTAACCCAGGGTTGCTGAGATAGGCCTGCAGGCACACAGGAAGGGCAAACACCAGCCAGAGACAGCAGGACCAAGTAACACCACAGAAAACCAGATGGCAAAAGACAAATGTGGGAACGTTGCTAACAGAAATCAAGGCATATGTTACCAGTAAAGCAGGGTCTGGATTTAAAATCACAGGTCATGATGCTGATGGAGGGCTTCATGGAGGGCTTCAAGAAGGACATAAATAACTTCCTTAAAGAAATACAGGAGAACACAAGTAAACAGGGAGAAGCCCTTGAAGAACTAAGGGAAAGCAAAACAAAACAGGTGAAGGAATTAAATAAAACCATCCAGGATCTAAAGAAGAAGGTAAAAACAATAAAGAAAACACAAAGGGAAACAACTTGAGACATAGAAAACCTAAGAAAGAAGTCAGGAGTCATGGATCTAAGCATGAACAACAGAATACAAGAGATAGAAGAGAGAATCTCAGATGCAGAAGATACCGTAGAAAGCATTCATTGATACAATAGTCAAAGAAAATGAAAAATTCAAAAAGCTCCTGAACCAAAACATCCAGGAAATCCAGGACAAAATGAGAAGACCAAACCTAAGGATTATAGGTATAGAAGAGAGTGAAGATTTCCAACATAAAGGACCAGTAAATGTCTTCAACAAAATTATAGAAGAAAAATTCCGTAACCTAAAGAAAGAAATGCCCATGAACATATAAGAAGCCTACAGAACTCCAAATAGATTTGACCAGAAAAGAAATTCCTCCTGTCACATAATTAAAACACCAAGTGTACTAAACAAAGAAAGACTATTAAAAGCACTAAGGGAAAAAGATCAAGTAACATATAAAGATAGAACTATCAGAATTACACTGAACTTCTCACCAGAGACTATGAAAGTCAGAAAAGCCTGTGCAGATGTCATGTAGACCCTAAGGAAACAAAAATGCCAACCCAGACTGCTATATCCAGCAAATCTCTCAATTACCATAGATGGAGAAACCAAGGTATTTCATGACAAAAACAAATTTACACAGTATCTTTTCACAAATCCAGCCCTTCAAAGGATAATGAATGGAAAACACCAACAAAAGGAGGGAAACTACACACTAGAAAAAGAAAGAAATTAATCTTCTTTCAACAACCCCAAAAGAAGATAACCACACAAACCTAAAAATTACATCAAAAATAGCAGGAAGCAACAATTACTATTCCTTAATATCTCTTAACATCAATGGACTCAATTATCCAATAAAAAGACATAAACTAACAGACTGGATTTTGTAGTAAGATCCAACATTTTACTGCATACAAGAAATGCATCTCAGTGTCAAAGACAAACACTACCTCAGAGTAAAAGCCTGGAAAACAGTTTTCCAAGCAAACGGTCCCAGGAATCAAGGTGGAGTAGCCATTCTAATATCCAATAAAATAGACTTTCAAACAAAAGTCATCAAAATGACACAGAAGGACACTTTGCATGCATCAAAGGAAAAATCTACCAGGAAGAACTCTCAATTTTCAGCATCTATGCCCCAAATACAAGGGGACCCTCATTTGTAGAGGAAACTTTGCTAAAGCTTAAAGCACACATCACATCCCACACAATAATTATGGGTGACTTCAACACCCCGCTCTCCTCAATGGACAGATCAGTGAAACACAAACTAAACAGAGAAACAGTGAAACTAACAAGTTTTGGACCAAATGGATTTTATAGATTTCTATAGAACATTCCATCCTAAATCAAAAGAATATACCTTTTCTCATTACCGCATGGTACCTTCTCCAAAACTGACCATATAATTGTCCACAAGACAGAACTCAGCAGATATAAGAAGATTGAACTTATTACATGCCTCCTATCAGATCACTATGGAGTAAGGGTGGTATTTAATAGCAAAAAAGCAACAGAAAGCCCACATACACAAGGAAGTTGAACAAAGCTCTACTCAATGATTCCTTGGTCAAGGAAGAAATAAGGAAAGAAATCAAAACCTTTTTAGAATTTAATGAAAATGAAGGCACAGCATACCCAAATTTATGAGACACAATGAAAGCAGTGCTAAGAGGAAAACTCATAGCTCTGAGTGTCTCCAAAAAGAAACCAGAGAAAGCATACACTAGCACACCTGAAAGCTTTAGAACAGAAAGAAGCTAATACACCCAAGAGGAGTAGAAGGCAGGAAATCGTCAAACTGTGGGCTAAAATCAACTAAGTTGAAACAAAAAGAACTATACAAAGAATCAACAAAACAGGGAGCTGGTTCTTTGAGAAATCAACAAGATAGATAAACCTTTAGCCAGACTAACCAGAGAGCACAGACATAGTATCCAAAATAACAAAATCAGAAATAAAAAGAGAGAAATAACAAGAGAAACTGAGGAAATTAAAAAAAAATACATCAGATCCTACTACAAAATCCTACACTCAACACAACTGGAAAATCTGGAGGAAATGGACAATTTCCTAGAGAGATACCAACTACCAAAATTTAATCAGAATAAGATAGACCATCTAAAAGGTCACATAAGCCCTAAAGAAATAGAAGTGGTCATTGACAGTTTCCCAACCCCCCCAAAAAGCACAGGACCAGATGGTTTTAATGCAGAATTCTATCACACCTTCAAAGAAGACCTAATACCAAGACTCTTTAAACTATTCCACAAAATAGAAACTGAAGGAACATTACTCAACTCGTTTTATGAAGCCACAATTTCACTGATACCCAAACCACACAAAGATCCAACAAAAAACCTTAGACTAATTTCCTTATGAATATCAATGCAAAAATACTCAATAAAATTCTTACCAACTGAATCCAAGAATACATTAAAATGATTATTCACCATGATCAAGTAGGCTTCATCCCAGGGAAGCAGGAATGGTTCAATATAAGGAAATCTGTCAATCCAATCCACAACATAAACAAACGCAAAAAAAAAAAAAAACCATGGTCATTTCATTATCTGCTGGAAAAGCATTTGACAAAATTCAGCATCCTTCATGTTAAGGGTTTTGGAAAGAATAGGAATTCAAGGCACATAAGTCTGGCGGTTCCTCCGAAAACTGGGCACCTCACTTCCAGAAGATCCTGCTATACCTTTCCTGGGCATATACCCAGAAGACTCCCCAGCATGTAATAAGGATGCATGTTCCACTATGTTCATAGCAGCCCTATTTATAATTGCCAGAAGCTGTAAAGAACCTAGGAATCCCTCAACAGAAGAGTGGATGCAAAAATATTTTGTATATATTCACAATGGAGTACTATTCAGTCATTAGAAACAATGAATTCATGAAATTCTTAGGCAAATGGATGGAGCTGGAGAGCATCATACTAAGTGAGGTAACCCAGACTCAAAAGATCAATCATGGTATGCACTCACTAATAAGTGGATATTAACCTAGAAAACTGGAATACCCAAAACATAATCCACAAATCAAATGATGTACAAGAAGAACAGAGGAGTGGCCCCTTGTTCTGGAAAGACTGAGTGAAGCAGTATAGGGCAAAACCAGAACAGGGAAATGGGAAGGGTTGGGTGGGAAAACAGGGGGAGGGAAGGGGGCTGATGGGACTTTCTGGAGTGGGGATCTATAAAAGGGGACATCATTTGAAATGTAAATAAAAACATATCGAATAAAAAAAAGAAGCTGTTGCAATTCGGCACTCATGGTCCTCAGTCCTCTACTCCTGCATGGTGTATGGCTGTGGAACCCAAAATTCTGGAATAAAGAAACCCTCATGTTATTGCATCAAAAAAAAAAAATAAAAATAAAAGCAATGTACAGCAAACCAGTTGCCAACATCAAACTAAATGGAGAGAAACTTGAAGCATTCCCACTGATATCAGGGACTAAACAAGGCTACCCGCTCTCTCCATATTTATTCAATATAGTGCTTGAAGTTCTAACTACAGCAAATATACAACATAAGGAGGTCAAAGGAATATAAATTAAAAAGGAAGAAGTCAAATTATCACTGTTTGCAGATGATATGATAGTATACTTAAGTGACCCAAAAAACTCCACCAGACAACTCCTACAGCTGATAAACAACTTCAGCAATTTGGCTGGATATAAAATTAACTCAAGCAAATCAGTATAGCCTTCCTATACTCAAAGGATAAACAGGCTGAGAAAGAAATTAGGAAAATGATGCCATTCACAATAACCACAAGCAATATAAAGTATCTTGTAGTTGCCCTCAGCAAACAAGTGAAATATCTGTATAACAGGAACTTCAAGTCATTGAAGACAGAAATCAAAGGAGACCTCAGAAGATGGAAAAATATTCCATGCTCTTGGATTGGCAAGATTAATATAGTAAAAATGGCCATCTTGCCAAAAAGCAGTATACAGATTCAATGCAATCCCCATCAAATTTCCAACCCAATTCTTTAAAGAGTTAGAAAGAGCAATTCTCAAATTCATCTCAATTAACAAAAAAATCAAGGAGAGCTAAAATTATCCTCTACAGTAAAAGAACATCTGGGGGAATCAGTATCCCTCACCTCAAGTAGTACTATGAAGCAATAGTGTTAAAAACTGCATGGTATTGATTTAGTGACAGGCAAGTAGATCAATAGAATAAAATTGAAGACCGGGAAATGAACCCACACACCTATGGTAACTTGATTTTTGACAAAGCAGCTACAACCATCAAGTGGAAAAAAGATAGCCTTTTCAGCAAATGGTGCTGGTTCAACTGGAAACATGCAGAAAAATGCAAATCGAGTCTACCTTCTTGAGTTCTTTATATATATTGAATATTAGCCCTCTATCTGATGTAGGATTGGTGAAGATCTTTTCTCAATTTGTTGTTTGCCGATTTGTCTCTTGATGGTGTCCTTTGCCTTACAGAAACTTTGTAATTTTATGAGATCCCATTTGTCAATTCTTGATCTTAGAGCATACGTTATTGGTGTTCTGTTCAGAAACTTTCTCCCTGTACCGATGTCCTCAAGGGTCTTCCCCAGTTTCTTTTCTATTGGCTTCAGAGTGTCTGGCTTTATGTGGAGGTCCTTGATCCATTTGGATTTGTACAAGGAGACAAGGCTGGATCAATTCGCATTCTTCTGCATGCTGACCTCCAGTTGAACCAGCACCATTTGTTGAAAAGGCTATCTTTTTTCCATTGGATGTTTTCAGCCTCTTTGTCGAGGATCAAGTGGCCATAGGTATGTGGGTTCATTTCTGGATCTTCAATCCTGTTCCCTTGATCCTCCTGCCTGTCACTGTACCAACACCATGCAGTTTTTAACACTATTGCTCTGTAGTATTGCTTGAGGTCAGGGATACTGATTCCCCCAGACTTTCTTTTGTTGCTGAGAATAGTTTTAGCTATCCTGGGTTTTTTGTTATTCCAGATGAATTTGATAATTGCTCTTTCTAACTCTGTGAAGAATTGAGTTGGGATTTTGATGGGTATTGCATTGAATCTGTATATTGCTTTTGGCAAAATGGCCATTTTAACTATATTGATTCTACCGATCCATGAGCATGGGAGGTTTTCCCATTTTTTGAGGTCTTCTTCCATTTCCTTCTTCAGAGTCTTGAAGTTCTTGTCATACAGATCTTTCACATGTTTGGTAAGAGTCACCCCAAGATACTTTATACTGTTTGTGGCTATTGTGAAGGGGGTCATTTCCCTAATTTCTTTATCAGCCTGCTTATCCTTTGAGTATAGGAAGGCCACTGATTTGCTTGAGTTGATTTTACAACCTGCCACTTTGCTGAAGTTGTTTATCAGCTGTAGGAGTTCTCTAATGGAGTTTTTTGGGTCAGTTAGGTAGACTATCAGGTCATCTGCAAATAATGATAGTTTGAATTCTTCCTTTCCAATTTGTATCCCTTTGACCTCCTTATGTTGTCTAATTGCCTGAGCTAGTACCTCAAGCTCAATATTGAAAAGATAAGGAGAAAGGGGGCAGCCCTGTCTAGTCCCTGATTTTAGTGGGATTGCTTCAAGTTTCTCTCCATTTAGTTTGATGCTGGCTTCCGGTTTGCTGTATATTGCTTTTACTATGTTTAGGTATGGGCCTTGAATTCCTGTTCTCTCCAAGACTTTAAGCATGAAAGGATGCTGAATTTTGTCAAATGCTTTTTCAGCATCCAATGAAATGACCATGTGTTTTTTTTCTTTGAGTTTGTTTATGTAGTGGATTGCATTGATGGATTTCCATATATTGAACCAACCCTGCATTCCCGGGATAAAGCCTACTTGATCATGGTTGATGATCGTTTTGATACCAAACAACCCTATTAAAAAATGGGAAACAGAGTTAAACAAAGAATTCTCACCTGAAGAACTTCGGATGGTGGAGAAGCATCTTTAAAAATGCTCAACTTCATTAGTCATTAGGGAAATGCAAATCAAAACAACCCTGAGATTTCACCTTACACCAATCAGAATGGCTAAGATTAAAAATTCAGGAGACAGCAGGTGTTGGAGAGGGTGTGGAGAAAGAGGAACACTCCTCCACTGCTGCTGGGGTTGCAAATTGGTACAACCACTCTGGAAATCAATCTGGCGGTTCCTCTGAAAACTGGGCACCTCACTTCCAGAAGATCGTGCTATACCACTCCTGGGCATATACCCAGAGGATTCCCCACCATGTAATAAGGATACATGCTCTACTATGTTCATAGCAGCCCTATTTATAATTGCCAGATGCTGGAAAGAACCCAGGTATCCCTCAACAGAAGAGTGGATGCAAAAAATGTGGTATATCTACACAATGGAGTACTATTCAGCCATTAGAAACAATGAATTCATGAAATTCTTAGGCAAATGGATGGAGCTAGAGAACATCATACTAAGTGAGGTAACCCAGACTCAAAAGGTGAATCATGGTATGCACTCACTAATAAGTGGATATTAACCTAGAAAACTGGAATACCCAAAACATAATCCACACATCAAATGAGGTACAAGAAGAAAGGAGGAGTGTCCTCTTGTTCTGGCAAGACTCAGTGAAGCAGTATTAGGTAAAACCAGAACAGGGAATTGCGAAGGGGTGGGTGGGAGGACAGGGGGAGTGAAGGGGGCTTATGGGACTTTCTGGGAGTGGGGGGCTAGAAAAGGGGAAATCATTTGAAATGTAAATAAAAAAATATTTCGAATAAAAAAAAGAATGCAAATCAATCCATTCTTATCTCCTTGTACTAAGCTCAACTCCAAATGGATCAAGGACTTCCACATAAAACCAGACACACTGAAACTAATAGAAAAAAATCTCTGGAAGACCCTTGAGGACATGGGCACAAAGGAAAGTTTCCTGAATAGAACACCAATAGCTTATGCTCTAAGATCAAGAATTGAGAAATGAGACCTCATAAAATTACAAAGTTTCTGTAAGGCAAAGGACATTGTCAAAAGGACAAAATGGCAACCAACAAATTGGGAAAAGATCTTTACCAACCCTACATATGATAGAGGGCTAATATCCAATATATACAAAGAACTCAAGAAGTTAGACTCCATTTAGCCAAATAACCATATTAAAAATATGGTACAGAGCTAAACAAAGAATTTTCACCCGAAGAATTATGAATGGCTGAGAAGCACCTAAAGAAATCTTCAGCATCCTTATTAATCAGGGAAATGCAAGTCAAAACAACCCTGAGATTTCACCGCACACCAGTCAGAATGGCTAAGATCAAAAACTTAGAAGAAAACAGGTGCTGGTGAGGATGTGGAGAAAGAACACTCTTCAACTGCTGGTGGGGTTGCAAACTAGTACAACCACTCTGGAAAACAGTTTGGTGGTTCCTCAGAAAACTGGGCATGATACTTCTGGATGACCTCACTCCTGGGCCTATACTCAGAGTATTCCCCAACATGTAATAAGGATACATGCTCCTCTCTGTTCATAGCAGCCTTATTTATAATAGCCAGAAGGTAGAAAGAACCCAGATGTCCCTCAACAGAGGAATGGATGCAGAAAATGTTGTATATATACACAATGGAGTACTATTAAACCATTAACAATGAATTCATGAAATTCTTTGACAAATTGATGGAAGTGGAGAATATTATCCTAAGTGAGGCAACCCAGTCACAAAAGAGCACTTATGGTATGCACTCACTGATAAGTGGATATTAGCCTAGAAGCTTGGAATACCAAAGACACAATTCACATATCAAACGATGCCCAAGAAGCAAGAAGAAGTGGCCCTTGGTCCTGGAAAGGTTCAGTGCAGCAGTGTAGGGGAATACCAGGACAGGAAAGTGGGAAGGGATGGATTGGGCAATAGGGGAAGGGAAGAGGGCTCATGGGACTTTCAGAGTAGGGGGATCCAGGAAAGAGGAAGTCATTTGAAATATAAATAAATAATATATTGGATAAAAAAAGGTGGGACCAATGAATAAAAGATAATTTTCCACTTATAAAAAATGAATATTGTACAATATAAACTGCAATAAATGTAAAGAGAATGATGTTCTTATTATAATGATCAATGAATTTTGGTACATTATTTTGTTTCTTGTCCCTGAAATGAAAGGTATCAACACAGGGAACATAGAAGTACAGGGTTTATTTATATAAACATATTTCCAACAGCACTGGTTGCTATTCAGATTTACTCTAATTATAACAGAGCTATAAGGATATCCCTGTTGTATTTTAGAATCACCTCCATTTTCTCATCATGAACACTGCAAACCAAGAGAGTAGTGAATAGCTCAAATATAATAAAAATAGTATTTTAAATGTAATCAAGAAGTATAATAAAATGTTTAAATCTAAGCAAAACATTTAATATATTACACACTTATGTGCAATTGCATCCAAAACTAGTATAATTCCCATCCTTCAAGATTTGAAATTGTGTTTTAATTTTCTGGTAGGGTCTGAGCTCCTTACAATCAATTGATCCATGTATTGTACACAATTATGGATTTTATTAGCTGTAAATAGAAGCGTCTTTGAGCTAGGGTTGCAGCTACACTTATCTCTGTGTATAACTATAAGATTTAGAGTTTAGTAAGGAATCTAGCAAAGTTCTGGTAATATTTTTCTAAGTTCCATGACATCACTCCTCACTAGCCCCATGATACTGGCTAGGTTTTCAGTAGCAGGGATATTATCTCTCCTCATGAATGGGCCCTTGGTTCAAGAAGACAACCACTAATTTCCACTGACATGTGAGTGCCTCTTGTTGACCATTTATGCATATTTTGCCATGCTTGTAATTGTGGTGTACAGATGTTGTAGCTCAGTAGGACTAATAATTTTTAAATCTCTTGGCAGCTGGCATAGTATTTTTAGAAATATCAGTCGTCACACCAGAAAAAGGGAGATAATTTTGCAGGGCCCTACCCAAAACAAAGGACTGCAGACAACTAATTATTGGTGGAAGGAGATGTATCACCTAGCAGAGATGGTCCACCTTATTGTTTATCTATTTCAGAGTGATCAGCCCTGAAAGTCAACCAATATACACAAACAATGAAACCAGCCTCAATACATTTTCACATATGTATGAATGTGTGTAAATGTATATGGGCCAAAATGAGGCTATTGACTTAAGGGGAGGATTGGAGGGGCTGGAAGTAGAATAAGAAGGAGGTAAAGTGATATAATTCTATTTAAATCAAAGTTATATTAAGATCAATTTGGAGCTACAATCTAAACAAAATATTCAGTTTATAATGGGCAAAACTAAAGAGAAAGTTATGAAGAAAGTTCAAAATGTTTAAAAACAACTGAGCAATTTTGATTTCCTTTTATTATATTTTCTAGGTGTTTTCAATCAACTGGAGCAGTAATGCTTTTTAAATAGCATGAAGTTAAATAGAATTAAAATGTATACACCATGTTAAAAGTGAAACCATTCTATTTATCTTCCTAAATAAGAAATGTGGCAAGCTGTGTGACATCACACAGAAATGGTGTTGCAGCATTCCAGATCAGGCTAAGCAGTAAATACATTATGAAACAAGTAAGAACAGGGAGTCATGAGGAGTTTGCAGGGCAGAAACAATCCCTTGTGAGAACTGAGGGGAAGCCAGGAGTGGTGGCACACGCCTATAATCCCAGCACTCTGGGAGGCAGAGGTAGGCAGATTTGTGAGTTTGAGGCCAGCCTGGTCTACAGAGTGAGTTTCAGGACAGCCAGGGCTACACAGAGAAACCCTGTCTCAAAAAACTAAAAAAAAAAAAAAAAAAAAAAAAAAGGAACTGAGGGGAAGCAGTGGGACTACTCTGCAAATCTTTATTAGTCTCTTTCCTCTTAAAACAACAGAAAAAAGGGTGTTTTCCTTGATTTTTTTCTTTTCTTTCTTTTTGTTAATTTTCTGAACCTTGTTGCCTAGTTTTTGCCATAATTGGTTGCTTTAGGTTTGATCTAATATTTGCTAACTTCTACCCAGTCTCCCAGTCAGATATTCCTATGCCTTATACACAAATGTAAAAGCCAACCTTGAAATATTCCAAAAATACAATCATAGTTTTGTGTGTGAAAAATCTACCCTGACATACTCTGCCACCATAGTTCCAAGTTGTGTAGCAGAAAATGAAATGAGAAAGGTTCAGTATCAGTAAAGCCTTCTCCCCTTAAACAGAGGTGATCAAAATTCAAACCTTAAGGTTCAACTGTAAATATAGAAGCCCAAACAAATTTTCTTATTCTCACAGTATCAGCAGAGGACATACTCTATATTTTGATGTCATGCAAGCACAAAGTAATTTTATTCATATAAACAGCTTTTTGGAAAGATTATCTACAACATATCCTTGAAGGATGATTAAAAGTGCCTTCTTACAGAACCGTCATGCTTTAGTTTTATCAATGTATTTACAACCACTACTCTTGTAGGGCAAACAGCTGTGAGGCTGTTCTCATCAGCATGAGTCTCTGCCACTTTGCAATCTCCACAACCAATTCATTTAGTTTTACTCTAAAAACAAGACTGTGTGCTGAACTGATATTCCTGCTTCTATAACTCATCTTCAGTGAGGTGGAAATCTAGAACCTATAGCAAGTATCCACAGTCCTACCAGAGAAAATGAAAGCAATAAGGGTATGGTAATTTGATAAACAATAGGAGCAGAAATATATTTGTGGTTTCTGAACCTAATGGCATTTAAAATGCTATGAGAAAAGATTTCAGAATTATATTTTTAATGATTTAAAGATTCTAAGTTTCCCTTTACCTTACTGTACTCCCATTTGTATAAATATTATTAGAATGATATGTAAAGTTCTATCTTATCATGATTTATTTGGTATTCAGTTTTAGAAAGGTATTCTTAGAATTTTGGGGAAAGTTTATTTGAGGGAGTTATATTTGCATTGCAATACTAACTCTCATATTTACTGGGTTAATGGGAATGTAGTTACTTAGTTGGACTCTATGTTATTCCCCCTAAAAATGGGAATAAAAAGTAATTAAGAACAATGGAGACCATGCGCATTCATGTCTGTCATAGTAATATGAACAAGGCAATTATTACTCTATAACTATATATACAGTTTTATATATATATACATATATATATATATACAAATTATATATAAATTATATATAAATTTATAATTATATAGCAAGATGTTAGGATGAATACTACTGAAGCACATTGTTAACTTGAAGAGTAATGTAAAAAGTCCACCTTCAACTTCTACTGAACATTTTAAAGTAGAGAATTAAAACCAAAAATGTGTCACAGAGTACACATTTTATGAGATAAGATCTATATGAAATAAAACAATATGCTAATAATTTTCCAATTTTCAGAGCTTGTTACCAAGGTGTAACCTTATAGCACTTTTCTTTCAAAATAAGTATGTGAATAGACTACACAAATTGCAGTTTCCTTTACTTGATTATATAAAGCTACTTACTTTTTATTCAATGACTTATGATACTAAATATTTATTAGAAAAATGTGTCAAATTTGACAGAACGTGGTGAACCCTTTGTATGTTGGTTGTGCTCATAGCAAAAACATATTATAGGTGTACAATGAGAGGTAACTGCCTAGAAATAATTAATATGTGTTTGTGTCAGCATTCAGACTGGTGTCAGGAAGGACAAATATCTTTATTATTAAATATCGATATGCTTCATTTGTTCTTGTAATTATGAAATTCTTTTGTATTTTCCTTTTGTTATATATTGTCATCACCATTAATTAGAAATTTATAAGCAAAAATATTAATTTATAATTTGGCCTGTGTCAAGAGATGTGGTTCCATTACTCATAAACTCTTTGAGAAACACATGAAATTAAGTCATCAATTAAACCGAAAAGGGACCAGCATACCTGACAACACAAATGCTGTAGATAAAATACTGTGTCCAAGTATTAAATACTGTTTGCCCTAACAGTTACAGTTCAGGGATCCATGAATTTTAAAAAGTTAAATTTAATGTTTTAAGAACTCAGAATTTTCATCAATATGGCTCGCATTTAACATTTTATTTATGAAACCTGGACATTGAATTATTAACATACACAATTTAAAGAAAGTAAATTACCCATCATCTGGTTTACATGATCTATAGTTAGTTCATGATATTTGATATAATAATTTATAGACTTCCTCCTCCAGTATATTCAAGGTTTGCTTCTAGTACATTAGAAGCCAAAGACTAGCAGAGCACCATTAATCATTTTCTGTGGCTTTTTAAGTGGTGCTAGTTGCTCTAGCTCTTTCCTTTTTTCTCTGAAACAAGCAGATGATCAGGAGAGCAGCCTCATTGTTCCCTTACATCTAAATACTCCAAACACCATCCCTGCCTCACCACTAGCCCAAAGGTGTGGTGCTTCTGAACTTTGGAATTACAACAGTGTGAACTAAATACAGTTCTGCTCTTTATAGGTTGTTCTTTCTGATATCTGGTACAGTGATACAAAGCTAAATAACAAGCTATTTCTTTTTGCTTTTAGAATTGTAAATTTTAAGAAGTTTATAAGAACTGCATAGTTATTTATAGTATAAAGAATAATTATTCTTCATTTAACATTGATTCTTTTGGCAAGTAAATGTTTCCTAGAATTATAACTGATTGTAATCAGTGGATTTCTCACTGACTTCAGAAAATATTGTGAAGTAAAATTTGCAAAAAATACTGTACATTCTAAGATGATGTAATTTTTTTTCATGCTGAGATTTTTTTTAAACAGGAATAATTATTTAATCACCACCAAGTGGAAAAGAATTTTATGACAGAATTAGAACTAGAAAAACAATTTTACACACTCTTTCTCAACTCATGTCCATGACTTTTACTCAGTCCTTCCTCATCCCTTCATTCTGACCTTTGCTATTGTCTTATTGCCATGTTATGCTGGACATACATGTATACTTTTACGTGTAAACATGTATTATTAAATAAATTTCACATCTGAGAGGAAAAATGTGTATTTTTCTTATATCACATCTAAGTTTCACATATGAGAGAAACAAATACATGTTTTTTTCTTTCTGAGATTGTGTGAGATTATATTCAATAATATATTAATGAATAGTAGTATTGTAATGAAGTGCTAAGCCCATTTGTTTTAATGAAAAAATTTAAAAGTCATTCTTCTTTAATCTAAATAGTATAATATACTGTGGCAAGCAAGAACTTTAAAAACAGAAAACCAACAGCACAGGAACAAAGCCCAAATATCAACAGATGGGACTTCATGACAATATAAACTTTCTTTACAGCAGAGGAAATAATCAGTATGGTTAACTTACACCTCACAAGGAAACTAGCTATACCCATACGCCATAGACAAGAAGGTAAGTTCTAGAATTTACAAGGAAGCAAAGCACCTGACCAACAAATGTGAAAGTGACCTGGAGAGAGTAACCAAAAAAAAAAAAAAAAAAAACCCTAACATACAAATGGCCAATATCATTTTTAAATGTGTTAATTATTTCTGCCCATGAGGGAAATGTCAGTGAAAAGTATTTTGTCATGCTATTTCACCCCAGTGATGATGGGTACCATCAACAAATCTGACAACAAATGTTGGAGAGGTGTGGACAGAAGAGAACCATTATTCACTGTTGATGGAGATTCACATTAAAAAGTCATGGAAATAAATTTAGAGATTTCTCAAAAATTAAAAATAGCCCTATCATATGACACTGCTAATTTGGTTCTGAATATGTACTCTGAGAACTCCATACCCTACCATAGAGATATCTACACAAAATCACCCTAATTGTCCATCAGAATAATACATGTTGAATATATATATATACATACATATATGTGTATGTGGGTTTGTGTGTGTGTACTTTGAACTAGAATTTTCGCAATTTAATTTAGTTGAACAAAGAAATTTTTACAACATCTACCAGCTGTATACACTTCACCTAGAAGTCTTGACTTCATCTGGTCAAGACGTCTCTTATTTAGTGAACAATTTATAGGATTATGCTCTTTATCAAACATTCTGTACCTTTTAAGATTTCCTCCCAGTTCTAGAGGTTTTGATTTTGACAGTTGGGAATTTGAGCAGAAAATTAATAACAATCACTGGTCTGTGGTAGGTAATTTATAAATTTCATGTTAGTTCTTTTACTCAAGGGTAAATGAATGATGGTTCTAACTCAGTGCCAGACAAGCAGACCATAGCTGGGACTAGAAGAAAAGTGCATTCATCAAAAACAGTACTGTTCTGATCTTTAAATATGCTTTGCATATTTGTTTTTATTGAAAGTCCAATTTTCCTAATTGAAAATAGTTCCCATGGCTTAAAACTTAAGAAACTATGTTAATCTACAACAAATAAGGTCAACCCTCCCCATTTCTATCCTTTACACATAGATGCTTTCAATGTTTTATTATTTTCTGTAATTGTTACTTTTATATCTACACATATGTATAAATGTATGATTACAACTTTGCTCTTATGTAGATGATTTACGGATATTTGCAATTGGTTAACTAAGAGGAGGACTTATGCTTTCTCTCTCAGTAGTCATTAATTTGCATTTAGCTCTTCTCCATGGTGGTATCTTGTGAGATCGCTCATCAACATTGGCATGTCACCTGGTGTTGTCATTGTTCAAGTCTTGTTTGGACTACCAGATTGTTGATGCTTCATAGGTTCAAAATTGACTCAGTACAAAATATGTACCTGGAATTATGGATAGTTTAGAGAATTTATTAGTAATTAATTATCCATAATAAGATACAATTTGACTAATTTAATGTAATATCTGTACTGTTTTCCCAGTTATTCTGCTTATTATTTTGATTAAAAAAAAATTACTTAGAAGTTTCTTATTGAGAATCTTTTTTACTTATTTTTTGGAATTTTATATATGCATGCAAAACTATGTTATTCATAATTTGTATAGGAATCAACATTTCAAATAGTTAGAATGGGTTAATAATCAAGCTGACAAAGCATAGTGAGTAGATGAAAGGATGTAGGAGAATGTTATATGAAGTGCCATTGATTCAGTATACTGCTATTTTCTCAGCTTCTTTGGTGATATTTTTTCTGGAGAATGAGTTTGGCAGTCTCAATCTGAAAATTTGAAATCTAAAATGTTTCAAAATCCAAAAGGTTTCCATGATTAGCCTGATCTCAAAGCAGAAAATGTTGAACCTTTTCTCTTACGATGTCATAATCATATGGAGACATGCTTAAATTAGTGACAGATTATATAATAGGTATTGCTTCTGAGATACAAGTGAATTTTATGTTTAGAATTATATTTCTTACCACTTTATATAAAGGTTTGAAGATGTAAATTATACCAATGATTTCTGAGTCAAGGATGCCTTGTCTCTAATGCCTCTTGGCTCTTAGATGATTACATTCAGCGACCATTACATAAAATGCTTTCTCATCTCAACACGAAACACACATATATGCGTTCTTTTGAGATTATTTCCATTTATCCTTTTACCTTTAATTATCCAAACTTTAGTTTCTGTCTATGCTTCTTCTTCCTATTCATTAACCACTAAAATAACCACTAGACAAATTCAAGACTCAATGAGTTCGATAGTCCAAGCCTTTCATCTTTTCAAACAAAGGAGATAACCAGATTTTTTTTTAAGTGCATAGAAACCTGCCTAATTAAGGGAATGGTCTCTCATGTCTATTCTATAAAGCTCACCTGTCGAGGCCTTAATGCCACGCAAGGTCATGCACTAAAACATTAATCTCTTCCCTTTATGCTTTAGTTTTGTCTTCTCTTTCATCAACTGCTGATGTTAGGATGGAAGTCATAGGTTATAAGTGGTGAAAGGAGAAAGAGAGGACCTATGAGACCCCCTTTTTGAAACACTGAGTTAGAATCTGGTTCTACTGAAATCCTCTAGCATTTTTATAGAACAATAGATTGCTACTGCATTGATCTGACCCTAAGGCTTGATTGTTCTGACAGCCCCATTCTTCCAAGGGACTATTGTAATTGCTAACACTTATCTCCAATACCCAGGCTTTTGTTCTCCACAGGGTGCTTGTATCATGCCAGGATATGTGTTTCAAATGAGTCATTCAGCTGCAGAAAGCAGGGCATTCCTCCAAATTCCAAGATTCTCCCTTGGAGCTCCCCAAAAATACAGTAAAATGCATTCAACCTGGCAGATAGCTGTGTCATCCTTGTTTCTTTATTAAGGATAGTCAAGAAGTAGCAGAGGCTAACCCACATTGCACCACTGACAGAAAAATTGCCAGTGCCATGTCTTTTTCAAAATTGACATCTTTCTGAGTCATTGTTAACTTAGTGTATGAGACAACTATTATGATAGCTTGCATGCATTCTCACCCAAAGAAAAAACAAAAGAGAAAATAAATGAAAAGGAAAACCTCAGAGAACTCAACACCACATTTGTGTTCTGAATCACCAAGGCATCCTAATTTTATCACATTGACATTCCTTGCCACGCTCTGTCATATATTGCCACAATGCATCCTACAATGACATATTGTACATCTAACAAGGAAATTAGAAATTCTTGCTCTTTGCTTCTTAGCAGGTTATTTTTGCATAATAGTTTTAGTGTAGTGAAACACCTGGAGAAAATACAAAGAACAAAGAGGATCTAGGGTTTGGGGGAATATATATTATAATACATGGATATCAACAGCTTGGCAACAAATAGTGAATGTGAAATGTTACCTTACTGAATGGATGGCAATGATGACCACCTCTCTTAATCAGGAGCTAAATACATCAAGAAACAAAAACTCTGCTAATTCATTGCACAAAACCAGTGGAACTGTTATCGCAACTTACGTTAAGGTACTCCTGGAAAGTGCTGAGATTAAACACGAGCCTTATTTCACCTACCATTTTCCAAGTGTATGTTAGGTATTGTTTGAGTCATACATGGGAAATGGAAAGACTGAACTGATAAACTTCTGAACCCCAGAAAATTTGGTTCAACTGTTTACTTTAGAAAATACATTTCTTGGTTGAATATTCTGGAAACTGCCTAAAATCAGAATTTTTTTCTTCTTTTTGAGTTGATCTTAGACTACTGTTCATACCCAAAGTTTGAGACTAAGTTAGGATATGGGGAGACAATTAAGGTGAATGCTTTTGTTTCCCAGAGAACCCCTAATTCTTCCAATACTCATGATGTACAGCATATATTTTTTTTCTGATCCCCCTGCTCAGAGAATGCTCACTCAGGGTATCTCACTGACTCTATGGACTTTCTTTAGACCCAGGTTAAGCCCATGGATTTAGGAACTTGGTACTTAATGCCTTTTCTTATTTCCTCTAAACCAAAGGCTCTCAACCTTCCTGATGCTGTGACATTACAGTTCCCCATGTTGTGGTGACCTCTCAGCCATAAAATTACTTTATCTATTTCGTAACTGTAATTTTATCATGGTGATAAATTTTAATGTAAATATCTGGTATTCAAGCTATCTGATATTTGGTCCCAAAGTGGTCAGGACACACAGGTTGAGAACCACTGCTCTCAACAAATGTGTACACATCACTGAAACCAATGTATTGTTTACATGCTAAGTATTGCATTACCCATTGCATATCAGTTTTCTTATCTTTAGTTCAACCACTTTCATTCTTGCAAATTCACTGCTACAGAGTATGTCAAAAAATAATTTCACAGAAGTTATGGAACTCTACTTTCATTAAAAATGCACTTATTATACATAGAATTCTGATTTGGTTCTTTTTCTTTGCACCATTTCAAGACATAGAGAAGTCTGTAGGCAATTACAACAGAATCCTTAGCCAAAGCTAGGATAAGGGTTGGGGCTGGGATGCCCCTGGAGAATTGCCTCATTTAAAGTGAGCGCTCTAACATTCCTTATCCTTCATTTTTCATCACTAGCCTGGCCTTTCAGAGACCTGGTTCCCCTCTCTGGCTCCTCATTATGAAATTCTCTGCTGTTCTTTGTTTTAGCAAATGTCACCTATATGTTTGAAAAGCCATTTTGACCTCTTTGTCAAGATTTCATATTTGTACCTTATAAATCTCTCTCACTCTTTACACACACACACACACACTGGTGCTTTGAGAGAGAATTTTCTCCTGTTTCCAACTTAAGTGTTTGAATCAGAAAAAAAATCTTTTTAAGGACCATTCTATACAATTGGTTATCACAAATGGAATTGTACAAATTACAGGGCATCACATACCAAGTAGTCAGTTGTCAACCCTCTCAAATATTAAAACTATTTGGGAACTTAATAAGTAAAGATGTCTAAAGGGAAATAAAAAAAAAACATTTGAGAAAAAACACCTTATGTCCTTGTCAATCTTTCTAGTTGATTCTTGTTTACAGCCTTCTTCATTTCTGTGTGCCAGTTTTGGAGCACACATTTAACATGGAAGGGAGAGAATGGGAGTGCATGAGGAAAAGTAACAGGAAAGACACAGGAGGAAACAAGCAAGTGAACTCAACAAAACCAAGAAGGCGAAATGTGGTGGAAATTTGCAAATGGAGAAGAACCACTTATAGATCAAATGCAATGAAATAGACTTTCAATCAAAAGTTATCAAAAGAGGTGGGGAAGGATACTTCATACTCATCAAAGAAAAAAATCCACCAAGATGACACTCAAGTCTGAACATGCCCCAAATGCAAGGGCAATCACATTTGTGTTACTAAATGTTACTAAAGCTCAAGACACATGATGAAACTCACTCAGTAATAGTGGGAGCCTTCAACATACCACTTTCACTAATGGACAGTTCATTGAAA
The DNA here is from genome assembly GCF_947179515.1 of Apodemus sylvaticus. NCBI lineage: Eukaryota > Metazoa > Chordata > Mammalia > Rodentia > Muridae > Apodemus > Apodemus sylvaticus. The sequence continues at coordinate 39,898,015 of NC_067482.1, read as the reverse complement.
CAGAAAGTAAACAGAGATAGAGTGAAACTAACAGAAGTTATGAGCCAAATGGATTTAACATAGACCTACAGAACATTTCACTCCTAAACAAAATAATATACCTTCTCAGTACCTCATGGAACCTTCTCCAAAATTGACCATATAATTGGACACAAAATAATCCTCAATGGGTAGAAGAAAATTAAAATAATTCCATGCATTCTATCAGATCACCATGGACTTAGGCTGGACTTCAATAACAACAAAAACAACAGAAAACCCTCATACTTGTGGAAACTGAGCAACTCTCTACTCAATAATAACGTGGTCGGGGAAGAAATGAAGAAACAAATTCTAGACTTTCTAGAATTCAATGAGAATGAAGGCACAGCATACCTAAACTTATGGGACATAATGAAAGCAGTGTTAAGAGGAAAATTCATAGCACTAAGTGCCTTCATAAAGAAATTGGAGCAATCCTATACTAGCAACTAACAGCAAGCCTGAAAACTCCAGAACAAAAAGAGGTAAACATACCAAAGAGGAGTAGAGAACAAGAAATAGCAAAAGTAAGGGTTGAAATCAACCAACTAGAAACAGAGAGAACAATACAATCAACTAAACCAAGAGCAGCTTCTTTAAGAACAATTAACAAGATTGATATTTGTGATGTTAATATACATTTTGTTATATACATATGTCTGTATCTACGTTATATACATAAGTACAAATATATAATACAAAATGATTTGTCTATCAGTTTACCCTATAAATAAAATTTATAAATTTAAAACCAATAATAGTCTAACTTTTATTGCAATTTATTATAGTTTCTAGTTTTTGCTGTTAAATTTTAACTCATTTACATATGTATTCATGACACCCTTCCTCTCTGGAATTATATCTATATGTATGCCTTTTGTTTTATCAGAAAAAAATGAAAATAGAATTTAAGTTATAAACAAAACAGGAATTCATAATATAGCAAAAGTTGATCTCAAAATTGAATGAAGACACTTGCAAATGATATGAAATTATAGGTAATCAATTGAAGTCCAGTTTTCATTAAAGACTCAGAAACAGGCAATATTTACTACCACATTTTGTGAAACTGAAGTCAATCTTACTTTCCCAAATTTACATAATTTTCTATCTGAAGAGTCATCACAAAGAAAATTGTAGTGAAAAACAAATTGAACACCACAAAGGTATTATATAATGAAAGTTAATTTAAGGAGTTACCTTCACTCACACAATTTAAGATTCAATTCATTTTGTAATGTTATGGCTGCCATAGATGATGACTCATAACTTAGATTGGTGCCATGTAAATTAAAACTTTATAGAAAAAAAGTCATCATTCCAGATGACAGTAAGAAAATTTGTGATTCATGGAAAAAAATTAAATCCTAAAGTTGGAATTAACATGGAAAAAAATTGAGTCCAACTATCACATATGACTTTAAGGGATTTAAGATCTTATAGAAAGAAGTTGATACAAATATGATTGAAATAGAAGGAATTATTGAGTTGAATAAGAATCTGAGTGTGAAAATATGGCTAAGTTGCTTTAGTCTTATGGTAAAGTGTTAAGGGTCAAAGGTCCCCTGCTTTTGTGTAAGCTGAGAAAGTATACAGTTTTAGTTTTTTCCTAAATATTTTATTTATTTACATTTCAAATGTTACTTCTTTTCTTAGTTTCCCCTCCAAAACTCCCTATCCCATCCCACTCTCCTGGCTCACTAACACATCCACTCCCACTTCCCTATCCTGGCATTCCCCTATACTGGGGCATCAAGAATTCACAGGACCAAGGGCCCCGTCTCCCACTGATGTCTGACAAGACCATCCTCTGCTATACATGCAGCTAGAGCCATGGGTCCTTCCATGTGTACTCTTTGGTTGGTGGTTTAGTTCCTGGGAACTCTGGGAGTACTGGGGTTCATATTTTTGCTCCTCCTATGGGTCTGAAAATCCCTTCAGCTCCTTGGGTCCTTTCTTTTCGTTCTCCATTGGGGACCCTGTGCTCAGGCCAATGGTTGGCTATGAGCATCCCCCTCTCTATTTGTCAGGTGCTGGCATAGCCTCTCAGGAGACAGCTATATCAGGCTCCTGTCAGCAAACACTTGTTGGCATCCACAATAGTGTCTGGGTTTGCTAACTGTATATGGGATGGATCCTCAGGTGAGGCAGTCTCTGGATGGCCTTTCCTTCAGTCTCTGCTCCACATTTTGTCTCTGCATCTCTCCCATGGGTATTTTGTTCCCCCTTCTTTTTTTTTTTTAACTTTGAATGCGTACATTATTTTAATGTTTATTTAGACAATTATAACACAGATCCACGTCTGTCACCATAGTACTATTGTCTCATAACAGAGTTTATAGTTAATGTTCCATAGTCATAGATATCTTGTGTAATCCCTCATAATAACACTGTTTGCTATTCTATTGCCTATATTGTTTTTTTTTTTTGTTCCCCCTTCTAAGAAGGACTGAAGTATCCACACTTCGTTCTTCCTTCTTCTTGAACTTCATATGGTCTGAGTTATATCTTGGGTATTCCCAGCTTCTGGGCTAATATCCACCTATCAGTGAGTGCATACCATGTGTGTTGCAGTGGATATGATAGTATACTTAAGTGACCCCAAAAATTCTACCAGAGAATTCCTAAACCTGATAAACAATTTCAGCAAAGTGGCTGGATATATAATTTACTCAAAAAAATCAGTGACCTTCCTCTAATAAAAGGATAAAGAGACTGAGAAAGAAATTAGGGAAACAATACCCTTCACAATAGCCACAAACAATATAAAGTATCTTGGTGTGACTCTAACTAAGCAAGTGAAAGGTCTGGTTTTTGTTGTTGTTGTTGTTTTTTTTTTTTTTTTTAATGGAGTCTACCCATGCTAAGGGCATTATACACAGTGCTGAAATGCTCACTAAGGATTAGAAGTTTATATAAACTTGGAAACAGGATAAGAGTATTTTGTCTCCTATTTTAGAAGTTCTGTGAAAATGACACTATGAAACAGTATTACTGCAGTGCAGAACTGAAGGTAAGTCAACAATGAAGCAAATATCTGCATTTTCTTTTAAATTATCAATACTTTTCTTAGATACAAACTTTTATCAATGCCACTGTGATTTTAAAATGTTTTGAGTACCACATTCCTTCTCTAATCATTGCATTTAAAAGACTCATACACAAGTTATACAGAAGAGTATTATTTTATGAAATTTCTAGACACCCCCTCAAAAAACAGTCTCTGATCAGTGAACAGCTGTAAACACTGAAGCAAGAATAATACTAATAAAAATATAATAACTTGGGGCTTCCGGGAGGCAGACTGGGAGGAGTCAGTGTGCTCTGGTGAATCCAGAGGGCCCCTGCGGGAGCCTTCAAGTATCTGCTTCAGGATCTGAACAGCCTGGGCCACAGCACTCGGTCTCCAGGAGGTATGGGAGACCTGGTGTGCACTTAAGGCACACTGGGAGCACACAGTTTGCTCCGGTGGCACGGAGCTTGGGTTCCAGTCCTGAGGCCTCTGGCAGGAACCCTCAGATCGTTCCCCTTCCGGATCCAGATCAGCCTGGGCAGCAACGCCATATCTCCAGGTACTGCAAGAGGCAAGAGGGGCTTCCAGGAGGCCAATTGGGAGGAGTCAGTATGCTCTGGTGTGTCCAGCAGGCCCCTTCAGGAGCCTTCAGGTGTCTGTTTCCAGATCTGAACAGACTGGGCAACAGCACCCTGTCTCCAGGCAGTGCAGGAGGTAAGCTGTGCACAAGAGGCCACTTGGGAAGAGGCAGCTTGCACTGGTGAGTCCAGCATTGACAAGACTAACTAACACCAGTGAGAACTATATGGCAAAAGGGAAATGCAGGAATGTCACTAACAGATATCAAGGCAATATGACAATATCTGAACCCAATTCTCCTTTAACAGCATGTCCTGAATACCCCATCACACCAGTAAAACAAGATTTGGATTTAAAATCACTGGTCATGATGTTGGTACAATAACACATGAAGGACATACTTAAAGAAATTCAGGAGAAAATGAATCAAAAGTTAGAAGCCCTTGCAAGGGAAACACAAAAATCATTGAAAGAAATTCAGGAGAATACAAAAGCCAATAATGAGGAAACACAAAAAACACTTAAAGAAATACAGGAGAACTTTGGTCAACAGGCTGAGGTCATGAAAGAGGAAACACAAAAATCTCTTAAAGAATTACAGGAAAGCACAAACAAGCAAGTGAAGGAGCTAAGCAAAACCATCCAGGATCTAAAATCAGAAGTAGAAACAACTAAGAAAACTCAAAGGGAGACACCTTTGGAGATAGAAAGCCTTGGGAAGAAATCAGGAGACATAGATGCAAATATCAACAACAGAATACAAGAGATAGAAGAAAGAATCTCAGATGCTGAAGATACCATAGAAACCATGGACTCAACAGTTAAAGAAAATGCAAAATGCAAAAAGTTTGTAACCCAAAATATCCAGGAAACCCAGGACACAATGAGAAGACCAAACCTAAGGATTATAGGCATAGATGAGAGTGAAGATTTACAACTTAAAGGCCAGCAAATATCTTCAATAAAATTATGGAAGAAAACTTCCCTAACTTAAAGAGAGAGATGCCCATGAATATACAAGAAGCCTACAGAACTCCAAACAGACTGGACCAGAACAGGAATACCTCCCGTCACATAATACTCAAAACTCCAAATGTACTAAACAAAGAAAGAATATTAAAGGCAGTAAGAGAAAAAGGCCAAGTAACATATAAAGGAAGACATATCAGAATCACAGCAGACTTTTCACCTGAGACTTTGAAGGGTAGAAGATCCTGGGCAGATCTCATGAAGAGTCTAAGAGAACACAAATACCAGCCAAAACTACTATACCCAGCAAAACTCTTAATCACCATAGATGGAGAAGCTAAGATATTCCATGACAAAACCAAGTTTACCCAATATCTAGCCACAAACCCACCCTACAAAGGATAATAGGAGGAAATCATCAATACAAGGAGGGAAACTTCACCCTGGAAAAAGCAAGAGAGTAACCTTTCATCAAACCCAAAAGAAGTTAACCAATCAAATTTAAAAAATAACATCAAAAAGACAGGAAGTAACAATCACTATTCCTTAATATCTCTTAACATCAATGGACTCAATGCCCCAATAAAAAGACATAGACTAACCGACTGGATACGTAAACAGGACCCTACTTTTTGGTGCATACAGGAAACACACCTCAGGGTCAAAGACAAACACTACCTTAGAGTAAAAGGCTGGAAGACAATTTTACAAGCAAATGGTCTCAGGAAACAAGCTGGAGTAGCCTTTTTAATATCAGATAAAATTGACTTTCAACCCAAAGTCATCCAAAGAGACTCTGAGGGACACTTCTTGCTGGTCAAAGGAAAAATACAACAAGAAGAACTCTCAATCCTGAACATCTATGCTCCAAATGCTAAGAGGAAAACTCATAGCCCTGAGTGCCTCCAAAAAGAAAATGGAGAGAGCATACACTAACAGCTTAATGACACACCTGAAAGCCCTGGAACAAAAAGAAGCTATTTCACCCAGGAGGAGTAGAAGGCAGAAAATCATCAAACTCATGGCCGAAATCAATCAACTAGAAACAAAGAGAACCATACAAAGAATCAACAAAACCAGGAGCTGGTTCTTTGAGAAAATCAACAAGATAGATAAACCCTTAGCCCGACTAACCAAAGGACACAGAGACAGTATCCAGATTAACAAACTTAGAAATGAAAAGGGAGATATAACTACAGAAACTGAGGAAATTCAAAAAATCTTTAGATCCTACTACAAAAGCCTATACTCAACACAACTGGAGAATCGGAAAGAAATGGACAGTTTCTTAGACACATATCCGACACCAAAATTAAATCAGGATCAAATAGATCAATTAAACAGTCCCATAACACCTGAAGAAATAAAAAGGGTCATAGAAAGTCTCCCAACCAAAGAAAGCACGGGACCAGATGGCTTCAGTGCAGAGTTCTATCAGACGTTCATAGAAGACCTAATACCAATACTCTTCAAACTATTCCACAAAATAGAAATAAAAGGAACTCTACCCAACTCGTTCTATGAGGCCACAATTACACTGATACCAAAACCACACAAAGATCCAACAAAGAAAGAGAACTTCAGGGCAATTTCTCTTATGAATTTTGATGGCAAAACACTTAATAAAATCCTTGCCGACCGAATCCAAGAACACATCAAAACGATCATCCACCATGATCAAGTAGGCTTCATCCCAGGGATGCAGGGATGGTTCAATATAAGGAAATCCATCAATGCTATCCACTACATAAACAAACTCAAAGAAAAAACCATATGATCATCTCATTAGATACAGAAAAAGCATTTGACAAAATCCAGCATCCTTTCATGCTAAGAGTATTGGAAAGAACAGGAATTCAAGGCCCATACCTAAACATCATTAAGGCAATATACAGCAAACCGGTTGCCAACATCAAAGTAAATGGAGAGAAACTTGAAGCAATCCCACTAAAATCAGGGACTAGACAAGGCTGTCCTCTCTCTCCATATCGTTTCAATATAGTACTTGAAGTTCTAGCTAGAGCAATTAGACAACATAAAGAGGTCAAGGGGATACAAATTAGAAAGGAAGAAGTCAAATTATCACTATTTACAGATGACATGATAGTCTACTTAAGTGACCCGAAAACTTCCACCAGAGAACTCCCACAGCAGATAAACAACTTCAGCAAAGTGGCTGGTTATAAAATCAACTCGAGCAAATCAGTTGCCTTCCTATACTCAAAGGATAAGCAGGCTGAGAAAGAAGTTAGGGAAATGACACCCTTCAAAATAGCCACAAACAATATAAAGTATTTTGGTGTGACTCTAACCAAACAAGTGAAAGATATATATGACAAGAACATCAGGTCTCTGAAGAAGGAAATTGAAGAAGACCTCAGAAAATGGAAAAATCTGCCATGCTTGTGGATCGGCAGGATTAATATAGTTAAAATAGCCATCTTGCCAAAAGCGATCTACAGATTCGATGCAATCCCCATCAAAATCCCAACTCAGTTCTTCACAGTTAGAAAAAGCAATTCTCAAATTCATCTGGAATAACAAAAAACCCAGGATAGCTAAAACTATTCTCAACAACAAAAGAAATTCTTGGGGAATCAGTATCCCTGACTTCAAGCAATACTACAGAGCAATCGTGTTAAAAACTGCATGGTATTGGCACAGTGACAGACAAGTGGACCAATGGAATAGAATTGAAGATCCAGAAAAGATCCACACACCTATGGTCACTTGATCTTCAACAAAGGAACCAAAAACATCCAGTGGGAAAAAAGATAGCCTTTTCAACAAATGGTGCTGGATCAATTGGAGGTCAGCATGCAGAAAAATGTGAATTGATCCATTCTTATCTCCATGTACTAAACTTGACTCCAAGTGGATCAAGGACCTCCATGTAAAACCAGACACACTGAAACTAATAGAAAAGAAACTGGGGAAGACCCTTGAGGACATGGGCACAGGGGAAAAATTCCTGAACAGATCACCAATAGATCAAGGATTGACAAATGGGACCTCATAAAATTACAATGTTTCTGTAAGGCAAAGGACACTGTTAAAAGGACAAAACGGCAACCATCAAATTGGGAAAGGATATTCACCAACCCTACATCTGATAGAGGGATAATATCCAATATATACAAAGAACTCAAGAAGTTAGACCCCAGGGAATCAAATAACCCTATTAAAAATGGGGTACAGATCTAAACAAAGTATTTTCACCTGAAGAAATTCGGATGGCCGAGAGGCACCTTAAAAAGTGCTCAACATCATTAGTCATTAGGGAAATGCAGATCAAAACAACCCTGAGATTTCACCTTACACCAGTCAGAATGGCTAAGGTCAAAAACTCAGGAGACAGCAGGTGTTGGCAAGGATGTGGAGAATGAGGAACACTCCTCCACTGCTGGTGGGGCTGTAAGATGATACAACCCCTTTGGAAATCAGTCTGGAGGTTCCTCAGAAAACTGGACAAGAGACTTCTGGCGGACCCTGCTATACCTCTGCTAGGCATATACCCAAAGGATTCCCTGGCATGCAATAAAGACACATGCTCCATTATGTTCATAGCAGCCTTATTTATAATAGCCAGAAGCTGGAAAGAACCCAGATGCCCCTCAAAGGAGGAATGGATACAGAAAATGTCGTATATTTACACAATGGAATACTACTCAGCAATTAGAAACAATGAATTCACAACATTTTTAGGCAAATGGTTTGATTTGGAAAATATCATCCTAAGCGAGGTAACCCAATCACAAAAGAATACACATGGAATGCAATCTCTGATAAGTGGATATTAATTAGCCCAGAAGCCCTGAATACCCAGGGCACAAATTGCATAACAAATGATGCCCATGAAGAAGTATGGAGAAGGTCCTGATCCTGGAAAGGATTGATCTAGCATTGGAAGGGAATATAAGGACAGAGAAAAAGGAGGGAGGTGATTGGAGAAGGGATGGAGAGAAGAAGGTTCATGGGACATATGGGGAGGGGGGCTCTGGGAAAGAGCAAATCATTTGGAATGTAAACAAAGAATATAGAAAATAAAAATATTTAAAAAAATAATAACTTACTGAAGGTGGATATGATTCTTAAAACTTTGGGCAGTAATGTATTTTAGTTAATATATTCATACTGCTTTAGATATGTTTCTACATAAAAAATGGATTACAGTATATAGTAACTATAAACTTCATATGTTGGTGGAAGTCAAAAAATGAATGTGATTTGTTAACATATATGTATATGCATATATGTATGTGTATGTGTGTGAGCATGCACATGCACATATACATGTATATAGATGATGTATATATATATATATATATATGTATACATACACATATATATGTAGTACAGTGTTCTGCACCTGAATTCGAAATATGTTGAAATAAGCTTGTTGCAGTTAAAATTGTTTATAATGCATGAAAGTTTCTAAAACATATTCTTGGAGTAATCAAGCAGAAAAAGAAAGTCAAAAGCTGTCATTTCCAATATGTCCATACACTGCCCAGTTTCCTAGAAATGTAAATAAGCCAAACACATTTGTCTTATATGGATTTATTATTGTTTTGATAAATGCCATGAACAAAATCATCGTGGTGAGGAAAGGGTTTATTTCATCTTACCACCTCCAAGTCATACTCTATCTCTAAGGGAAAACAAGGCAATAACTCAAGGGTGGAACCTGGAGACAAGACTGGAACAGAAGTTACCAAGGAACATTGCTCATTCAGCTCTTCCCTGTGGCTTGCACAGCTTGCTTCCTCATAGCAACTGGGACAATGCTCCCATGGTTGGCACTGCCTACGGTTATCTGGGTCCCCCCACATGTACTATCAATTTAAAAACTATTTTAAATATTTTATATCTTCTTTTACTTTTTTCATGTATTTTTTTAAATTGGATCTCTACTTGTATATCAGTTGCACACAAACTTGTAAGCATACAGTTTCAGTGTGTTAAAGATTGAAATTACAGGTATATGTCAAGGCACCCTGCCATACTTTTTATTATATTTATAAACTAAATGTACTATAAGAATATTGGGCAGCTTAATGTGAGTCAGTTCCCCATGAATATAACTATTACATGGAATTACTTCATCATATACAAGGGAATGGTCATTCCTGATATTTCTCTGTAAGAACTTATGTCTGTTTAAAAATTAAACAATTTGAACCTATTATTCTTGGAGAGCCAAATTCATATCCCAACACAAATGATTGCATTTTAATGTAGATAATATTGTGAATATTTTTAAGTTAATTATCCAAATCTGCATTTGAAATGATTTATGTTGCTTTCTGTTCATCAAGTTAATGATATTTACAGTAAAAGAAAAGTGAGTCATTTGTACAAAAAATGTAGAAGTTGGGGAGAGGAAGGAAAAAGATACTTGTACTTTTGGTTCAGTCATAACACAATACTCTCTGTTGCTTCTGTCATTGGCCTGGCAACCAAACTGCTGTGCTCTGAGTCTATATTCACCATTTATGTTTTATGAGGAGACAAATAAGTCATTTAGTGTATGTAGGATGGTAAAGGAGACAATAACCTCAGCTAGCAGAAATCTCATTGGTGGTTAGGAAAGGGTACTCTACTGTGTTCTTGAGTGTCTGCCACTCCACAAAACCCCTGGCTCTTTGCTTAGCAACTGTCCCTGTCGCTTATAATGAATTTCACACTCACATTAGTTGTTCTCCAGATAAAATTTTGCTCTAGGTGAATTCTTTTCCAATAATTTATTTTATAGTACTATATGTATACGATATAAAATAAAAGAGTATGCTATTACCAAAATTAAACCAGGATCAAATAGACCATCTAAACAGACCCATAACCCCTAAAGAAATAGAAGGGGTCATAGATAGGCTTCCAACCAAAAAAAGCACATGACCAGATGGTTTCAGTGCAGAATTCTATCAGACCTTTAAAGAAGACTTAACACCAATACTCTTCACACTCTTTCACCAAATAGAAACAGAAGGAACACTACCCAACTCCTTCTTCGAAGCCACTATTATGCTGATACCAAAACCACACAAAGATCCAAGAAAGAGAATTTCAGGCCAATTTCCCTTATGAATATCGATGCAAAAATATTAAATAAAATTCTTGCCCACCGAATCCAAGAACACATCAAAATGATCATCCACCATGATCAAGTAGGCTTCATCCCAGGGATGCAGGGATGGTTCAATATACAGAAATCCATAAATGCTATCCACTACATAAACAAACTCAAAGAGAAAAACCACATGATCATTTCATTAGATGCTGAAATTGACAAAATTCAGCATCCTTTCATGCTAAAAGTCTTGGAAAGGACAGGAATTCAAGGCCTATATTTAAACATAGTAAAAGCAATATACAGCAAACTGGTAGCCAACATCAAACTAAATGGAGAGAAACTTGAAGCAATCCCACTAAAATCAGGGACTAGACAAGGCTGCCCTCTCTCTCCATATCTTTTCAATATAGTTCTTGAAGTCCTAGCTAGAGCAATTAGACAACAGAAGGAAGCCAAAGGGATACAAATTGGAAAGGAGGAAGCCAAATTATCACTATTTGCAGATGATATGATCGTATACTTAAGTGACCCGAAAAACTCTACTAGAGAACTCCTACAGCTGATAAACAACTTCAGCAAGGTGGCTGGCTACAAAATCAACACAAGCAAATCAGTAGCCTTTATATATTCAAATAATAAGCAGACTGAGAAAGAAATTAGGGAAATGACCCCCTTCAAGATAGCTACAAACAACATAAAGTATCTTGGGGTGACTCTAACCAAACAAGTGAAAGACCTATATGACAAGAACTTCAGATCTCTGAAGAAGGAAATCGAAGAAGATCTCAGAAAATGGAAAAACCTTCCATGCTCGTGGATTGGCAGGATTAATATAGTTAAAATGGCCATCTTGCCAAAGGCAATATTCAGATTCAATGCTATTCCCATAAAAATCCCAACCCAGTTCTTTATAGAGCTAGAAAGAGAAATTCTCAAATTCATCTGGAATAACAAAAAACCCAGGATAGCTAAAACTATTCTCAACAGTAAAAGAACTTCAGGGGGATTCAATATCCCAGACTGTAAACTCTACTACAGAGCAATAGTGATAAAAACTGCATGGTTTTGGTACAATATCAGGCAAGCAGATCAATGGAATAGGATTGAAGACCCAGAAATGAACCAACAAACCTATGGTCACTTGGTCTTCGACAAAGGGGCTGAAAGCATCCAGTGGAATTTGTCTTTTCAACAAATGGTGCTGGTTCAATTGGAGGTCAGCATGCAGAAGAATGCGCATCGATCCATTCTTATCTTCTTGTACCAAGCTCAACTCCAAATGGATCAAGGACCTCCACATAAAACCTGACACACTGAAACTAATTGAAAAAAAAAAACTGGAGAAGACCCTGGAGGACATGGGCACAGGGGAAAAGTTCCTGAATAGAACACCAATAGCTTATGCTCTAAGATCAAGAATTGACAAATGGGACCTCATAAAACTACAAAGTTTCTGTAAGGCAAAGGATACCGTCAAAAGGACAAAACGTCAACCAACAGACTGGGAAAGAATCTTCACCAACCCTAAATACGACAGAGGGCTAATATCTAATATATACAAAGAACTCAAGAAATGTTAAATAAATATATGTATTTTAAATTATGCATTTAAGTTATTCGAACTTCATTATAAATAAAATGTAATGAGACAGACAAAAATATATTAAAGCTTCAGGCATGATATATAAGTATTAAGTTCCAGAAATGAAACTATTTAGGTGTAGGTGATTTTTCATTCTCTATCAATCATCTATCTATGTATCTATTTATCTATCTATCTATCTATCTATCTATCCATCCATCCATCCCTCCATCTACCCACCCACCCACCCTTCCATCCATCCATCCATCAATCATCCATCCATCCATCCATCCATCCATCCATCCATCCATCCATCCATCCATCCATCCATCCATCTAATCTATCTATCTATCTATCTATCTATCTATCTATCTATCTGTCTGTCTGTCTGTCTGTCTGTCTGTCTATCTATCTATCTATCTATCTAATCTAATCTAATCTATTCTGATCATTCTTTTTCCCTTTCCTGTACCCCCTGGGAATCAATCCCATATACAGCCATCAAACCCAGACACTATTGGGGATGCCAGGAAGTGTTTGCTGACAGGTGCCTGATATACCTGTCTCCTGAGATGCTCTGCCAGAGCCTGACAAATACAGAGGTGAATGCTCACAGCCAACCATTGGACTGAGAAGCGGTTCCCCAATGGAGGTGTTAGAGAAAGGACTGAAGGAACTGAAAGGGTTTGCAACTCCATAGGAAGAACAACAATATCAACCTACCAGACTCCCCATAGCTCCCAGGGACTAAACCACCAACCAAAGACCCATGGCTCCATCTGCATATGTAGCAGAGGATGTCCTTGTCAGGCATCAATGGTAGGAAAGGCCCTGGTCCTGTCAAGGCTTGATGCCCCAGTATAGGAGAATGCCAAAGTGGGGAGGAGGGAGTGGGTGGGTGGGTGGAGAGCACCCTCATAGAAGCAGCAGGAAGGGCATGGGGTAGGGGATTTCCTGGGGGTGGGAGGGGAGAGACCTGGAAAAGGAATAACATTTGAAAATAAAGAAAATACCCAATAAAAAAAGATTAAAAGAAAAAGCAAAATATCATCCACTTCTTTCAACTATCAGGAACATCATTCATTATTTTGCCACCAACAAAATAATGTAATGAATTTGCACTGCTTTCTAAGCCCCATGGGATGAAGAAGTTTTTGAGAAGTACTTTTTTTATTCGATATATTTTTATTTACATTACAAATGATTTCCCCTTTCCTGGTTCCCCACTCCCCGAAAGTCATATAAGCCCCCTTCCCTCTCCCTGTTCTCCCAGCCACCCCTTCCCACTTCCCTGTTCTGGTTTTGCCTTATACTGCTACACTGAGTCTTTCCAGAACCAGGGCTACTCTTCTGTTCTTCTTGTACCTCATTTGATGTGTGGATTATGTTTTGGGTATTCCAGTTTTCCAGGCTAATATCCACTTATTAGTGATTGATCTTTTGAAACTAGGTTACCTCACTTAGAATGATGTTCTCCAGTTCCATCCATTTGCCTACGAATTTCATGAATTCATTGTTTCCAATGGCTGAATAGTACTCCATTGGGTATATATACCACATTTTTTGCATCCATTCTTCTATTGAGGGATACCTGGGTTCTTTTCAGGTTCTGGCTATTATAAATAGTGCTGCTATGAACATAGTGGAGTATATATCCTTATTACATGCTGAGGAATCCTCTGGGTATATGCCCAGAAGTAGTATAGCAGGATCTTTCAGAAGTGATGTGCCCAGTTTTCAGAGGAAGGGCCAGACTGATTTCCAGAGTGGTTGTACCAATTTGCAAGCCCACCAGCAGTGGAGGAGTGTTCCTCTTTCTCCACAACCTCGCCAACACCTGCTGTCTCCAGAGTTTTTAATCTTATCCATTCTGACTGGTGTAAGGTGAAATCTCAGGGTTGATTTGATTTGCATTTCCCTGATGACTAATGAAGTTGAGCATTTTTAAGATGTTTCTCTGCCATCCATAGTTCTTCAGGTGAGAATTCTTTGTTTAATTCTGTACCCTATTTTTACTAGGGTTATTTGGTTTTCTGGGGTCTAACTTCTTGAGTTCTTTGTATATATTGGATATTAGCCCTCTATCTGATGTAGGGTTGGTGAAGATCTTTTCCCAATTTGTTGGTTTCTGATTTGTCCTTTTTGATGTTGTCCTTTGCTTTATAGAAATTTTGTAATTTTATGAGGTCCCATTTGTCAATTCTTGATCTTAGAGCATAAGCTATTGGTGTTCTGTTCAGGAACTTTCCCCCTGTACCAATGTCCTCAAGGGTCTTCCCCAGTTTCTTTTCTATTAGCTTCAGAGTGTCTGGCTTTATGTGGAGGTCTTTGATCCATTTGGAATTGAGCTTAGTACAAGGAGACAAAGATGGATCAATTCGCATTCTTCTGCATGCTGACCTCCAGTTGAACCAACACCATTGGTTGAAAAGGCTATCTTTTTCCCATTGGATGTTTTCAGCCCCTTTGTCGAGGATCAAGTGGCCATAGGTGTGTGGGTTCATTTCTGGATCTGCAATCCTATTCCATTGATCTGCCTGCCTGTCACTGTACAAATACCATGCTGTTTTTAATACTATTGCTCTGTAGTATTGCTTGAGGTCAGGGATACTGATGCACCCAGAATTTCTTTTGTTGCTGAGAATAGTTTTAGCTATCCTGGGTTTTTTTTGTTATTCAAGATGAATTTGAGAATTGCTCTTTCTAACTCTATGAAGAATTGAGTTGGGATTTTGATGGGTATTGCACTGAATCTGTATATTGATTTGGCAAAGTGGCCATTTTAACTATATTAATCCTGCCGATCCATGAGAATGGGAGGTTTTTCCATTTTTTGAGGTTGTCTTCTATTTCCTTCTTCAGAGTCTTGAAATTCTTGTCAGATAGATCTTTCACTTGTTTGGTAAGAGTCACCCCAAGGTACTTTATACTGTTTGTGCCTATTGTGAAGGGTGTCATTTCCCTAATTTCTTTCTCAGCCTGCTTATCCTTTGAGTATAGGAAGGCCACTGATTTGCTTGAGTTGATTTTATAACCTGCCACTTTGCTGAAGCTGTTTAACAACTGTAGGAGTTCTTGAGTGGAGTTTTTGGGTCACTTAGGCAGACTATCATATCATCTGCAAATAATGATAGTTTGACTTCTTTCTTTCAAATTTGCATCCCTTTGACCCCCTTATGTTGTCTAATTGCGCGAGCTAGTACCTCAAGTACAATATTGAAAAGATAAGGAGAAAGGGGGTAGCACTGTATAGTCCCTGATTTTAGTGAGATTGCTTCAAGTTTCTCTCCATTTAGTTTGACGCTGGCTACTGGTTTGCTGTATATTGCTTTTACTATGTTTAGGTATGGGCCTTGAATTCCTGTCCTTTCCAAGACTTTTAGCATGAAAGGATGCTGAATTTTGTCAAATGCTTTTCAGCATCTAATGAAATGATCACGTGGTTTTTTTCTTTGAGTTTGTCTATGTAGTGGATTGCATTGATGGATTTCCATATATTGAACCAACCCTGCATCCCTGGAATAAAGCCTACTTGATCATGGTGAATGATCATTTTTATGTGTTCTTGGATTCAATTGGCAATCAATTCAATTTTATTGAGTATTTTTGCATCAATGTTCATAAGGGAAATTGGTCTGAAGTTCTCTTTCTTTGTTGGATCTTTGTGTGATTTTGGTATCAGTGTAATTGTGGCTTCTTCGAAGCAATTGGGTAGTGTTCCATCTGTTTCTATATTGTGGAATAGTTTGAAGAGTATTCGTGTTAGGTCTTCTTTGAAGGTCTGATAGAATTCTGCACTGAAGCCATCTGGTCCTGTGCTTTTTTTCGTTGGAAGGCTTTCTATGACCCCTTCTATTTCTTTAGGGGTTATGGGACTGTTTAGATGATCTATTTGGTCCTGTTTTAATTTTGATATTTGGTATCTGTCTAGGAAATTGTCCATTTACTCCAGATTCTCCAGTTGTGTTAAGTATAGGCTTTTGTAGTAGGATCTGATGATTTTTTAAATTTCCTCAGTTTCTGTTATTATACCCCACTTTTCATTTCTAATTTTGTTAATTTGGATAATTTCTCTGTGCCCTTTGGTCAGACTGGCTAGGTGTTTATCTATCTTTTTGATTTTCTCAAAGAACCAGCTCCTGGATTCGCTGATTCTTTGTATGATTCTCTTTGTTTCTACTTGACTGATTTCAGCCCTCAGTTTGATGATTTCTACTCCTTCTGGGTGAATTGGCTTCTTTTTGTTCCAGGGCTTTCAGGTGTGTAGTTAAGCTGCTAGTATATGCACTGTTCATTTTCTTTTTGGAGGCACTCGGGGCTATGAGTTTTCCTTTTAGCACTGCTTTCATTGTGTCCCAAAGATTTGGGTATGTTGTGCCTTCATTTTCATTAAATTCTAAAAAGTCTCTGATTTCTTTCTTTATTTCTTCTTTGGCCAAGGTGTCATTGAGTAGAGTATTGTTCAGTCTCCACGTGTATGTGGGCTTTCTGTTGTTTTTATTGCTATTGAAAACCACTCTTACGCCATAGTGATCTGATTGCAGGCAAGGGATTAGTTCAATCTTTTCATATTTGTTGAGGTCTGTCTTGTGACTAATTATATGGTCGATTTTGGAGAAGGTACCATGAGGTGCTGAGAAAAAGGTATATCATTTTGTTTTAGGGTGAAATGTTCTATAAATATCAGTCAAGTCCAATTGGTCCAAAGCTTCAATTAGTTTTATTGTGTCCCTGTTTAGTTTCTGTTTTCCTGATCAGTCCATTGAGGAGAGTGAAGTCTTGAAGTCACCCACAATTATTGTGTTAGGTGCAATGTGTGCTTTTGAGCTTTAGTAAAGTTTCTTTTACGAATGAGGGTGCCCTTTCATTTGGTGCATAGATGTTCAGAATTGAAAGTTCTTCTTGGTGGATATTTCCTTTAACCAGCAAGAAGTGTCCTTCTGTATCTCTTTTGATGACTTTAGGTTGAAAGTCAATTTTATCTGATATTTGAATGGCTTCTCTGGTTCATTTCCTAAGACCTTAGGCTTATAAATTTTTTATTGATATATTTTTTATTTACATTTCAAATGATTTCCCCTTTTCTGGGTCCCCACTCCCCGCAAGTCCCATAAGCCCTCTTTCCTCCCGCTGTTCCTCCATTTACCCCTTCCCACTTCCCTGTTCTGGAATTCCCCTATACTCTTGCACTGAGTCTTTCCAGAACCAGGGGCCACTCCTCCATTCTTTTGTGACGTCATTTAATTTGTGGATTATGTCTTGGATATTCAAAGTTTCTACGCTAATATCCACTTATCAGTGAATACATACCATGATTGATCTTTTGAGACTGGGTTACCTCACTTACTATGATGTTCTCCAGTCCATCCATTTGTCTAAGAATTTCATGAATTCATTGTTTCTTTTTTTTATTCGATATAATTTTTTATTTACATTTCAAATGATTTCCCCTTTTCTAGCCCTCCACTCCCCGAAATTCCCTTAAGTCCCCTTCTCTCCCTCTGTCCTCCCACTCACCCCTTCCCACTTCCCTGTTCTGGTTTTGCCGAATACTGCTTCACTAAGTCTTTCCAGAACAAGGGGCCACTCCACTCCTCGTTTCTTCTTGTACCTCATTTAATGTGTGGATTATGTTTTGGGTATTCCAGGTTTCTAGGTTAATATCCACTTATTAGTGAGTGCATACCGTGATTCACCTTTTGAGTCTGGGTTACCTCACTTAGTATGATGTTCTCTAGCTCCATCCATTTGCCTAAGAATTTCATGAATTCATTGTTTCTAATGGCTGAATAGTACTCCATTGTGTAGATATACCACATTTTTTGCATCCACTCTTCTGTTGAGGGATACCTGGGTTCTTTCCAGCATCTGGCAATTATAAATAGGGCTGCTATGAACATAGTAGAACATGTATCCTTATTACATGGTGGGGAATCCTCTGGGTATATGCCCAGGAGTGGTATAGCAGGATCTTCTGGAAGTGAGGTGCCCAGTTTTCGAGGAACCGCCAGACTGATTTCCAGAGTGGTTGTACTAATTTGCATCCCCACCAGCAGTGGAGGAGTGTTCCTCTTTCTCCTCACCCTCTCCAATACCTTCTGTCTCCTGAATTTTTAATCTTAGCTATTCTGACTGGTGTAAGATGAAATCTCAGGGTTGTTTTGATCTGCATTTCCCTAATGACTAATGAAGTTGAGCATTTTTTAAGATGTTCCTCCGCCATCCGAATTTCATTTTTTCTAATGGCTGAATACTACTCCATTGTGTAAAT
This sequence comes from Apodemus sylvaticus, assembly GCF_947179515.1. NCBI lineage: Eukaryota > Metazoa > Chordata > Mammalia > Rodentia > Muridae > Apodemus > Apodemus sylvaticus. The sequence goes on along the minus strand of NC_067482.1, from coordinate 39,879,507 downwards.
ATACCACACATGTATCCATTCCTCTGTTGAAGGACACCTGGGTTCTTTCCAGCTTCTGGCTACTACAAATAGGGCTGCTATGAACATAGTGGAGCATGTGTCCTTATTGCATGCTGAAGAATCCTCTGGATATATGCACAGGAGTGGTATAACAGGGTCCTCTAGAAGTGATGTGCCCAGTTTTCTGAGGAACCACCAGACTGATTTCCAAAGTGCTTGCACCATCTTGCAATCCCACCAGCAGTGGAGGAGTGTTCTTCTTTCTCCACATCCTCACCAACACCTGCTGTCTCCTGAGGTTTTGACCTTAGCCATTCTGACTGGTGTGAGGTGAAATCTCAGGGTTGTTTTGATTTGCATTTCTCTAATGATTAATGATGTTGAACATTTCTTAAGGTGTTTCTCAGCTCTCTGAAGTTCTTCATGTGAAAATTCTTTGTTTAGCTCCGTACCCCACTTTTTCATGGGGTTATTTGGATCTCTGGGTTCTACCTTCTTGAGTTCTTTGTATATATTAGATATTAGCTCTCTGTCAGATTTAGGGTTGGTGAAGATCCTTTCCCAATCTGTTGGTTGACCTTTTGTCCTTTTGACAGTGTCCTTTGTCTTACAGAAACTTTGTAGTTTTATGAGGTCCCATTTGTCAATTCTTGATCTTAGAGCATAAGCTATTGGTGTTCTATTCAGGAAATTGTCTTCCAACCGTTTACTCTAAGGTAGTTTTTGTCTTTGACATTGAGTTGTATGCAGCAAAATGTAGGATCCTGTGTATAGTACTTTTGGCTGCATTTCTTTAAGTTTTTTTTTTTTTTTTTTTTTTTTTTGGTGTTTCTTCTTTATTGGCTTCTATCTCTTGAGCCTTAATCTCCTGAGTTTCTTTACGTGATTTTTTTGTTTCCATTATACGGGTTTCTAGCTTATTCATGTTCCCCTTTATTTCTTTAAGAGATTCATTTATGTCCTTTTTGTGTTCTTCTAACAGCATCATGAACAGTGATTTTTAAATCCAAATCTTGTTTTTCTGGTGTGTTTGTGTAACCAGGACTTGTTGATGTTGGAGAGTTTGGTTCAGATGCTGCCATATTGCCTAGATTTCTGTTAGTAGCATTATTGCATTTGCCCTTTGCAATCTTGTTATTTCTGGCGTTATTTGGTCTCATCTCTGGATGGTGTTTGTGTCTCCTGTGAGGCTGTAGGGCTATTTCTGCAACACTCGATGGCTGGGTTTCCCCTGTTACAGATTGCTGATGTGCTGCCCTCCTCTTGGGTGCCCTGGTAGCCCTACTGTGCCTTGTTCCAGGTTGTCTGTGGGATCCAGGCAGTGGCCCTTTGCTCCTTTTGGGAGTGCACATAGTGTATGCTGCAGGACCTCTTCAGAGTTCTGGTCACTCTGCTGGGCAGCTGATCTCCCAAATGGGTTGGTGCACACAAGGCTAGCCTAGCTGCTGAGACCCTGAGTCTAGTCAAAAGCCTGGCAGGCTAAGGCCTGAGCAAAGTTCCCCTAGGGCTATGACTCTTAATTGGTTCTGTCAGGTGGCCAGGATGACAGAGTGTGTGAGCACTCCCTGAAAGTGCCTGGAGAGTCTGCTAGGCTAACAACCTCCTGACTGGGTTGGCACACAGATGGCCCCCCTAACAGCCCAGGGCCTGGGTGCAGGCCAACGCCTGTCAGGCTTAGACCCCGGCAATGTTGGCCTCGGGTTATATTTGAGTACCTCAGTCTGTCTGATTTCTCTGGCACCTGAGATCCAAGATGCTAGAGAGTCTCTTGTAACTGGTGGGAGGCAGAGTTCTGATGTAGCTTCTGTGGGGTGAAAGGCTCTGTAAATCTGCCACTGCTTGCAGCCCGGCTGGCCAGCGAAGGTCAGTGGTAGCAGGCACAAGGCCTGCCTGAACCCTGTCACCTTGGTTCCACTGCTGATGGCCCTTCCACTGGACCAGTTGCTGCTGCTGCTGCCACTGCTCGAGAAGTACTTTTAACATACCTTCCTATATTAACCTAAGACCAAATCCATGGGCACAATTATTAATACTTTATTTTCTTCCCAAGTACTAAACATGGGTCAGTGACTGGATTGCCTCAAATAGAGGCAATATCTGAATAGAATTTCTCACTTTAGATCTTTCAGTAATAAGGCAAGGAATGTGTTTTTGTCCTTGAAATGGTATCAGCTTTACATTCTCTGTATGCATATCTCATAGAACTGTGCCTCCCTCTCCCTCTTCCTCTCCCTCTCCCCTCTCCTTCTACCTCTCTCCTCTCCCTCTACTTCTCCCTCTTTCTCTCTCTTTCTCCTCTCCCTCTCCTTCTTCCTTCCTCCCTCTCCCCCCCTCTCTCTCAACTGCTGACTTTAATGAGTTTTACTGAGCTGAGGGAATGACTGAAAATGTCAGGGCAAACACTGTTGTACACTACAGAATACTTCGGAATTTCTAGAAGATATATCTGTGTCCATGGCCATCACCCTTTTAAATGATACTTACCTACTTAACATGAAAGAAACTATTTGTATCATTATTTACCAAAGAACTGCCACACCCACTCTTTCATCTTGCATTAAACCTAAGTTTTGTAATTGATTAAATGCAAGATATTTCTTATAATCACACTATGCATAGTCATTGTTTTCTACAAGATCTTTTGCCATCCTTTTTTCAAGTATTTCTTTGCTAACATGTCCTGATTCTTGCTTTTTTTCTAAACACATAGCCTTCACGTTCATTAGATATTTAATTTTCGGTTTTTATCCCTGTCCCCTAATTTCTCATTCGATATAAAATAAGCTCAAGTCTCCACAACTGAGTATCTAAAACATCGTTGTTCTCCTGTGCCCAGAATTGGATGTAACTTCTGAGTTGACAAGCAAACCTGAGCCTATTCTGATCCATATCAGACTAAATCAGATCTGGCACAGTTTCCTATAATCAAACACAACAGTGTCTCTTCAGTGAAACCTTAACATTGACAACTGCGAGATCAATAAAGAGTCTTAACATCCTCAGGTGAGATCAGGGTTTTCAGCAAAATAAATAAAAGGAAATGTTGAGTTTTCAAGCTTTGTTGTTTAATTAGTAGAGACTAATGGTTACCAAAGTGGAAAATGTAAAGATTTGTTTCTTGAAATCTTCCAAAAAGTATCAGATAAATGTTTATTAAGTATAACTTGTGAGAATTTTGAGTAAATAAATAAATTATGAAAAAGAGATCAACTATTCAGATTATGAGTTTCAGAACACAGGGGCCTTGGCTTAGGAACAACATTAAATAAGTTGTTGCTGAACTAGTAATAAGTTTTATTAAAAAAGAATCTAAAATCTTAAGCTAATCTCAATTCAGTATTCTTTCACTGTTCAACTTCATGATGCAATTGTTGTTGTCTTCCATATTGCAAATGAAGAAATGACTGAGCAATTTCCCACTAGTCATAGAGAAAATATCACTTGTGAGACAAAATAATTGATCTTAATGCCATCAGTGATGCTACAGAACCCACACTCCCAGCTATAATGCTCTTCTCCACTGCTTTCTATTGTAATAAGCCCCTGACACAAAACAACTTGGATAATTTATTTCAGTTTAAGTGTTTCAGTCCATCATTGAGGGAAGCCAAAGTAGCAGCTGGAGCCAGGAAGCAGGAGGCAGGAAGTGGAACAGAGACCTTAGAGAAATGCTGCTGCCTGGATTGCTACTCCCTGTTTGTTCAGCTACCTTTCTCTTCTAACCCAAATCTACATGCTCACAGAGAGTAACACCCAGAGTGGGCTGGGCCATTCTATATCAATTAGGAATTAAGAAAATCATCACAAACATGTTCACGGGACAATCTAATGGAGACAAATGCATACTCAAGACGATTCTTCACAGGCACATCTAGATTATAACAAATTGAAAAAAGAATATTATGACATATGACATGCTGACTCATCTAGCCTGCTAATTTATGCCTCAATGGTTGGATAAACGCTAGAGAACTTGAGAAATCCTAAACTAAACCCAATAAGCTTGTACATACTTCTGTGTGAGGTATGATCATATTTGAAGCAAAAATTATTTTGAATTAGAAATATTAGGCCACTACCATAAACAAAGTCATTACTAGCTACTCTAATTTTGAGAATTATTGTCACAGTCTCTCAAAGACTTCATTATCAATGGCTCTCAAAGCCACTATTTTTATCTGTTAAAGGAGGCATAATGACTTCTTGCTTGAGGACTAAATCACATAATGTCTGCTTTTCAGATTGCCTTGGGTCCTTCCACCATCAGGAAAGTAATTTTCTCATTGGCACTGAAGTGCCAGTTTATGCATCCAGTTGTGTAAATTATAAAGCTGGGTGTTTTTTGGAGGGAGGGGATTGGGTGGAAGAACTTATGGGGAGGAGAGATCAG